>NC_012873.2:66734244-67054906 GCF_000003195.3 Sorghum bicolor
CCGTGAGGTGTCTGGGGAAGAGGAGAAGAGACTATGGGCGGTTATTTATAGGGCCGACGACGAGAGGAGGAAAAGGGGAAGGAGGCGAGTCGCCGGAATGGGGTTGGACGGTTGGTGGTGGCATCTGGTGACTGGTGGAAGGGAAGAGAAGAGAGGTTAAAAATAATGAAATGAAATATATTACATTCCGCGCCCGGTCAGTTCCGAAAGGAGAAAAAAAAATCTCCATTCCTAATGAGTCAAATAAATCCAAATTAATGAAATATATGTAATATTTAAGATGCATAATAAGCATCATCACTAGATTAATACTGCAACATATTTTCATATAATAAACCTATTCAAAGATAGGAGTGCAATTGTTGATACTATTTTTTTTTTATGAAACTAGCTAGTTAAACTTCGCATTAGTTAACTCTTTTGAAGCAAGGTTTTCGTTCTTCTAATATCTCTATCCTAGAAACAATTCTATAATAGCGCTGAGTCAAATCCTTTTAATTTTTACTAAAATTATATAAAAACAATAATACTTATCATACTAAATACATATATTATATACTTTACAAAAATGTATCTAGCAATATATTTATTTAAATTTATATTCTATCTCATGTCATTCTCACAACATGTTTAACTTTGATCAAATATATAAAAATATTAATATTTATGATATATAATTAGTATCGTTAAATATAATTTTATGATAACCTTATTTGAAGATAAAATAGTTTCTAATAATCTAGTTAAAATTTTAAAAATTTGAGGAGCACAAGTTTTATAAGATATATGCAGGTGACTAAAGTTTTGGGATACTGTAGTAATTTTGTTTGTATTTGATAACTATTTTCTAACTATGAATTAATTAGACTTAAAAGATTCATCTCACAAATTATAGGGAAACTATACAATTAGTTATTTTTTATCTATATTTAATACTACATACATATATTATAAGATTTGATGTGATAGAAAAATTTTAAATTATAGATCTTTGCATCATCTTTTCTTGTCTCATCAACTTCTTTTGGCACATCAAGTCGGGCAGTGTCATTCAGTCACACTCCACCTGCAAAAAGCGACATACCAGTGTCCTGTGTGCTGTGCGCCGTGTGCCGTGTGCCGTGTGCCGTGTGTTTGTGTTGGGGGCTGTTTATTTCGTGAACCATTTTGCTAAATGGTGAAGATTAAATCGTGTGACATATATATGAAATATTAAATATAAATAAAAAAATAACTAATTACATAGTTTGTCTGTAATTTGCGAGACAAATCTTTTGAGTCTAGTTAGTTCATGGTTAGACAACAATTGTCAAATACTCCCTCCATCCCAAATTATAAGTCATTTTAAGAATCTTGGAGAGTTCAAGTATCTCAAGTTTGACCAAATTTATATGACAAATTAATAAATTTTTTGATACCAACTAAGTATTATGAGATTCTTCGTTAATTATATTTTCGTAGTATATCCACTTGATCTCACAAATCTTTATAATTCTTTCTATAATTTTGGTCAAACTTGAAATATTTTGACTCTCCAAGATTCTTGGAATGTCTTATAATTTGGGATGGAGGAAGTACAAACAAAAATGCTATAGTAGCACTTTACAAAAATTTCACCAACTAAACAAGGCCCAAAAAGACGCATGCATATGAAGCATTAAATATAGTTAAAAATAACTAATTGTATAATTTGCATGTAATTTACGAGATGATCTTTTGAATCTAGTTAGTCTATGGTTGAACAATTATTATCAAATACAAAACGAACCCAAAAAATTTCACTTAGTTCCCAAAAAAATTTGCAAATTTTTTCACATTTTCCGTCACATTGAATCTTTGGACGCATAGAGCATTGAATATAGACAAAAAATAAAAACCAATTACACAGTTCACCTGTAATTTGGGAGACGAATCTTTTGAACCAAGTTAGTCCATAATTGAACAATATTTATCAAATACAAATGAAAGTACTACATGCCCATTTTACAAACGAAACAAGGCCTAACTACTTTCTACTGTACTTGTTACGGAAGAAGTCACACCAAAGTGCTGAACAGAGAACCTGAAGTCGTAGATACATGCCAAATACTCTCTTAGAGGATGAGAGATTATGCACTTGAACTAGCACTCTCTTAGAGTACGATCGAGATTATGCACTTGAACTAGTTGGTAGTCGTCTAACTAAACTTTAGATGACTAAAATTCAGTTTTTTAATACATTGAGAGAGACTACAACTAGCAATGTAAGATTAAAATACTTCACTTTTTAGTCTAACCGTCTAGATGTGTGGTTTAAGAGTTAAGACTAAGTGATTCCCTGACCAGAGCTGGTAGAGCCAGCACATACTAGCCTCATTGTAAATGAAAAACAGCTTCTTACTATAGTGCAAGATATTTACTAGAAGTTAGAGTTGGAGCCCTTTTGTGACGAGAAGCCTTTCCAAACGGAGTTTGATATGTGTTTCCAGTGGCCTAGCGGCTTGGAATATACAATAATCGGGCAAGAAGAACATGCAGTGTGTGTGGTTACGGCGGCACACTGCACGTTTTCTTGTTTAGCCTCAGCCCTAGCCACGAGCTGACGGTGATGAGAGCGAGCAAACTTGTGGCTACAGTTTGAGCACTGATGTGTCCATGCATGTGGATAATACAGTATACGATCGGCGTGCAGCAGTGAGCAGCAACAACTTTTTTTGCTGATCCTGTCTCTGATCGGATTGGCTAAAGAATTGGAAGACAACAACGTCGTGGGATGCCACATGCCCGACTGAAGTAGTGCGCTAGCGGATCGGATCATGTAGTCAGATTATCCGAATCCGATCGAGTATCGAGTAAGTACTAGCATAGCATAGCAGTAGCACTACTCACAAAACTGTCATCGATGAGTAGAAGTGTCATACATCGGCTGGCTACTAATGTACTACGTGTAATGTCGTCATTTCCCGACTATTCTTTGGTTATATAATCGAGAGAAGACTCAAAACAAGCTGCTTGTTCCGACGCCTGTACCTTAGAATAATTATCTCTACAACTAAAAAGACCCGAAGGTTTTCGCCTCCCCCCCTACCGTGGTTTCGCCTTACCACCCCGTTGTTTCCGCCTTTGACCCACACCCACCCACCTTGGACTCCTCGTTGCCGGAGCTGAGCACGCCCGCCGCCGCGCCCACCGCCAGCCCTCTCCGCCGGAGACGTTCTCCGAGCACGCCCGCCGCCGCGCCCTCTCCACCGGAGACGTTCTCCGAGCACGCCCGCCGCCGCGAAAACCGCCAGCCCGCCAAGCACGCCCTTATCGTCGGCGACGCCCAGGTCCGCAGCTCCCCGCGTCGTCCGTCTGCCTCCTGCGATCTCCCGCATGCTTTCACCAAGGAAACCGCCGCGTCACCTCCCACGATTGTCCGGGAGACCCGCTCCTGCGACTCATCTCCTCCAATAACTTTCCCATCCCCTCCCGAGATCCGCTCCAATCACGCGGGGCTGCCGCCGCGCACGCCGCTACCCATCCCTGCACCCTCGTGTCCTTGCCGCAACACCATCCCATTGCGCCTTGCCTAGGTCCAAATCCCATGACCTACCTTGCCGCGGATCCCACGGGGTCTGCACCATGGCGGTGTTCGGTTGGAGCGGCTGCAGTGGTGAGCGCGCATGGGTGGCCGTCGTAGGCGCGAGCACATGTTGCTACAGCCGGCGGCATGGGCGCAGACTTCTCCACGCAAGCACTCCTGAAGACCTGGCCGCGCCTCTTCCTCTTCCCATCTGGCCCTCCTTGACATCAACCATGGAGACCGCTTCCTCCATATGGCGGCGCCCCTTACCCCCTCCCCACCTGCAGCCGCACCCCCTTCTCCAACGAACATCTTCTTCCCCAACCGGCGGATTTATTGCACAGTGAGTGTCCTGTTCTTTATGGTTTAGGTGGCGTAAGGAAGAGCAATCAGCCGTGCTTTCCACAACCACGGATTCGACTACCCAGGTGCTATATTAGATCTCAATTTTTCTTCTGTCTATCATATATTAACTCTGGACTTAATTTAGTTTGGTTTCTCCAACTAATGTAGGAGATGGCAGAGTGGAAAGCCAGATACTAGGAGAAGTTTGGCTTCGTGTTTATGATTTGTGCCTCTCAGAGGACTGCACCAAGCTAAGGTATGTTTTCTGACAAATTTCTACTTCCAAAATGGCCTAAAATTTACAGAATTATGTTTGGATGCTTGCGATTGTCCTTACCTGTGACTTGGGTAATGAGCTCATGTATTGTCTCATTGTCTAACTTAAAACAGCCATATATTGTTATTTAAGAATTGATTATATATAAGAAGACCATTCCTCCATATATCTATAGGTTTGTTATTAAAATAAAAACTCCGCCATATGGAGGAATTTTTTAGGATTACCTTCTTATCAGCTAGATTTTGTAAGATGCAGCTTACTTCATTCATGCATGGATCGTTGCTGCATGCATACAAGGCCTCACAGATGTCGCTGCTGACACTTGTGAATGCTATAATCCTATAACAACTTTTTTATTTTATATGATTTTTATAAGAACGAATAAATAGTGTTCAAATTGATTTCATTTGAGTGGAGTGAGTATAAGAAAAAAATCAGGAAAAGGGAGGCATTTGTATTATCATCTCCCCTGTACTATGCAGCAGCCACCCAGAAGATGTAGGAAACCTTTAACACCATGCCAACACACTAAGAAGGTTAATTTTAAATGGGAACCCTGGTCACAGCTGCTGCAGTGAAATTCAATTAGCTCCTGTGTGCTCAGATCAAATACAAAGAAACTTCTTCCCAGTTATCTCTTCTGTTTTATTTTTCCATGGATGCTGAGGAAAGATGGAAAAAATAGCACACAGGTAATAAGGTCTTGCAGGTTCTTTATGTATTGACAATTTGGCTTGGGTACGTAGTTGGGTGTCCTCTCACCTTCAGCTAATTATCTTGTTGCTGTACTATTTTTATCACATAGTTAGTGCTTAATCCCCATAGGTACATATAACTACAAGTGGTGCTTACCGGATTTAAGGGGCTTTGAAGTCTGAAAAAAGATATTCTAATGAATTATAACTCAGTTAATGCCCAGTGCCTATTTTGTCATTGTCCAGATCAAGTAATGTTGTTTTCACCGTTCCTCTGAAACTAGCTTCATGGATGCAGACTGCTGAGTGATGTAAAAATTGGTAGATCCATGTAGAGAATTCTGTATTCATGGTACAAAGATCCTACTATATCTACGTGAATCAAGAATAGTGTTTAGATTTCTGGTAGATAAGAGTAAATTGCTTTCAAATTAAGTTATGGCTATTTTCGAAGGAGCTGTGTTTGACTTATTTTGTTGCCTTAATGCACATTTTGTTGGTTCCATCTTCTGAAAAGCACATGACTGAAGAATATCCTTAAAACTTACTTTTTATTCCATGAATAAGTCTTTATTTTTGTAGAGTTTATTAAGATATTTGGAATTTGCCAGCATTGGCTTATAACCATTTTTATCGCATGTTCTATTGCAGCTGATGTTTTGCATGGCTCTCACAAGCCAAAACTTTTTTTTGTTTATACTGATGCTTGCATTGTAGTACTAACGTGAACTTGACAAAGATGTTAGTTGCCATTGTAGGTCACCAGTGGCTTGCAACAACTTCCTGATGCTTCTTGCAGAGATTGTGCAGGTCATGCTAGACAAGTGCTATATTTTGCAGGAGTCATAAGGTAGCATCAAGGTAAAAAAAAATTGTATTTGTAGTGCATTTTGGAGTATTCCATCAGAGTGATTCAATCCTACATCCTACTTCAAGAATGTTATTCTCACGTACCATTTGATAATGTGTAGCAGCCTGCCAATGTAATTATATCCTTTTGATCCAAGGTAAAAAAAGAAAATTATATTTGTAGTGCATTTTGGAGTATTCCATCAGAGTGATTCAATCCTACATCCTACTTCAAGAATGTTATTCTCACGTACCATTTGATAATGTGTAGCGGCCTGCCAAGGTAATTATATCGTTTTGATAATGTGAAGTTGTGTTCTTCTTTTAAAAATGTAAGGGGCTGAATTTTCTGATTACTGTTAAGATAGAGATAATTATAAGAAAAATAGAAAAAGTCATGTGCAAACCTTTTTCTATTTGGAATAGTTTCATACATACATTTTTTAAAGATTTTGCCTCATCTTTTATTTTATTTCAGTTACCTTTTTTTTACAACTTTGACATTTGTGTAGCTATTTTAGTTACCCAAGTTGGGTTCTCCTGAGATCTCCAAGTTTCCAACAGTGGTTAATATTGCTATTTTTTATCCTTTTAACAAATCCTTTATAGGGGTTAAGCACTCGCTCTTCCATGCTCCAGCAGCTTAAGGAGCATGAGAATGGACTCGTACATGAAAATAACAGACACATCATTTCAAAACCTACCTATCTAACTGTAAACTTCTTGTGGCTATCAATCTCGGGTGTTGTGACCATAACTGATACTGCATTTTTGATGGTGTGGTGGTGAAGCCAGATTGGTGGGAGAGATGACTTGCAGTGTATATGGTCCTCAATGCTATGATGGTCAGATTAGTCAAACATTTTACAAACGTCAGCACTATGACCTGAAAAATGTAATCCATTTTAATGCCTAGAGTAGTATTAAGTGAATCAAGTTGTGTAATTTGGGTGACCTATGAGAAGAATAAGTTCTGTGAGTAGCCAGATGGTACACAATTTATCTACAGATTGTATACAGTTTTATTATCTGTGATGGAGAGCTTGAGAAATATTATTAAAATCACAATGTGCATTAATATTTGTATTTACTTGAGCATGTGTACAGTGAAAAACTCAGCGGTCTGAGTTGCACAATGCAAATTTACTTCAGTTAAAACATTAAGCATTCATGCATGAGGAACGACATGCTATGTGTATTTCTTTCCTAGATGGTGGAACCCTCTAACCTGTTCAAGAATATATTGTGAAATTTAAAGATTTCATAAAGTTTGTTTTTTAGATTACGCTCTCTGTGATTGTGTTGATTTCATAAAGTTTGTTTTTAGATTAAATATTACTTTAACGTTTAATTTTTACATTATTATTATCTTATCGTGCGATCTGTGTATTTTTAGTACAAAATGTTAGCTATCCCGTAGCAACGCATGGGCACGCTACCTAGTTATGTTATAAGAGAGAATGAATTTTATCTTTATATATATAGCATTTTTATCGCACCGTCTTTACAAATCATTTCAGGGCTTAAAGACCACTCTCACAATAAATAATAGATTTTATTTAAAGGTAGTTATTTACTTATTATACACATTTTAAAATGCCCATATTTAGAGAAAGTCAAAGCCTCATAAAAATCCACCTCTAACACAACACAACTGAGCACCCGCTCAACACTCAGAACCACCTCTCTACAACCACAACTCTCTCTTCTCTCTCCCCCATATGGGTTCTCTCTTATCCAACTCTTCCTCTTTTTTGGCCCAGTGGCCCCTGATCTAACACCCCTGGATCTAACCAACGACGCCTAGAGGTGGAGACTTCAGCGGGTCAAGGAGGTGGTGTTGCAGGCTATGGCGGTGACATATTGTGGCACATGGGCCCGGTAGGCAGTGGTGGATCTCTAGCATAGACATGGAGGTGGAAGTATAGTGTGGATCTCAACTACAAATCTGAACCCTCGCATCTGCTCTCTTGCTCTCCAGTCTCCACTCCTTGTCTCTCCCTCTCTGGCAGATCTAGCGATGGCCAATTGGTGGGTTTGATCCAACTCTCGGGCAGCCAATATCTAAGGTGAACGGGGTCCTCCACAATGGGCATGTTTTGATAACGATACCCTCATATAATGCTTTTCGTACTCAGCCTTTTTGAGAAGTCAAACTTTTCTAAACAATATCAATGTTAATTAGTATGTTTTGATGATCTATCTAGTTAATCTATTACATATCATAAATATTAGTATTTTTAGATATCTAATCAGTTTTTAAAAATTGGTTCATCAAGAACGAAATATTGTGAGATGAGGGACTCTCTCGTTCGAACTACCCATACATTATTTAACATCTCGGCGTGAGAATATGTTTGTACTCCAATCATATATTCCTAGGTTGCTTGGAGCACACTCGCCTTGCCTCGGAGCTAGCGGAGGCGTTCGGCAGTGGAGTAGTCTGTTGTCCAGCGGCGTCGCGTCGTCGTGTTGGCGCGCGCTGGGGAACGCGTGCTGGGGCAGGTGATGTGAGGCCAGGCCTGGCTTTGGGAAGACGCGACGCCGCACCGGCCGGCGTGACCGACGGAGCGGAGGACGGTGCAGTGCCTGGTGCCTGCGCGCTGCCGGTTGCCCGCTATCTATGCCGCCCAGCCGTGTGCTGTGGGAGGTACCGACTCTTCTATTTTTATCCTCCTTCTCGGCTCTTCAGATTTAGTACATCACTTTCCCACGCAGATCTGATAGGCTGGCCTCGTGTCCCTACGAGACAGGCAACAATAATATTTTTTTTATTAATTCAATAATACCTGGGGTATTTGGTTAGAGGGACTATATACTATAGTATATTTGTAACTATACCAATTAGTATCTAATCAAGAACTAATTAGGTTTAAAAAATCATTTCACAATTATTTTCTAGTTGTGTATTTAGTTTTATAAATAGTCTATGTTTAATACTTCATACATGTGTCCAGATATCCTATATAACAGGGACTAAAGTTTATAAGAGGGAATTAAACAGGACCTTACTCCAATTCTAGTTTTTCTATATACACCCGCATCCACCGCTCAACCCCACATCTCGCTCTCATCACCTTGAATAATTACAACATAGGGGGCCTCGCCGCAACCAAAGCTATAACAAATTTGTTGTTAAGGATAGTTTTGTTGGTGTCATAGTTTGCCACGCTAAACCTTAAATTGTGGCTGTCACAAAAGTTTAGCGGGCAAAATTGAAGCCATAACAGTTATGACAAAGATTGTAAGGAAATAATCGAGTCTATAACGTGTCACATGTGGGATATGGTGCTAAGAAGTGCGGCATATCGTAGTTGTTGCAGCGAAAAAACTGTGACATGACTAAATCATGGCATGGCACGTTGTGGTCGAGAACCATTAACAGCCCCTTAGTATTGCCATCAGAATTCAGAAGAGAAGGAATGCTGATCCACAACCCTAAGATTGCTAAGCCACCATTCGTTTGGCTGATAAGCCATGACAGAAAATATCGTTAAATGATTTATTGTGAGAGAAAAATACTGTTAAATGGTTAGCAGATTTGACTGATAAACTCAAGTGAACAAGACACTCCGAAGACAAACACAACCACCCAGAAACATCCGAAGACACCGGCACACATCTCTGATCACCATTGCCACTAAGATCAGTGTCGCCATTGTTGTTCGCCTCATCACACTGTCAGAAACTCAGAATCAACGCGTTGACATGCCCTCGTTGTCACTTGCGCCATCTTGTGACGATTCCACACCGAAGTAACCTCGACTATGCCAACTTACCCTCCAAAAAGCACGCTGCAAACTAAGGCCTTGTTAGTTCACCCTAAAAATAAAAAACTTTTCAAGATTCACTACTACAAAAAATCTTTTGTGAGGCGTTTTAAAAAAAGCCATGGAGGCGGGCAGGATTTCCAACCGCCTCGGTTAATACCTCGGATTAACCGAGGCGGACATTTTTTATTAACCGAGGCGGTTACAAATAATCGCCTCGGTTAATCGATTTACGGAGGCGGGCAACCTAAAATGTCCGCCACGGTTAATACGGATTAACCGTGGCGGTTGTTATAACGCAAACGCCTCGGTTAATATATTAACCGAGACGAGCATACTATAAGGCCTGCCTCGGATAATACTGGCCCATCCACAGCCCAAACAACCCATCTCGGCCCAATAGCCTGCTCAATGTATATATACCGTCACTTTAGGGTTTCATTCCTCATCTCCTGAGCCTCCTCATCTTCACCAGACGCGTCGGCGCCTCCTCCCTCTCATTCTCCTCCCCAACCACGGCGACCCCTCCTCCCTCACTAGCGCTGACCCTCCTCGCTCTCCTTCTCCTCCCACGCCCAGCACGCCTCTCCCACCAAGGCAGCGCCCCTCCTCCCTCTCTCACCATGGAGGTGCCCCCTGCTCCCTCTACCACCATGGCGGATCCGGGGGCGTGGTGGGCGGATCCGACTCCCTGCGGCGTCGCTCCTCCACCCTCCCTCTCCCACATGGCGGCGCCCCTCCTCCCTCTCCCGCCATGGAGGCGCCCCTGCTCCCTCTCCCACCATGGCGGATCCGGGGGCATGGTGGGCGGATCCGATGGCGTGGTGGCCGGATCCGGCTCCCTGCGGCGTCGCTCCCCTCCCTCCACGGCTCCATCGCAGGCAGCGGCAACGGCAGTTTCGGCTTATTGACGGGCTCGATGGGTCCGTGGATGGGCTCAGCGGGCCTATCCATGGGTTTTTTATTTTTTTTATTTTTTTATTTGATTTACCGAGGCGGGCATCAAACCGCCTCAGAAAATATGACCTTATGTCCGAGGCGGTTGCGATGCCCGCCTCGGTAAATCCATTTTGCTCGCCACGAATAATATTTTATGTAGTAGTGATTTCTCATGACATCGAATCTCGCGGCACATGCATGTAGCATTAAATATAGATGAAAACAAAAACTAATTACATAGTTTACCTGTAAATCGCAAGACAAATCTTTTAAGCCTAGTTACTCTATAATTGGACAATATTTATCAAATAGAAACGAAAGTGTTACAGTGTCAAAATCCAAAAACTTTTTGGACGTAAACAAGGTCTAAGTTGACTGTGGCGTTATATAGGGCAGCAACAATTGAAGCAAAAATTTCATTGAGGCCGGTGATAATGTACTCGCGACCAATTCTTCATCTTCCAGCGGTCTTCCTCCCGCCGTCATCTCATCGCCCTAGCTAGCTTGCCCATGCATGCATGGTGAAATGGGTTTTGATCGTGATGCAACCTATTATTCATTCGGAAGAGGACCATGTGAATTGATCAGAGGAGGCGCTTGGCCGGAATGTGGGCGGAATGCCGGCTCTCTGTAGGGTCCGACGGGTACGAAGAGGCCCCTCGCGTGTGGCCATTCAAAATTCAAATAGATGTGTGACTACAGATCGAAGCTAAGAAACCGCGGACGAAACTGGCCGTGCGTTTGTTACAACAAACTACTATCTTCACGTTGACTACAACACAACTCACGGCCATGCAAATCGAGAGTTTGTTAGCTGGTATTTCTATACAACTCAACCTATATATCCTATCGAAGTCCACTGCGGAGATATACTACCAAGTCTTTAACACAATCTGGCCACCCAGCTCGAGATCCCCTCTACTCAGTCCAATTCTCCTTCTTGCGCGCTGCTCGCCCGGGATCGCGCCCGATCCGCACTCGCGACGGCGTCCCGGCGCGAGGTGACCACACACAAGGAGTGGACTGCAGGAGGCCTGTGGCCAGGCCAGGTCGGCGCGCGGCGCCATGCAGTAGATGCATGGGCAGATCTCCAACTCATCACCTAGCTAGGCTTATTGCCCGCATGCACCTGCAGATATATATAACAACTTCCCACGTTCCAACTGCTCAACCCGAGTGGCGTGGCGGCGCGCGTGCCTGTTGATTGCATCCTCTCTCCCCCCCCGCTAATAGCCTAACATCGATCGATGGAGGAGGTGGCCATGGCGATGATCTACTCGCAGTCGCAGCCACATCTAAGCCTGGAGAGCAACAGCGGCCTGGAGGACGACGACGACAACGACGGATCCTCCTCCAGCGGAGAGCTGCTGCGCGGTGGCGGTGGCACCGCCAGCTCGGGCGGCGGCCGGTCATCATCGTCGCTGCGCGGCGGCGCTCCTACGGGGACGTCGCGATCCTTCCCAAGGGTGGCGGTGCCTCGCTCCCACCACGCAGCAGCAACAAGCCGCGCGCCTCCACGGCACCGCCACCGCCACCGCCACCGCCACGGGAATGGAGGAAGAGGCGGGACGACCGACGAGCACGGCGCCGCCGCTGATGCCAACAACTTCCATGTCTGGACAACCGACGAGCACGCTGCCGAGGCCTACTTCCATGTCAGTGCCATGCCCGGGTACGTGAGCTTTGAGGACCTGATCGGTGCCGCCGCCTTGTACCGAGACGGCAGCGGCCGCCCGCTGGAGGCGGCCATCGGTGACCCACTCATGAGGACGGCGTCGCGGCTGTACGTGCGTGACGATGGCAGGGCGCACCCCCGGCGGCAACCGTCGCCGGGCCCGTTAGGGACCCGCCGTGGCAGCCCCATGCACGCGATTGTCAAAAAGTACGTCCATCCTGTGCAGGACTTTCTCGCGAGCATCTTCTGTCGTTGTATCATGCCCTCTCATCGATAGGCGACTCAAACCAATGGTTTAATTACAGTAGACTTTATTTATTTTAGTTAACATTATTAGCTCTTGAAAACTAGTGGCATAAGATTCGTAAGTGCTCCCTTATTAGCTCTAAATTATAAGTTACTTTGGATTTTCTATGTACATAGCTTTTGATATGTATCTAGACATAGTAGATGCATAGCAAATGCTACATACTTAAAAAAGCCAAAATAGCTTCTAATTTGGAATGGAGGGGTATTAGTCATATGATATTGGAAGTTGAATGGCAAGAGCTAATGCTAGTTAGCTAATTAGTTAGTTAGTCATTAGTCATTGTCGTCATAAGTTTCATGTTTTATTTATTCAAACCAGATGTTAGTTTTTGTTGTTTGCCAAAGATTCTCTCTGTCAGCTTGTTTTGTAGTTATACATCATTTGCAGTAACTCATGTGTACCAGAAAAGCTACACATCATTTGTTAATAGCTCATACTAGAAAATTAAAGGAACAATCAACGAGCATAGTAATTTACAACTGCAACTATTATTTAGATGTGTAATTGTGTGTTGATAGATCCTATTCGAACCAACTAGGAAACATGACTATGCATCTCCCTATTCTTCTTCCCCTAAAGCAATGTTTGCATTGGGATAAAGCACAAGAGATGCATATGTAGTCACCCAAGGGAGAGGGCAAGAATAATATTGTAGTCTTCTATTCTTTTGCTAAAGCAATGCTTGCATTGGGATAAAGCACAAGAGATACATATGTAGTCACTCAGGGGAGGGGTAAGAAACAACTAATAATATTGTGGTCTTCATTATGAGGTTCTACAAGTTGTTTATGTTGTAGAAAATAATGAGCTTTTTCTTCTTATAAGTTATATAAGAAAATGGAAATATGTAGTGTTCAATCCAAATTAGACATGGAGAAAAGTTTCGCTAAGAAAAGTTTCGCTAAGTGATCTGAATTATAACATATTATTCCATGGAGACCTTTAATAAAACAATTTTTCTTATAGTGCAACACAAAACAACTAATACTTATTAGACTTTTTTAGCACACAACACAAAGCAATGAATACTTATTAGACTTGGCATACAATAATCATACATATAAAATAGTATATATCTTCAGGGTTCATATATATTCTTTTAGGTTATCCATAGAAACAGAACAATTTTGTTATACCTAGATATATTTTGTGAAATGATATTACTATATGTACATTTATTATAACAAAGTTTAACTACCATTTTTTTTATTTCAGAAAGGGTTGTTGTGATCCTTTATTTTGTCTATATGCCTAGTAATGACACAACATACAAGTATATTTAAATTGATCATCCTCACACGTATACTTGAATTGGTAACGGTGGTAACAAGCAGTTTTTGGTGTACCATTGAACATTTGAATTGGCTTGCTTTTAGCTCAATCTATTATCACTGTGTTTTAGGCTATCCTCTTCTTGCCTGGCGATATGGCCGCACATGCCTCGATCTTGCTCCTAGCATCTGCCGCACATGCCTGGTTGAGAGATTAATGTATTGCAAATCATTTATCCCATTAACAAACATTGCATAGCATGTGCCAACACAATAAATCTCATCACTAATTCCTAGATCAACATCATTACCTCTTATGTGTTTGTGTCGTCGCTTCGATGTGCATTGCATTAGATAGCCCTACAAAAAGGATTTTTACAATCACCTCCTATTTTTAGGGACAATTCACATAGCATGATTTTAGTTTACCTAGATGATACTATAGCTTAGAAAATGTCCCTACAAATCAAGGCTCTTAAGCAAATAACCCTTAGAAATGTAATATTTTTTAGGGATGGATGCCTTGGATTAAGTCAACTGCTCCTAAAAGATCCACCACTAAAATTACTCTCCTATAACCCTTCCTTCAAGCTTGTAAGTAAATTGTGGTGAGCTGTGTCAATCGATTTTATTAGGCTTGTTGGGTTATGCTAGTTCTACACTAGCGTATAGCTGCTGCTGCTGCTAATTTCATCTTAGAAGAACCGTAATTGCTGGTTTTTTTAGTGGAAACAATAATTGATGACGTGCCTGCTTCAGCGGTTCTGCAGCAGGCACGGTGCTACTGTCCGTTAGTAAAGCTCTTCGGAGAAGGCCCAGTTAGATCTTGTGGCCTGTTGAAGTGACCATGCATCTGGGCCCAAAGTGCATATGCAAGAGCCCAACAACACAAATATCTTTTCTCAAAAAAAGAAGAAGCACAAATATCTTCCACTAAAAAACACAAAATATCTTTCACTAAAAAAATAAAGCACAAAATAATATATGTGATTCCATTGTCTTACTAGCTCTGATCGTGTTGGCAACCAAGATTGATCAGCGAATCCAAGATAGGATTTGCCTCAGCTAAACTTTTGGTGCACTTGATCCGCCGCTGATACTTGGGGTTGAAGGCTTCACAAGCTAGTTATAGGAAGTAGCTTGTGTAAAAGTTTGTAGTCTCGTGAATCAGCTCGTTTTTAGGAGCTGCTCTAGAAGTGCCTCATTTTTATGCAACATTCAGAGTTTGCTGTAGAAGTACACTGGTTATTGCTTCGACAATGCCCATCGTTACCATAATCATCCTAAATCATATAAGTTTTAACCTTGGTAGACAAAGACAAAATATAGGAGTTACTATATTTCAGGTGTCTAAACTTTTTATACAATAGTTTTAGTCAACCAACTAATCTTTATCTATGCATCTAATAATTAATTAAAGAGCCAAAAATTCTGCCATGAAAACTAGTACAGAGACAGACTATATAGGCGGTTGGTAACCTATTTCTACTGGCGTTTTCCAACACCGCCTGTGCTAGGTGCTAGGCCAGTAGAAATGGATCAATTCCTATTTCTACTGGCGTTTTCCAGCACCGCCTGTGCTAGGTGCTAGGCCAGTAGAAATGGATCAATTCCACAGGCGGTTCCTTATGAGCCGCATGTAAAAAACATTTCCACAGGCGGCTCTCTTAGGTAACCGCCTGTGAAATTGTTTTTATAGAAAATATGAAATCACGTTTTAAAAATAGGGAAAAAAGATTTAATTCTAGGGAAGGCCCGCTGGCAAGTCACGCGTTTTTTCGCGTAAAATCGCGCGCTACGTGGCTACTAGTGGGATTCGAACCTGAGACCTTGCCCTCGCGTGTAACCTCCTCTACCACTCCATCTATCACTCAGATGTGTCTATACTAGAGTTTAGTTCCCCATATATTATCCTAAACAGAGCATACATTGATTATTTGAGGCCATAAACAAATTCAAATGGAAAAGTTGTCAACTATAAAGTTTCATAACTTTTCAAGATCTATAACTTTTATATTGGTAGTTTCTCCATCCGAGGTCATTTACAAAATTTGAATTTCAAATTTGAGAAATTCAAATGTTGTTTTCGACGACAAGATGATCTCAAATAAAAAATTATCAACTACAAAATTTCATAACTTTTCGGGATCTACAACTTTCATTTTGACAGTTTTTCAAACGAGGTCATTTGAAAAGCTCAAAAAATTCAATTTCAAATTATTTGTACACCGTAGAAATATGATTTTTCGTGGCGGTTCCTTAGGACAACCGTCTGTAAATGTATGATTTCTACACGCGGTTTTCTTAAGAAACCGTCTGTAGAAATATGATTTTTAGTGGCGGTTCCTTAGAAAAACCATCTGTAAAAATGTATAATTTCTACGGGCGGTTTTGTTAAAAAAACCGCATGTAAAAATACATCTTCACAGACGGTTGATAGTTCTGATACCGCCCTTTTTATATCACGATGTGTAATAACTAAAACCGCCTGTGGTATAAAAAGAATGTGTCGGGGTTGTACTATTTTCTACTACTAGTGAAATATTCGTTCAGTTGTCTCTTCAGTCGAGTTCCAATGGGCGTCCACTCCTTTTCTTTTTCTTCTCACTCGTTTGTGCTTTGGTGTTTTTTTTTGTTTTGTTTTTTCTCTTGTATAGCCATCAAATTTAAAATAAATAATAAATACAATATTAGAGGCCTTTTAACCATCAACGGACATGTCAGTCTTTCACTTGTCATCAACTAACTCCTGGACTTTAATCGGAGATCAGAATTATAGATTTTTATGAGTCCTATTTAACTATAACAACACATGGATAGTATAAAAATTAGTGTTATAATATATTTATGTCTAAATATATATTTCTATGCTTTGCAATGAGAGCATAAATCTATCAGACAATGTACAATGTATTTTAACAAATTTAATATATTATTTTCAATATTAATTTATAGTATAGATGTCTTGATCATCATAAAATGAACTACATCTATTCAATTTTATAAAAAGGGTAAAACAAATATGTACCATTCCTATCGTCATTTCTTATGGACATTTGACTTTATTCTTTTGTTACAAAGAACAGACGTGTTTGCTAGTCTAATATTAAAAAACAAACCATTTCTTTCAATTTTTTTGTCCTGCTCCTTTTACTTCCAAATTGCCCTCACGCGCCATGCATTCTGGATGTGACCTGGATGAACCGTACTCATGCAAGTTAGAATAACTAGTGTTTAGTGATAATACAGAGTGTAATTCCAATATGTATTGTGTTTCATGCAATACACAAGCACATTTGCTAGTACAATTAAAAAATATAACTCATAAGAGAATTTATAGTTTCTTTAATAGTCAAAAAATGATAAAATTACATGTTGTCTGGAAAAAAACAGACACTTAAACTAAAGGAGAAGTAAATAAAATATCACATACTGCGGAACAAGATTGAGGCCTTGTTTAGTTGCAATTTTTTTTTCAAAATGGGCATTGTAGCACTTCCGTTTGTATTTGATAAATATTGTCCAATCATGTACTAACTAGGCCCAAAAAATTCATCTCACAAATAACAAACACAGTATGAAATTAGTTATTTTTCTAATATATATTTAATGCTCTATACATATACGAAAGATTCGATTTGACAAAAAATCTAAAATTTTTTGCAAAATTTATAAGGAACTAAATAAGGCATGAACGTTCCACTCACATAAGGTTATCCGCTTTTCAGTATTATTCAATACTCGTGTTTCAGTATTGTTCAGTATTTCATGGTTTTGAGTGTAGTGCTGGATGATACTGAAAGATGTTCAGTATTGCTTAGGATGTGTGTGTGTGTGTATATATATATATATATATATATATATATATATATATATATATATATACACACACACACACACAAGTGCTATTCTACACTACACCGAACTATTATAATGAACAGAATTCGGTATCATTCAGTATTCGCGTTTCAGTATTGTTCAGTATTTTGTGGTCCTAGGTGTAGTATTGGATGATACTGAACATTGTTCAGTACTCCTTAGTATTTTTCAGCTCAATTTTGGCTTGGCCTTTGGCCTAAGGCACGATCCGTGGGTCGGTTTTCGTGTTGTGTCGGGCCATCAAATACAACGTTTTTCTCGTGTCGTGCTGGCCCATGACCTATGAAGCCGAAAACAACTCATTTTCATCAATATTTTCACCAATTAATTATTATTTTCACCAGTATAATAATTATAACATATATACAAGTCACGAGTACACAATAATTCATTTTTATCGGGTCATTACCGGGCCGACCGTTGGAACGGGCGTGCCCGGGCCATGCCGCGTGCCTGGGTGGTGGCCCAGGCATAGCCTGGTCCCTCGGGCCATGCTTGGGTCGGGCCAAATTGTCGAGCCATGGGCTGGGCCATCGTGCCGCGGGCTGCATGGCCATATAGCAAGGGAGTGCTCTACCTATTTTTTTCATATATAAAAGGGTGATATGATATTTACATTTTACAACGCTTACAAAGCCCAAGAAAAAAAAGCCAAGAGTACATTATGGGAGATTATCTCGGCACATAGAAAGGGGCCCCGCTATACTTTGCTTGGCCTTGATACACACACCATACCTCCTCCTTGAAGGCTAGGGACCACGAAGCCTATCCTCTTGTTTGTAGGAATCATGTGTAATCTCGATGGATGTGACGTCCGAACTAATACGTGCACGTGAAGACGGTTTGTAGCTTATCACATCATATCCTCCTACACCTCCGGATCCGCGGCCGGCCGCGCTCTACTATACAAGTGGTCATCGTGTGATATGTTGGCAGGGACCAGCAAATTAATTTCTTGGGCCTACAATTTACGCATAGCTGGCCGCTAGGATAGGATCTCCGAGACGAGAAGAAAACAAAAACATGGTTTTGGGTGGCTATAAAAATACAGAGAAAACCACGTGCGTTCAAACTCGAAACCTTAACTTAACCCGTTGAGCTTCGTTAAAGTATGCAAATGTATATGACTATGTGTATGGACATGTTTAAACTAATATATCTATGTGTGTCTTAATTGTTAGTTCATTTGTATGAGATGGGAGTTATATATTTGTATGACTAGTGTCAAGTTCTACAATTTGACGTGTTTATCATTTTTAAAGTATTGTTTTGTTGGATTTTGATTGTTATCGATGAACTTTCAGTCATATTATGTTGATTTCAGCATTATCGAAATATCGACACTGTTCTCGTTTTTTATGATATCATATCGTTTTTATTTTCAACAGAGAAATGTGAAATTGAAAATGTTGGAGTCTTCTTCTAATCGTTTTCACCCCTACCTCTGCTTAAATATATGCCAATAAATCATGTGACCAAGTCACCAAGTAGACCTGCTTCCCATGGTCCCCGTCAAAGGGAGCACAAAGCCACAAAAAAAGAATGAAAAAAAAAGATCTAATTGTTGGTTGGAGATCTAGCCAAGCGGGGTTTTGCATAGGGTTAGGTGGGTCATCAAGGCTATTTTGGTCGTTTCAATCCGGCCAACAAGGATGATTTTTTAAGGGAAAAAAAGAAAAAAAATTATTCTGGTCTCTGAGTTTTGCACTCAACCATCTATTTTATTAGAGCATTTTCAAGGGCTTTGCAAATAAACTTTGCATTGTCATATTTGCAAAAAAGACTAGAAAATATCTCTCCAACGGTTTTGCAATTAAGGTTTGCAATTTGGTAAACTTGGCAAATAAAGGTTGACGCTTTGCATATATGCCTACCTCCTCCGCGCTTTGCATCCTTCCATCGCGTAAATTTCGTCGGTCCACGTCAGACTATCGCGCGCACGAAGCCCCTACCTCCTCTCGGCGCGCGATCTCTCCTCCCTCCTCCTGGCACGCGAAGAGCCCCTCCCTCCGCTGGCTGAAGAGGTTCATCTCGCGCGGCCACCAACTAGCGGCGGCAATGAACTGGCAGCGGCATCGATTGTAAATCTGCATGCGGCCACGAACTGGTGGCGGCAACGAATGGAAATCCGCATGCGGCCACGAACTGGCGGCGGTAACGAACCGGTGGCGGCACGCGGCCACGACGCACCGAATGGAAATCTGCAGATGACGGACCTGACGACAGACCTGTTCACGACGACGCACACAGCCACGACGCACGCGAAAACAGTTGGCAAAATGCAAAACGGTTGGAAATAACACCTTTTGGAACTTTGCAAATTCATTTGGGACTTTGCAAATTTTCTCAAATACAAAACTGAAAATGCATAACCCTTGGAGATGCTCTTACAGAGTTTGAGCGTCCAGCTAATGAAAGGAATCCTTAAAAACCATAAAAGTAGATACAATAAATAAGACTAATGGTGAACTAAGCACAAAGCCTATTAAAAGACAGCCACCCACTTTTAGCAAAAGTCTTGTTGAAGTCTCCATTATTCAACATCCTTTTGAAATATGGATCAGAACTACATCCAAAAGAGGTCACCCTGAAAATAACTTATAAATAAGAGTGTAACACTTTATTTTATCAAAAACTACATCACTTCTACCCAACCATACGTAGACCAAAAGATTGCAATTTTGGATCCACTTGTTTGTAACCATGTTTGGAAAAAAAATACTCATATTTGCTGGCGGCTGTAAGCCAAAAGCTACCTGAACGATCCTCCAAACAAAGTGTGCTATACGACATTGACAAGATCAAAAAGCAAATGTTGGATGGTGTTATTGTTGTCACAAAAAACAACAATTTTCATCACCCCCAATTTTATTTTAGGAGATTGTCTTTTGCTAAAATCACTTGTTTTAGTAAGAACCAAATAAATATCTTAACTTTTAGATGTAATTTGATTGGAGCTACTAACAAAATTATATGTGAATAACAAAAGAAAACGTCAAATAAAAAAGTTCATTTTTTTTCAAGGAGATGGAACGAACACTTAATTTTACTTGTATCAAATAGAGAAATCTCTCAAAAATATACTCAACGTAAAAATAGTTTATCTAAAGAATGCACCATTTTCTATGTCGAAAAACTTCCCATGTCATCTGTCATAACCTCTCTGCCCACATCTAACAGCCTCCGGCCACTTCTAGCTGAGGCATAGGGGTAGGCCAATGGCCGCAAGGAACTTCCCAACTAGCTGCAGCCGCGCGTGGCAGATCAGCAACTAGTTCGAGCAGGCAGCTAGTGGCCAAAGGCAGCCATGTGCAAGGGCTAAAGGTGGTTAGGCTTAGGTTTTGGGTGCCCTACATAATAGCATCTCTAGCGGTAGCCCTCAAAACATATGTAACACCCTAAAAATTGTTTTGTGGAAAATAGAGCTAAAATAATTTAATTTTGAATTTTTGTGCTCATGAAACAATGGAAATAATAATCTTCATTAAAATAAAACTTATCATAGAATTTAGCAACTTGTTGTGCATTCATATTGGGGCATTATTTTCATTGTATTGTGTGGATTTAAACTGATTTTAAAATGATTTTCAAACTTGTTTTTGAAATGGCTTTGAAATAAAAGAAAACAAAAAAAAAGGGAAACCTGCCCTCTCTCTATTCTGGCCGAAGGCCCATCCCATCCTCCCAACCCCGCGGCCCAGATCGTTCCCGGCCCAGCACGCCACCTCCCTCCCCCTCGCCTCGGCCCGCATGCGCAACCGGGCAGGAGCCGTGGCCAGTCAGCCCAGCATCCTCCTCTGCGCGCCTGGACCCACTTGTCAGCGGCTTCTTCCTCCTTTCTTTTCTTCTTCATCGTTTCCGGCTTGGACTCTGCTCCACCGAAATCTTCCCCGATTTCTTGGGATTTCCTGCCTTGCGTGCGCGATTGACCCCCTTAAAAGCCTGGGCATCCTCCCTGCAATCTTCTTTCGCATCTAGCACAACCGAGGAGTTCCTATTGCCCTGTCCCGCCACCGTTTGGATCTCGCCGAGAAGTAGAGAGCGCCGCCGTCGTGGTTTTGGTCGTCTGCGCCAGAGCCGTGGACCCCGATCTGCTGCCGAGCTGCGCGTTCGAGTAACGAAGCCGCCAAGACTTTCTGTTTGCCCTCTCTCACGTTCTAGGCCACGCTAACCGATGTCGAACTCGTGTAGGAGCTCTCCGGCCGCCATTCTCCGTCGACAGCCGAGTCCACGTCCTTCCTGCGCTCGTTTCCACCCTTGGTGAGCTCGTCAACTCTCCCTCTGTCTCCCCATGCTATCGGTTTAGCGAATAGTGGTCCGTAACGCGTTTTCCTATGAACTCCGGCGAGCTCGAGATGCCGGCAATGGCGCCCGGCCGTGTGAGGCTCGTCGCCGGCCATGTGCCCCTCCTGGACGGACCAGAGCCGTAGGATCTTCGATCGACGCATCAGATTAGAAGATACCCCTTCGGGGGGTATTTTTGTTAAAGAGTCCCTGCTCTTTTTAAGAATAAACCCGCAGTCCAAAGCGGATTTCAGAAATACGCCTTCTGTTTTAGAAAACGGAAACCAACCAGATTGACTCCGAAAATACGTTTTCAGTATTTACAGTTTTGCCATCGAGATTGTTTTAACCATAAAATACTCGTTTTAATTCCGTTTTGATCCATTCAAATTGCATTGGATTCGTAATAATGAGCTCTACATGTTAGTAAAATTATTTACTCAGTTTGGAACTTTTAAATTTCGTGACTTTAATTAATTAATTACTTTTCTATTTGAAATCTTAGAAAATCCATATCTTTTCCATTTCAACTCCGATTTTCGTGATCTTTACGTCTATAAAATCGTAGCGATGCGTAGAATCGTTTTACAAACTTTTCATACTATTTTCATATGATTGGTGTACTGTTCTAATTGTAGCTTTGTTTGCTCGTGTATGTTTTCTCCGATTGTTTGTGTGATCGATGATCGAGTTTAGACGGAGAGCAGTTTCGGTGATCAAGATCAAAGCTTTGGCAACAAGTGAGACCAGCAGAACCAAAAGGATAAGCAAGAGCATTTGGATTAAGGCAAGTATAGCATTTGGATTTTATTTCTGTGACCATGATCCTGTGACTAGATTAATGTTAAGTAATAAATGATAAAAATGACTTTTTAGCCACTTAATGATTTATCTGTAAGTGATAACCGGGACAACAGTGCAACCATGAGGGCTATAATGGCTCTGGCTTTAGTTAAGTATGAGTAACTTTTCTAGCTCGTTAGCGGTTACCCGTTGTGGCGCAATTGGGGAGTAGCAGACCGTGGATTCCTGCGGGTGAATCACACGGACTGACTAATGAAACCAAGCGGCCCTAACTTGTTAGGCGAACCTTTGAAAGACTTCATAGTGATCCCTGCCGACCTCCCTTGGAAGGGGGTTAAGAGATTAGCTACCTCGGGCGAAAGGGTAAATCATGACTCATGGGTAAAGATGTACAACCTCTGCAGAGGGTTAAAAACTAGTATACTAGCCGAGCTCACGGTCAGGAGCGGCCTTGGGGATTCTTGCTGCGACGATAATGATTCCTATGTGTTAAATATGCTCATTATTTATTATTTAATGCTTTACATTATTTATGTCACATTGATCATGAGATTGTGAGAGCTATACAATCTAGCTGCTATACTTGTGGAGTTCGACATGGACTCACTCTTGCTATTTCCCCCACACTTCAGGAGATGTGTTAGGCTTGTGATCAACCAGTCAGTTGGATCCTGTAGAGTGAAGTTAATACCCGAAGTTTGGAGTTATCTTCCGTTGTTTGCTCCTTAAGGTTATCTCTTTTATACTAAGTACGTTATATAATTTATGCATTGTCTTTTGATATTACCCCTTATTTGTAGCTATATATGAGAATTGACTTCTAAAACTCATATATAGTGTATATCTGGTTTTGTCCTTAAAATCGGGTATTACAAAGTGGTATCAAAGCAATGCTGACTGTAGGACGCAAGCCTAGTTAGAACTGGACGTTTTGGCATGCTTCTATCTTTGCTTACTTCTTGCTTTTCGCCTTGACCTTGATAGTTGCTAAAAGTTATGCTTACCTCTTGCCTAGTTCTTTTATAAAATCTTGTCTCTATTCTAAATCCTCTCTCTCTCTTTGTCTCTTTAGATGGATCATAACGAGGAGACCTTTGACAAGAAGGAACGAAAGCACCCAGATTTTCCAACCGTAAAAGCATTCGACATGGAGAAGCTTCTAGCCATGCAAACACAAGTAGTGGAAGGAATAACTCAGAATAAGAACTCTCAACAACGTATCTCAGGACCCGTGAGGAGACAAGTAGCAGAAGCTTGGAAAAATATGAGAAATCATGGAAGCGTTGGGAGTAATACATCAGGATATCAGGATCAATGCCACTGTTGTGAGCATTATGGTCTTCCTTGTCTTCGGAATATGTCATCTAAGAAGGAAGTTAAGACAAAACCAACCTGTGTGACTAATGAGGATAAGAAGAGGAAGGCAAAAGCACTAGATCCGAGTTTGGGAAGTGATCAACACCCAAATCCCAAGATGTCACATGTAGCTTCAAATTCTCGTCAGGAAAACTCAAACCTTGGAGAGGAACAAATTCCCCAAGCTAATCCCACTGCTCATGAGGTATGCATAGATGGGTGGACAATTACTTATAGAGAGTTTCAACCTCGGAGGATCAAGCAATGTAGAAAGAAATCTAACCAGGCAAAGATAAACCATCAGAGTATGCAAGTTGATAACACACCGAACAACACTTCAGTGGAAAATAACATCACAAAGGAACCAGCTAAGAGAAGGTGTTATCACTGCCAACAAGAAGGACATTATATAAGCTCTTGTCCACAAAAGAAGCAACAGATGCATCGTGAAGATAACCACACTAAGTCTAAGATATAGGTGTCCGTGTCCCCTGGTGTAATAAAAACGCTAGTAGCGAAAGTTGAGTTTGTGTGCCTTGTGAACCTTTAATGCTTAATTGCTTGTTATTATGTTTATGCTTGATTTGGATCTTTGTAATGAGTGTAATGATTTTGTGAAGTTCTTCACAATTTCATTTAGTTTATAGAACTAAGGCATACGGAGTAATGACATAAATAGTTGGGTTTGGTTATATCCTGTTTCTGTCTTTTGCTGATTTCTGGAGCAGTCTGCAATAATCACAGTGTATATCAAGATCTGGTCGTGCAAAGTTTACTAAACTTTTTTTGGAAACAACTAGACTCCAAGATCTTTCTCTGACCGCAAGAATCACCCTCATATCTGTTATGGGTTGGAAGTTACAAAAATCACAAGATGATACAAATGTGCTGTCAGGAATCTGGACCAGTTTTGGTTGCCTACTGTTTTAGACAAATATAGCTATAGAATTTGGAAAGGTGTTCTATAGGAAAGTTGTAGACAATTTGCTAAGCTTTCCACCGGTATAAGCTGGAACTTATTTGGATAAGTAGAACCTGAGATATGATATTTACAATTGGATGTTTCTGTTCTGTTTCAAAATCTGGATAGATCTGGCAATTCCTATTCTCAGCCAAGCTTAAAGACAGAATCTGGGGAAAAGTTGTATACAAAAGTTGTAAGGGATTTCATAAGATTTTCAACAATATAAAGATCATCTCCATATGAGTTAAGTAGCTCGAGGTATAATTTCTGGAATTTACTGCATCTTTGCTGAGATATTATCAGGAAGGATATTATGTTTGGCTGTTTTACCTGAGCTTAAAGACAGAACCTAAGGACGTCTTCTACAGGAAAGTTGTAGGGAATTTCATAATCTTTCTAACGGTATAAGCTACAACTCTATTGGATTAACAGAATGGGAGTTATACCTGTTTTTCTATGCTGGTGTTTTTCATATCGCGGGAAAATTTCAGGATACATGTTTGTTCTCTTGCCCAGAAGCTCTTTGGGATGTCATAAGTTCTCAATGTTAGTTAACTTGTCTGGAAAACATGCTAGCTACCTTTCTTGTGTCCCCTAGATGACCTTTATTAAGGGGGGTAGCCTAAATAAAGGGGTTACATGGAGAAGAATTGGATAATGTTGGAACAAGAGACTCGGTACCACGAATGTAAAAGACTATGATGTGTGGCGTCCAAAAAGGATAGGAGAACTAGTCCCTAGTGTCCCCAATCAATCTAATTTTACGGGGGGTAGTACCTTGATATCACGAGTGATGCATTTTAAGACTAGCTTGGAGTGATAATTGTCTTCTAAGATATTCTATGGTTATGATCATCTATCCTTGCCGTGTTACTGACGTTGGTCACTTGATGACAGGGAGTGTAGTGTCCCATGAATCCGGAGCACAATATGACACCTCTCATGGATAGGTGGGAAGATTATGATCATCTTGCCTTTGAAGAAAGATGCTATGAGTATGACAAAGCTGAGTGTTATCAAAATAATATTGAGGAGCAAGTTGACAATGAATCAAATCAAAATCCACAACGACGGAAGCGTAAAAGGAAAGCTCGTAAGAAGCCTGCTCTCGGAAATAAAGTACAGCGAAATTATATCAATGGAAGACTGAACAATGTGGATATGCATAACATTCAAGGAGCCACCAAAGTGGTGGGAGGCTATATTCAAGTGGACTCAGTACTAGTTTTTGCTCTGTTTGACCGAAGTGCTTCGCATTCTTTCATATCCACTGACTTGGTAAAGACAATCGAACGGGTGAAGTGTCCGACGAGAAAGCCTTTGTTAGTTCAAACCCCAATGGGAGAAATACAGGCAGATCAGGTTTGCTCAAATATCAATCTTGTCATAAAGAAGGAAAACTTCACTGTAAACCTCATTGTGCTAGAGTCACTCAATATTCCTTTGGTTCTTGGCAATGGATGGCTATGTGCACACAAAGCAGTGATCTATGCTACCCAGTGGAAAATTTTCTTAACTGCACCATCAGGGAAAAGAATTGAGTATCAAGGTGGTCCACTCCTACCTGAGGAGGCATATCCATGCCGAGGTATCATGTCTTCGAGTTGTATAAGTTGAAAAGTTGGTAGTCAAGATGGACAGTGAGCAATTACGAATAATAGATATCTTATGGAAGTTTTGTTCACAAGTTGTGATCCCAAGACATAAGTGTTTACACTGGAATACAAGTTGTGAAGTTAAAATAGTTATCAAGATCTTTATCCTGTGTTCTCTCAGAGGAATCTGTGTCTCTTTCGAATCTCGAGGACGAGATTCATTTTAAGGGGGGTAGATTTGTAACACCCTAAAAATTGTTTTGTGGAAAATAGAGCTAAAATAATTTAATTTTGAATTTTTGTGCTCATGAAACAATGGAAATAATAATCTTCATTAAAATAAAACTTATCATAGAATTTAGCAACTTGTTGTGCATTCATATTGGGGCATTATTTTCATTGTATTGTGTGGATTTAAACTGATTTTAAAATGATTTTCAAACTTGTTTTTGAAATGGCTTTGAAATAAAAGAAAACAAAAAAAAAGGGAAACCTGCCCTCTCTCTATTCTGGCCGAAGGCCCATCCCATCCTCCCAACCCCGCGGCCCAGATCGTTCCCGGCCCAGCACGCCACCTCCCTCCCCCTCGCCTCGGCCCGCATGCGCAACCGGGCAGGAGCCGTGGCCAGTCAGCCCAGCATCCTCCAGATTTGTAACACCCTAAAAATTGTTTTGTGGAAAATAGAGCTAAAATAATTTAATTTTGAATTTTTGTGCTCATGAAACAATGGAAATAATAATCTTCATTAAAATAAAACTTATCATAGAATTTAGCAACTTGTTGTGCATTCATATTGGGGCATTATTTTCATTGTATTGTGTGGATTTAAACTGATTTTAAAATGATTTTCAAACTTGTTTTTGAAATGGCTTTGAAATAAAAGAAAACAAAAAAAAGGGAAACTTGCCCTCTCTCTATTCTGGCCGAAGGCCCATCCCATCCTCCCAACCCCGCGGCCCAGATCGTTCCCGGCCCAGCACGCCACCTCCCTCCCCCTCGCCTCGGCCCGCATGCGCAACCGGGCAGGAGCCGTGGCCAGTCAGCCCAGCATCCTCCTCTGCGCGCCTGGACCCACTTGTCAGCGGCTTCTTCCTCCTTTCTTTTCTTCTTCATCGTTTCCGGCTTGGACTCTGCTCCACCGAAATCTTCCCCGATTTCTTGGGATTTCCTGCCTTGCGTGCGCGATTGACCCCCTTAAAAGCCTGGGCATCCTCCCTGCAATCTTCTTTCGCATCTAGCACAACCGAGGAGTTCCTATTGCCCTGTCCCGCCACCGTTTGGATCTCGCCGAGAAGTAGAGAGCGCCGCCGTCGTGGTTTTGGTCGTCTGCGCCAGAGCCGTGGACCCCGATCTGCTGCCGAGCTGCGCGTTCGAGTAACGAAGCCGCCAAGACTTTCCGTTTGCCCTCTCTCACGTTCTAGGCCACGCTAACCGATGTCGAACTCGTGTAGGAGCTCTCCGGCCGCCATTCTCCGTCGACAGCCGAGTCCACGTCCTTCCTGCGCTCGTTTCCACCCTTGGTGAGCTCGTCAACTCTCCCTCTGTCTCCCCATGCTATCGGTTTAGCGAATAGTGGTCCGTAACGCGTTTTCCTATGAACTCCGGCGAGCTCGAGATGCCGGCAATGGCGCCCGGCCGTGTGAGGCTCGTCGCCGGCCATGTGCCCCTCCTGGACGGACCAGAGCCGTAGGATCTTCGATCGACGCATCAGATTAGAAGATACCCCTTCGGGGGGTATTTTTGTTAAAGAGTCCCTGCTCTTTTTAAGAATAAACCCGCAGTCCAAAGCGGATTTCAGAAATACGCCTTCTGTTTTAGAAAACGGAAACCAACCAGATTGACTCCGAAAATACGTTTTCAGTATTTACAGTTTTGCCATCGAGATTGTTTTAACCATAAAATACTCGTTTTAATTCCGTTTTGATCCATTCAAATTGCATTGGATTCGTAATAATGAGCTCTACATGTTAGTAAAATTATTTACTCAGTTTGGAACTTTTAAATTTCGTGACTTTAATTAATTAATTACTTTTCTATTTGAAATCTTAGAAAATCCATATCTTTTCCATTTCAACTCCGATTTTCGTGATCTTTACGTCTATAAAATCGTAGCGATGCGTAGAATCGTTTTACAAACTTTTCATACTATTTTCATATGATTGGTGTACTGTTCTAATTGTAGCTTTGTTTGCTCGTGTATGTTTTCTCCGATTGTTTGTGTGATCGATGATCGAGTTTAGACGGAGAGCAGTTTCGGTGATCAAGATCAAAGCTTTGGCAACAAGTGAGACCAGCAGAACCAAAAGGATAAGCAAGAGCATTTGGATTAAGGCAAGTATAGCATTTGGATTTTATTTCTGTGACCATGATCCTGTGACTAGATTAATGTTAAGTAATAAATGATAAAAATGACTTTTTAGCCACTTAATGATTTATCTGTAAGTGATAACCGGGACAACAGTGCAACCATGAGGGCTATAATGGCTCTGGCTTTAGTTAAGTATGAGTAACTTTTCTAGCTCGTTAGCGGTTACCCGTTGTGGCGCAATTGGGGAGTAGCAGACCGTGGATTCCTGCGGGTGAATCACACGGACTGACTAATGAAACCAAGCGGCCCTAACTTGTTAGGCGAACCTTTGAAAGACTTCATAGTGATCCCTGCCGACCTCCCTTGGAAGGGGGTTAAGAGATTAGCTACCTCGGGCGAAAGGGTAAATCATGACTCATGGGTAAAGATGTACAACCTCTGCAGAGGGTTAAAAACTAGTATACTAGCCGAGCTCACGGTCAGGAGCGGCCTTGGGGATTCTTGCTGCGACGATAATGATTCCTATGTGTTAAATATGCTCATTATTTATTATTTAATGCTTTACATTATTTATGTCACATTGATCATGAGATTGTGAGAGCTATACAATCTAGCTGCTATACTTGTGGAGTTCGACATGGACTCACTCTTGCTATTTCCCCCACACTTCAGGAGATGTGTTAGGCTTGTGATCAACCAGTCAGTTGGATCCTGTAGAGTGAAGTTAATACCCGAAGTTTGGAGTTATCTTCCGTTGTTTGCTCCTTAAGGTTATCTCTTTTATACTAAGTACGTTATATAATTTATGCATTGTCTTTTGATATTACCCCTTATTTGTAGCTATATATGAGAATTGACTTCTAAAACTCATATATAGTGTATATCTGGTTTTGTCCTTAAAATCGGGTATTACAACATAGTTTCTACTTTTCATTTGAGGGTTTCTCCTATTTTTAAAGGTTTGTAATTTCTTTTCATCTTCTCTAACAAGAGTCCTCAAAATCATAGCCCCCAAATTCATCCCAACAGACAATGACAAATGGAACCCATTGATCATTCCCTTCTTCTTACTCTTATCAACTGAGCTACCATCCAAATCTTGGTTGTCGTGGTGGCAGAGGAGAGAAGCCATGATCCGCCCATCATTGCGGTCTTGGGGAGGAGCCAAGATCCATTGGTTGTGGAAGAGGCAGATCTACCGGTTGAGGAAGAGGAACATTCACTGGTTGGGGAAGAGGAGCCACACAAAGATTCGCCAAAGGGAGAGTTGTGTAGGATTTGTTGGGAGGATCTCGCCACATGGGATTCATTGGGAGGATGTCGCTGCACAAGATTCGTTGGGAGGATCTCCCAACAAGGTCGATCATCATCCAATGTGCCTCACCAAGATTCATCGAGAGGGCCAAAGGATTTGCCCCAAGAGGAGCGGATAGCTCATTGAGATTTGAGAGGGAGCCACATCGAGGGAGGGATTCATGGGAGGGGAGCTATACCGGCGATAGCGAAGGAGGCAACACGACATTAGGTGCCATTGGGACGGGCCTGATTCGGTTCCATATGTGGTTGAGGAGGGGAACAACAACTATTGTTTGAGGGCTTGAGAGAATGCCCCTAGGAATGAGGGTTGGCGATGATTTTAGGAGCCTCTCAAATTTGGAGGCCCTAGTAGGGCATTGCTGGAGCTAGTGCCCTCAAATTTAGTTTTGAGGGCTCAAGTAGGACCCTCTTGGAAATGAGGGTGCAAGTTTGAAGTGATTTGGCTCTCATCTTGGGTGAGAGGAAAAACATGGTCGGGTTTACGCTCTTGGAGATTATTTTATTGCATATTGTCCAAATTGGATTTTAGTAGGAATTTTAAGGTGTTGTTGGAATTGTCCTAAGAGCATGCCCAACATTTCCTAAGTCGTTTTCTTGAAACATGATTTTATGCATGAGCATGACTAAGGAAAACATGAGCAACCATTTCCAAAGCATGAGCAACCGCATGTATCTCTTTGGGGAAAAAAATAAGAGATACATGCAAAAAGATATGGGTCCATAGGACTCTACATCGATGTTGGCACGAGCTTCCTCCTTCTTCCGTTGTTTTTTTCATATGACATCAAGTCTCTGCTACCACCACCCTGTACCCTTACTATTCTACCAATTCACACTCCGATCACTGCGTCCACCTCCTCAAGAAGAAGTAAAATTAGTTGCTGCTACCATTCTCATTTCCTAGCTGTGATATGGTAATTTTTGCCGTTGCTTAATGTGCATGTCATGTTTTCACACCTAGAATTCAGATCTTCTTTTTTTTTTCATTTTTTAGATAATGGATAAAAAATCCGGCCTCTACATCCGAGGATGTACACAGCCCAACATTACAGAGTTTAAAATGAGATAACAAAGAGAGCCAAGCCCTAAACATGGACCGGGGTGCTAGTTTAAACAATATAAATGTTTCCATCCTTTATTGATATCTCTAAAGCAATTACTTTTAATTTCTTGCTTATCTTCGAGAGCAGGTCCTTGGCTGTCTCATCATGCTGCAGCTAGTACGCTCCCCTGAAAATTACCTGCATAATAGAGTTAGTTTTCATTTTATTAAAAACATAATCATTGCGGTATCTCCAGATAGCCCAAAGCAAAGCAGCCACCCCCACCCAAATCAGATCTCTAATCTTTTTATTTTGATTTTGATTAGATAGCCAAGTACCAAACATGTGGCTGATTGATCTAGGTTGGGTCAAACTAGTAGCAACCTATTGTTGACCATAGAACTGTATACTTGAATTGTATAATTTAGCAAAGTTTGTATACATATTTCTTTGTAATTCAAGTGTCATTGATTCAATATATATGATGTATTTGTATGTTTAAATTCTCAATTCTCTTTTGAGAAATGATTTATCAGCATTCATATCTTTAACTGTAAAAATTCATGGCAAAAAAAGATCGTTAAAGATAGAGGCTGGACTATTGTACATGGTGCCACATGTACGACCTGGGACGGGGAACCGGGCACCCTAGCGTAGGCTGGCGGGCGTACGTGGCCGCCGCGGCGCGCTCGCTTGCGCGTGCAGACGCCGCCGTTACCCTTGCCCGCCTCGCGCCTCCCGCGCGCGCACGTGCTCGAGGTCAGCGCTCGCTGAGACCTTGCCGGCCAGCAGCCGCCACGCATGGCATGGCAATGGCATGGTGGCGAGCGCGGCAGCCGGCAGGTCAGCTAGCAGTTTCTCCGTGGAACGGCGAGCAAGGTGGTGTAGCAGCGCGGTCGCTTGCCGTTTCGTCCACGGAGGCGACGAGACGACTCCTGGGGCCACGCGCGCAATCGCGTTACCGTAAAAATTTTTAGATTCCGCGTCACATCGAATGTTTAGATGCATATATAGAGTATTAAATATAAACGAAAATAAAAACTAATTATACAGTTTGGTCGAAATTGACGAGACGAATCTTTTGAGTCTAATTAGTCCATGATTGGACAATATTTATCAAATACAAACGAAAGTACTACGGTGCTGATTTTGTAAAAAATTTGCCCAGTTTCTCCGTGGAACGGCGAGCAGGGTGGTGTAGCAGCGCGGTCGCTTGCCGTTTCGTCCACGGAGGCGACGAGACGACTCCCGCGCTCCCATGCGCCGCGGCTGCGCTCGTGGCACCGACGGTAAACGAGCGTGGGCCACGCGCGCCATCGCGTTACCGTGCCCCGCCTCCCCGTCCATTTAAAAAAGTGATTTCTGATGGCGCGAGACCGCGAGTGGCGTCTTTTTACCAGCAATGGACGCAGCTGCCAGCCTGCCAGGCAGACAGGCACCACCATGTTGTTACCTTCAAGAATCAAGATGCCATCTCCTGTGAGGTGACAGTGACACAGTGAGTGATACGTCTCCGTGAACGTGAGTGTGAGTGCTACAGCAGCTGTTACAGTACTTGTTAGGTTTTTTGATCTTTTTTATTTTTATCCATTTTTAGTCTGTTCCCGAAAGTAGTGTTTGTTAATTTGTTGTGAGATAAAATCATTGCTGAATGACTGATAAATTGTGCTTATTTTCTAGTATCTACTTATTATTTTTTTTGAAAATACAGCAAAATCTTTAGAGCACTTGTAGTTTTGAAATAATTTTTTATCACATACTGTTATATTTGAGTCTTAGATTAACATGTTTAGCTTCAAAATAGGCTCCAAAATTCCATGGAAAAAATATCTCAATTAATGGTTTAGAAAGTAGAATTTTGTCATTTCTCAACATGTTCAGATCCATGAACAAGTATACCCACAAAGAGTATGTCACTCTATAGGAGACGAGCAGACAGCATGACTAACTACTCAGTCATGCCATCCACTTTGGCGTGACACCGACTAGTATCGTGCCACATCAATATCCAAAGTATATTGTTCTCGAAACGTGGAGTCCAACATGAGAAGTGATCTCTGGACATGCTAACATGTCTAATTAGGGCCTGTTTGTATCCTATCTTTAAAGTTGAGAGATTTTAAATCTTTAGAGCATTTTAGATCACTTTTGAGGACTAAAACTCTAATATGAGGTGGGATAAAGTTTAGAACTAACTTTATACCACCTTGAGCTTCTCTAAAGTTTAGAGGAGAGTATCCAAACAGAGTCAAATAATCTCTAACGTGCTATCATGTTTAGCGTTAGAGATCACTTGACTAAGGGTGTTTAAAGGAGAGGATCCAAACAGTCAAATGATCTCTAAGGTGCTATCATGTTTGGCGTTTGAAATCACTGTTTAGTTCACTAAAAAAACCAAAAACTTTTCAAGATTTCCCGTCACATCAAATTTTACAGCACATGCATAAAGCATTAAATAGATGAAAACAAAAACTAATTGCACAGTTTGTCTGTAAATCGTGAGATAAATCTTTCAAACCTAGTTAGACCATGATTGGACAATAATTATCAACTTAAAACGAAAATGCTACAGTACCCCAAAACAAAAAAATTTGGGAACTAAACAAGGCCTAAGGGTGTGTTTGGATACTCTCCTCTAGACTGTAGACCTCTATATAAATTTTAGAGCTAAGTCTCCAAAAAAGTAGTCTAAAGTTAACTTTAAACATTAGCCCACCTCACATTAGAGCTTCAGAGCTCAAAGCTAAACTAAAGTGTTCTAAAATTTTTGAAGCTAAGGTTTAGAGAAGGTGATCCAAACAGACCCATGTCAACACATATGACATGATTGAAGTTACAAATTACGCCACGGCTACTTTTTTTAAATAAAGGATAGTTTATATCTGGCTTCATCTACCAACAAGTAGAATCAGATCAATTATTACATAGTTTGAACATCTGTTCAGCGCACTATTTCTAAAGTTTACACAATTTACTTTGGAAAAAAAAAGAAACATGAAGTAAAGATTTGACTAAGAGAGCCCTAAACCTATTTGACAACCAACCATTTGAGCTAAAAAATGCAAGGCTGACGACTCAAGATGATGTCCAACAAGAATGAGCTAGTCCTGCTGATCATCACGCTGTTGCAGTCTTGCCCATTGGCGCAGCCAATGTGTTCCCTGGAAGAGTACCTGCAAAAAAGTTTTTGGTCTACCTTTCTCAAAAACCACTTCGTTTCGTGTTAACCAAATTGTCCAACATAAAGTCGATGCTGCTGTTAATAACAAAGAATTGTGCAAGTTATCACCCAACTTAGACCAATGAACAAATAAATCCCCTATGCTAAGAGGGGGTGATATCCCAAACATTAAATGTACTGCACGCCACAGAAATTTGGTATAAAAATAATCAAAAAAGAGGTGATGAATAGTTTCTGTAGAATGGCAAAAGCTACATCTCGTGTCACCATTCCAATTACGACAGACTAGGTTATCTTTTGTTAGAATCACACCTCTTTTTAAGTACCACAAAAATATCTTTATTTTTGTAGGAACTTTGATCTGCCATATATCTTGTGGCACTCTGACACTATTGTTAATTAACGCGGCATACATCGAGCTAACTGAAAAACTACCTGATGAATGTAAAGACCAAACGAAAACATCTCTTTCCTCTTGTAAAATTCACGTCTTGTAGAGAAGCAACAATTCTGTGTCAAATCCGTAGGTTTCTCCCCGCTAAATTAAGGCGGAAGGAGATGTTTAAAGGGACGGCTGCAAGGACACTTGCCATGGAGGTTTGTTTTCTTCTCACAATATTGAATAATGATGGGAATTTAATTTTGAGTGGTTGGTTGCCCAGCCAGGTATCCATCCAAAAACAAGTTTGTGAACCATCTTTGACCTTAAATGACCCGAACCCCATGAAAGTATCTTTAACATTCATTAGGCCTTTCGAAAAATGGGAATCTGTTGGCTTTTTAGAACAACTTCCTATGGTTTTATCTTTTAGGTATTTATTCTGTAAGAGTTTTTGCCATAATCCATCCTCATTTATCAATTTAAAAAGCCATTTACTCAATAAACATCTATTCTGTACGTCCAAATTTTGTATACCTAGACCTCCTTGTATTTTAGGTAGGACACGGCTACTAATGTGACTAAAAGAGCTATTAACGGTACGACTGTTGGCAGGCGGCGCAGCAATGCAAAGGCTGTTGATGCACAATGCAATCCTGCAAACCGTCAGCGAAACATTAGACATGGACAGAGTGTTCACGACAGTGGAGGGCCCAGGGTATGCCACTAAGGCCTTGTTTAGATGCGAAATGATTTTAGATTTCGCTACTATAACATTTTCGTTTGTTTGTGACAAATATTGTCCAATTATAGACTAACTAAGATCAAAAGATTCGTCTCGTGATTTACAGGTACTGTGTAATTAGTTTTTATTTTCGTCAATATTTAATGCTTTATACATGTGTCAAAAAATTCGATATAACGGAAAATCTTGAAATTTTTTTGGTTTTCAGGGTGAACTAAGCAAGACCTAAGTTGTCTGAATGGCGTTGTAGCAAACAGCTAATGCTGCTACTGGTGCGCTGGAGGCTGGAGGCCGGAGCTTCACATGGCTCCCACTTTGTACAGTTATACAAATCTGAGAGCTTAAAACAAAACATTTCGACCCCTAGTCATCAGTTACATTGGCCTTGTTTAGTTCCGAAAAGTGAAAAGTTTTCAGTATTATAGCACTTTCGTTTATTTGTGACAAATATTATCCAATCATGAATTAACTAAGATCAAAAGATTCGTCTCGTGATTTACAGCTAAACTATGTAATTAGTTCTTGTTTTCGTCTATATTTAATGTTTCATGCATGTGCCACAAGATTCGATGTGACGGGAAATCTTGAAAACTTTTTGGTTTTCAGGGTGAACTAAACAAGGCCATTGTTCTACTTCTAGATCTTGTCAAGCTCTATAATTTTAATATAGAGTTTATGTTGATCTGATTTCATATAGAATTATTATTATTATTATTATTATTATTATTATTATTATTATTATTATTATTATTATTATTATTATTATTATTATTATTATTATTATTATTATTATTATTATTATTATTATTATTTATGTTCGCTTATTTCTAGGGGGACCATTTCACTAACCGACCTTGAAAATCGATAGGACAGTTAATATTTACGGTTACCCCCTAAAAACGTCAATGTTTTCACAAACAGTTTGAAATACCCATCACATCTAGAAATCGATTTCTACAGAGACTGTCTCTTTAACACTTCATATGGTCTCTTTAACACTTCATATGGGTTCTTGATGTCCAACCGCGGCTAAAAAGTTGGACCGCGTACCTTAAATTATCCCCACGTCCGTGTAAGACCGAGAGGAGGATCACGAGCACGTACCCATCATGTGGAGTATTAGGCCAGTCTCAATGCATGTTTTATAAGAGTGTCATACACATTAAATAGGGTGTCATATAAGCAAAATTGCTGACTTGACAGGGTCATTAAATGAATAAGTTTCATCAGATAAGAGAGGAGTTTCATCCCCATGAAACTCATGTGGCTCGGTTACCTAGTTTATAGTCTTACTGTACCATGAAACTATGCATTGAGACTGGCCTTAAGGCACACGCCCTGGGCCAAAGCAAGTGAAGCTAACAACATTTTCGGTTCTTGGGCCGTTGTCTGCTATATGAGTGTGTTTGGTTCCCTGTACTGGGTCTAGCCAGGCTTATGTAATACAAGTTGGGCTTGTTTGGATGCCTGCTTGCCCTGTTAGCCAGGCTACCGCAAGCCAGATTGGGGGGATTTGGGTGGCTTCCTAAAAACGGCCGATTCGGCCGTTCTCTCGAAGCCTGGCTTGTGCTCGCGACGAGGATGAGTTCGCTCACCTTCTCCGTACCCCACAGGCCACCACACCTCCACCGCATCCTGCCGCTTGAGCTCAACGCCCCCACTAGCATCCTGTCGCCTTGCTCTCACTTCTCCTCCTTGCACTCCGCATCTTGCCCCTGCCTTCCGGCTCTCCCAACCGCACCGGCGGCCGCGTCGGCAGTGAAGGGGAAGAAACATCGCCCGCGTCGTCCAGGCACGTGGTGCGGCCGTGCGGAGGAGCACCCGGGAATACTTGGACACAGGGCTTCGTGGCGCTGGCGCCAGCGCCCCTGCCCCCGCGGCGGCGGCGTGGCGGTGGGTGGAGATCCACGGCGGGATCCGACTTCGCGGTGCTCAAGATCCGTGAGGCCGTCGTGGCAGCGGTGCGGGCGCTCGGGCGCGTGTAGGACGTGCACGCCGATGCCACCTACTCGCGGTCCCCCTTGTCGGCGTCGGCGGATAGGTCCCGACTGCCTCCCTGACGGCAGAAGCTGTTCACCGCCATGTCGTTCGAGGGGGAGGGGAGGGTGGTGGAGAGGGACAGGCGGACAATTTGTCTTCCGCCGCCGGGAAAGGCGGTGGTTGCGTCCGGAGCCGCTCCGCGCGCCAGCAGGAGGCCGTGGGGTACGGAGAATTCGTCTTCCGCTCCGTGCCGCGCCCGAGGACGTTCTTCCGGTCCCTCTCCGTGGGCGGCCGGCGCAAGAACCTTACCATACCCCGGCCGCTGTCTATCTCGCTGCCACCGCCGCTGATCCCGCTACCTCCACCGCCGAATCGGACTCCTCCGTCGCCAAATCGGTTTCCACCGCCATCGAATCTTCCTTCCCCCCCATTGCCAAACCAAAGAAGACGAAGGTAAGCTCACCATGGCAAAGAAGAGGTGATTGCACTAGAACAAGTCTGGCAACCAAACAAGATCTAGACACAACAACCAAACAAGTGTTGGTTGCATAACTAATGCTTACAGCTAGCCTGGGCTATTTTTGCTAGCCAGACTTTGTGGAGAAATGAACCAAACACACCGATCTGCTGTATATATTCTGCCCTGTGCCCGTACGTTAACGTTATCTATCTACTGTACATACTACCGTATGCCCGTCCTTTATTCTGCTATCTACTGTACGTACTGTGTCCGTACGTTATCTATCTACCGCGCATACTACCCTATGCCCGTGTACAGCATCCCACCCCACGCCGAATTAATGTGTCCAACTGTTCGTCCGTTAATCTATGTCTGTACTACCATATGTACTACCATATCTATATATTGTACATCTATATCTATATAATTTATATTTTCAATTCTCGTTTGCATTATTCTATCTATGCATATAAGCTGTTTACATTAGCAACCACAAACACATACCGCATTATTCACTAGCACATACAATTATATCTTCATTCAAGCTATTTAGTTATCCGCATTAGCGTGCTAAAATCATCTATTAACATAACATATGCTCCCTCCGTCCATAAAAGAACATAATTCTCACATATCAAAGAGTCAAGCAGATTCAACTTTGACTAAAAGTATATAAGAAAATGCTAACACTCGATCATGAGTTAAAATAAGTAGTATTATTAGATTAGTTATAGAATATATTTTTATATTAAATTTATTTAGAGACATAGATATTAATATTATTTGTTATATAAATTTAGTTAAACTTGAGCTTGGTTCCCATAATTGCATTTTTCTGACGGAGAAAGTACTATGATAATTATTTACTCATATATACTCTCTCCGTCCAAAAAAAAGTGTCGTTTTAGAATTTCAGATATTTTGTTTGATCATCCGACTTATTCAAAATTTTTACATAAATAATATATATTTTGTTAAGACCTATTTTATCATTAGAGATATTTTACTAATGATTTATTTATTTTATAATTTATATAAAATTTTTGAATATGACGAATGGTCAAACACGATTTCTAAAAGTAAAAAAAGTCACTTTTTTTGAGACGAAGGAAGTAAGTAGTATAATTTTATCTACAATTCTCGCAACAACGTGATGTATTATTTAATATTATATATATAGGTAAATCTTCCTTCCTTCCTTTTTTTGAAGCCTCTTATTTTGGGTCCAGTTGTAGTATGTGTTCAAGCACACACACACATCCACGCGCACCACACTTATGCCACATGTGCACGATCAGACCTACAATTACACACACAGAGTAGAAGACATCTCCATCTAGAAATCAATGAAACCATTACAACTTCGTAGGCGACGAAACGTCATGATTCCTTTGTGGCACCACGCTAGACGTGGCTACAGATTTCTATTACTGGAGCTAGTCCCGGCGACGAGGCTACAGATCTTATTTTGGGAGTTAGTCCCGGTGAGAAACGCAGGTCGAATGTAACCTGTGAGCCGGCTAATGCCGCCGCTAGCCACTCGAGCCGAGCTGAGGCTCGGTCCTTCCTTCTATATATACGCATATAGGCATACCGCATAGGCAGCAAAGCCAGTCGAGGGGGCCAAAGACGATAGGGCAAACATGGCCGTCTTCATCAGCTCCTCCGGCTCGCCAGGGCGCGCCACGGCGACGACCACGACGACGACGACGCTCCTACTCGCAGTACTAGCGGCCGCCGCTGCCGCCGGCCTCCTCTTGGCGCCGGTCGCGGCACGCGGGTCACCGCCCGAGCACGACAAGCAGCTGCAGCTGCAGCAGCAGGAGGACGACCGCATCCTGGGGCTGCCGGGGCAGCCCAACGGCGTGGCGTTCGGCATGTACGGCGGCTACGTGACCATCGACGACAACAACGGCCGCGCGTTGTACTACTGGTTCCAAGAGGCCGACACCGCCGACCCGGCGGCCGCGCCGCTCGTCCTCTGGCTCAACGGCGGGCCTGGGTGCTCCTCCATCGGCCTAGGCGCCATGCAGGAGCTCGGCGCGTTCCGCGTCCACACCAACGGCGAGAGCCTCTTGCTCAACGAGTACGCATGGAACAAAGGTAGCTAAGCTAGCTACCTATAGCTAGTATATATGCATGCATGGAACAAATTAAAGCACGTGGTACTGGCAGTGGACCTCGTATCGTATCACATGTATACGTTTCGTTTTCATGCATGCAGCCGCCAACATACTCTTCGCAGAGTCGCCGGCCGGTGTGGGATTCTCTTACAGCAACACCAGCTCTGACCTATCCATGGGCGATGACAAAATGGGTAGGTGAAAACCATATGACAAATATTAATTACCCATTTAATATGTACAGTCCTCCGTCTCAAAATTAATGATCGAACATCACTCTCACTTGTCAAGAAACTGAACATTATCAATTTTTGACCAAAAAAATATAAATACTAATATATATATTATATATAAAGTATCATTAGATTTATCAAAGAATATATTTTTATAACAAACTTGTTTGTTCATACAAATGTTGTAAGATTTGTAAAAGTTTGACGGAGACTAAACCTAGGATGACCTTTTTTTTATGTAGCGAGCATATAAATACTATATATTTTATAGTCATACCTAAGTTTACTATAATTAACTTTGTACTAATTATCTAAAATTTGAAGATATATTTTTATATATTATTACGATAGCCCGTGACGGCACTCACCATCTTGTGATTGATATACGGTAATCAGTTGTGAAATTAATTTGTAGTAAATCTTAGTACGTATTCTTGTTTGCCATAAATTTCATGATGATACACACGTGTGTCTTTTTCTATACTAATTCTTTGCTTTGCAGCCCAGGACACGTACACTTTCCTGGTGAAATGGTTCGAGAGGTTCCCGCACTACAAGTACCGCGAATTCTATATTGCCGGGGAAAGCGGTCAGTAGTACCACGTATATACGATTACACGAGAGGCTGTTTGGAGGAGAGATATTTGTCTCTCAATATATACCCACTACACTAAAAAGGACACAAAAAAATGTTACGCTCTTCATTCTATAAAAAATAATATAGCTAGTTCTAAATATGTAAAAAAAGACAAAAATCAAACTATAAAAGGTTTGATTAAATTTATTTATAGGACAAAACAACAATATCAAATAGTACTATCAACCCACGAACTAATACTCTCTAGAATCTTTCATAAATCTTACTGTGGCATAATAAATTTTCAGTATGATTACCTCATTATATTGGTATGTGATATGTTAATGAAACATTATTTTTCCATTATTGATAAACTATGTTTATATATTTAACTCTAATATATGTACATATGCATATACTTATATTAATATACATGGTGACACATAGATTTTATGTTTACTTTGTATCTAACAGTGGTAGAACTAAGTAATGTAGAATAAACACATGCAGTACGTGTACTACATGTTATTTAGTTCTTTTTCATAATTGCTTATATTGGTAACCTAGATATGAAGTTCAGGGATATATTTACTTTACCTTGTGTTGTAATGGAAGATTTGGGTAGTCTACATGCCAATTAAAGGGGTTACCTTCTATATTATCTTTCATAATAGCATAGGTGGATAATTTTAAAAGAAAATTTAGGCTACAATAATTATCTTTCGTAGTGACAAATATTAATAGTCAAGATGTTTACTTAGGGGATTATTTATGTTTTCCATAATGTCAAAAGTTGATAAATCCTTATTTAGAAAAGAGAATAGAGCTCATGGCTATTATTCTCTATGATGATCGATTATAGTTAACTGAGTTAATGGCCAGATATTTCTTAATATTATGAGACTTTCTACAATTTATCTTATTTCTAACATATCTTGTGAGGGTTAATGTGGATGTTGTGTTGAGGGCATCTAATTAGTATTATTAAAATATTTGTTATCGTCCTATTAAATTTCTATGGGTATCAATATATATGTATATATTTACTCAAAACTTGAGCTTAAGTCATATCACCTCTTGTTGCATACCATAATAAATCTATATTTTGGCTTCCAACTTTTGATATTGTTATCTATTGTATTTTCTTATCCAAATGATTTAAAGTAAATTACTAGTCCCATTAATAATTCGGTTGATGTCTGCATTTTCATTTCATATAAAAAGAATATATATATCATGGTATTCGTGAGCACATACGCACATGCATATATAGTGTTTGCAGGTACTGTTGTGCATGCATGCATTAATTTGTGGAGTAATTTGCAGGCCACTTTATTCCACAGCTCTCCCAAGTTGTGTACAGGAACAGGAACAACTCACCTTTCATTAACTTCCAAGGGTTGCTGGTTTCCAGTGGTCTGACCAACGACCACGAAGACATGATCGGCATGTTCGAGTCGTGGTGGCACCACGGCCTCATCTCCGACGAGACCCGGGACAGCGGGCTCAAGGTCTGCCCGGGCACCTCCTTCATGCACCCCACGCCGGAGTGCACCGAGGTGTGGAACAAGGCCCTGGCCGAGCAAGGCAACATCAACCCCTACACCATCTACACGCCCACGTGCGACAGGGAGCCCAGCCCGTACCAGCGCAGGTTCTGGGCGCCCCACGGCCGCGCCGCCGTAAGTTGTTGCCATCAATATATTCTCTTTGTCCCATTTAATTTGCGCTTCTATATATATATATATATATATATATATATATTAAAAAATATTAATATTTATAATATATAATTAGTATTATTGGAAATATCTTTAAGTTTAGTTTTTTTTAATATATTTATATACAGATATAAATATTGTACGTATTTTCTACAAATCGAGTTGAGTTTGTGGCATAAAAATCTAACGGAGGGAGTATAAATCAACCACAGCAACAATTGATGATCTTCTTTAATTATATACATACAATAATGACTCATTTTAACTTCTTTTTTTAATTAATTAATTTGGGTGATCTTCTTGACGGTCTGTCGTTCAGCCACCACCATTGATGCTGCCCCCCTACGACCCCTGCGCAGTCTTCAACTCCATCAACTACTTGAATCTCCCCGAGGTGCAAACGGCCTTACATGCCAATGTCAGCGGCATCGTAGAGTACCCATGGACTGTATGCAGGTCTTTCTCTCTCTAGCTTTATTTTTCGACAGTGTTTTTTTTCCACAATATACATACTGGCGCAGTAGACACTGAATTCATTTTCGTGGGCAAAACCCACATATTTTTTATCTGCTCTGCAGCAATACCATATTTGATCAGTGGGGACAGGCAGCCGATGACCTGCTACCCGTCTATAGGGAGCTCATTCAAGCTGGACTCAGGGTCTGGGTCTACAGGTAGGAGTACATACAAGCTAGCTACTAGCTCGCTAGAAACACCCACTAAAAAATGCATGAATTTTTGCTCTTTTCAGTGGTGACACAGACAGTGTAGTGCCGGTGAGTTCGACCAGGCGCTCTCTTGCCGCCCTGGAGCTTCCTGTTAAAACTAGCTGGTACCCATGGTACATGGCCCCAACCGAGCGCGAGGTCAGTGTTGACAGCAGGAGAAAAAAAATACATACCGATGAGCTTCGTTCATATTTCTGCATTAATCTTAAGTTTTTTTATCGTTCCTTTTCCTCCACGGTCATTATATAAATATACATGTTCTGATGACTGATGAAATATATATATATATAGGTTGGTGGCTGGAGCGTGCAGTATGAAGGCCTGACCTATGTCACCGTCCGTGGCGCCGGGCACTTGGTTCCTGTGCACCGTCCGGCACAGGCGTTCCTCCTGTTCAAGCAATTCCTCAAGGGCGAACCCATGCCGGCCGAGGCAAGTTTTACTTTCGCCATCGTCAACTTATTATTGCTCGTGGAAATTGGTCTATGAAAGATGTTCACATTTACATTTTTATTTTTATTTTTATTGCAGGAAAAGAATGACATCCTCCTTCCTAGTGAGAAGGCTCCCTTCTACTGAGCAGGGGAGCACTGCCTGCGGCGGCGTGGCTCGTGTGCTTGATGGCGACGATTCCGTGGTGATCCTTGAGTGTTTTCATGAATAAAAGGTTAAAAGTTGTTGAGATGTATGTGGAGTAGTACTATGTTGCTGGTTTTTTTCTTCCGAGCTATGAATAATGTACAAGGCAAACAGTTGGCCTGGCGATGGATCTAGTGTATGTTTCTCCTGGAAGCCATATATGAATAATGCATGTTTTGGTTGTGCCTAAATTAAATCACATAAAAATTTAATAAACTAGCCCATCAACCTATGCTTCCACATCGGCAAAAAATCATATGAGATATAAAACATTATTATGTGTTCATATTTAATACCTATATTTTAGGGCTCTCCTCTGTTTTCTTCGAGGAAAGCGTATAGATGATCACTCATTGGGCATGACAACACTCTTGCTGTTTTTCTTGGCTATGGTCATGTTCATGCCAACCAAAACATAGTCTTTTTCTGGCTCTTGTTAAAGGATCGCCTTAGTACAATAAATCTGCCCCGGGTACGCCATATGGAGCTTGTCTTACTCAAATGTCCTTTGTTCAGTTGATCGTGAAAAAGACTTGGACCACATATTCTTGCATTGCTAGTTGCTGCTGGTTGTTGGAGTTGGAGCCTTGTTCAGCTAGCTACATATTGTTCATCCTCTTAGTTAGCCTTCTGAAGTTTTTGTAGATGTCAAGAGGCAGTTACAGGTCCCTTTCTTCATGGAGATTATTATTCTACCAGCTGGGGCATTTGGTCAGTTCGGAATGATTTTATTTTCAGGGGAGTTCAACCTACTTTGGAGAGAATCAAAGCCAAATGCGTTTTCCTTACTGAGATTGCTATGGTTATCCATAGAGTAAAAAGAAATACTTCCCTTTAATAGATTTATGGCTAGAAGCATTGTTGTAATTTTTTTTTTTTGTATCTTCTTTTGTTTCCCCGAAACACTCGACTGTCTTTGTTAATCAAGCATTAAAAAAGGTAAAAGCCTAGTTAGTTTTAATAATCGAAGTGACCACTAGTGGACTACTAATGCTTGCTTGAGTGATGATTAAGCTAGTGTCCACAAGATGGAGTTAAGCAAGGCTAGGAGCATGGTGGAGATGATAATGACCATGATGCAAGTGCTTAACATGGAGAAGAGAAGGACATGGCGATGGAAACAAACCTCTATGGCACGCACAAGTAATAATCAAATTCCTGCCAAAATTTAGACAACTTGCTCAGCCTACTGACCACAATTGCACAAGCACAATCAGATTTCACCCTTATCAATTTCAGAGTCACCCAGGATTAACTGAAACAATTAGACTAATAATCAGATCGGCTCCTGTACTTTCAGGATTAATGGAAACAAAAACAAATTAGACTAACAATCAGACTCCCGCATTACTAAACAAGTACATTAGCTATAGTATTAAAATCAAGACGAACACAACAATACACATGTTCCAACATTCCAGATAAGATCACCACCACACGCAACTAATGGATTGCACTAATATTGATTCAGATGATAGCAGAGGTCTTACTTGTCTAGAGAAGTAAACGGACATTAATTTTAGTGCCACACAAAATAAACAGAAGCAAAATAGACAGACAATATAGATTCTAGAGGTCTACTACTGCCTAAACAAGTATAGAGCTCTGCTACTACCTAAGCAAGCAAATTAACAGTCAAATCACATGCTCTGGTCAGAACATCACATTTGCGAGGCTTCTTATCTTAGGAAAAAACAAAAAGTGCATGATCTAATTTCACACCTGCCAGTTTCAGTGTGTCCACCCAAGACGAACCAAAGCGAATAAACAGTCAAATTCCTGTGTAAATTTAGACAACTTTCTCACTATACAGAGCACAATTGAACAAGCACAAACCAATTGACCCTTCACCAATTAAAGTGCCAAGCAGGGTTAACAAAAACAAACTAGACTGACAAATTGACAAACGTGTCAGCAAACAAGAGAATTAGCTGTTAAAACACAGATTAACACAGAACAAAAAAAAATATGTTTAGAGCAACTCCAACAGTTTTGCAAATTTTGTTTGGCAAATGTTGTTATTTGCCAACACCTAAAACGATATGGGGAGGGAACAAAAAGGGCATCTCCAAGTGTTTGACAATTTTGACTTGGCAAAAAAAAAATCTGCTGGTTCCGGAGATCAACAAAGAAGCATCGTATTGTCAATAAAAGTGCGCGCATACAGTATGCCAAGCCTATTCCAGGCGCGCATAAATGCCAAGAAAGGAGAATTTGACAACTTGCTATAAATGCCAAGCCCAATTGTCAAACTGTTGGATAGGAGATTTTGAGAGTTTTGGCAAAAATCAAGAATGTCAAACCTATTTGTAAAATTGTTGGAGTTGCTCTTAGATAACCAACCAACACAGGCAACTTGATAAACCAAAAATGGGATTGTACTAACATCAACACAGATGATAGCATAGGGCCTTTGATTTGTCTACAATCAGACTGACAGTCCAGGTTCTAGAACACTGCTTCAGTCCAAGTTCTAGAGCTCTGCTTCTAAACAAGCAAATTAACTGCCAATATTTATAAGGATTGGTTCATTTGGTGTGACATCAGATGCTCCAGACAGAACTCATATATTCATTTGGTGTTGGACATCAGATGCTCCAGACATTACTCATATATCAGTTCATTTGGTGTGTACATCATATGCTCCAGACAGCTCATATATGCAAGGTTTCTGAGCAAAATAGCACAATCTATCTAATTTCACTCATGCCAATTAGGTGTGCCCAACAAAACAAACTAGACTAACAGTCAAATTCCTGCCAAAATTCAGTTAATCTGCTCAGCCTACTTATCACAATTGCACAAAAACAGTTCCACTTTCACTAAATTCAGAACCAAGCAACACCAACTAATTCAGAATCAATCAAGCAGGACCAACTTTTACCCGGACTATACTGACAGCTAGACTCGCGAACGACACAACATGTTTCCAACATTCAGATAACCAAAAAGGACCACCACCACACAAGTTAAATGTTCAAAACAAGACACACAGAACGACACATGTTTCCAACATTCAGATAAACAAAAAGATCACCACAGGGAACTTGATCAACTAAACAATGCATATCATAAAACAAGCGAATTAGATGTTCAAAACAAGACACAGCAGAACATGCTTCCACCATTCAAAACCAAAAAGATAAACACCACAGGCAACTTGATCAACTAAACGATGCATATCATACTTGATAGTATTGCAGTAACAGCATCATACTTGATAGTATTGCAGTAACATCGATACAGATAATAGCACAAGTCTTCAACTTGCGATCAGTACAAAGAAACTAGTGGGGAACAAAAACACAAGCCATAGCTAGATCTACTTCTCCGAGGAGTTGGGGCCGCGCTTCTTGCCGAAGCCGACGACGGCGGTCACGAAGCGGCGGTTGTACTGCATGCGCTTGTGCGCGCGGCCGCGGGGCTTCTTCTTCTTGTCCTGCTTCGCCACCTTGGGCGTCTGCCCACGCACCTTCCCAGCGCGGGCCAACGATCCGTGAACCTTACCTGCGCCAGAAGCAGATAGACCAATCTGAGTAAACGGCTATTGACGGGATGCACGCAAAGTAGAGATAGATAGGAAGACGAGGATATCGTTACCCATGGCGACGGGGGCGGAGCCGGAGCTGTGGTGCTCGGAGGATCTGACGAGCGACTCGAGCTGTTGCGGCGGTGGCGGTGGCGGCGGCGGCTGCTCCGAACGATGACCTAGATGGGTGGGAGAATTTATAATGACCACGCTTTACTGGGCCGGCTGTTTTCAGACCCATGTAAATGCCCCGCGTGGCCCGCTAACAGCCCAATAAGCAATCATCTCCGCGACCGCGTGAGAGACCCCTCGATAGCCAGCGGCATTGCGGCGCGCGAGCACACCGAACCAAGAACAACCCACCTCGGCGGCGGCGGCGGCGGCGGTGTTTGTGCCTGCAAAGGGAGAATCTGAGGAGAGGGGCAACTCGGAAGAGAGTGAGATGCCTCGGCCGGAGTTCCAGGCGCCGCCGGATGTGTTCTACAACGAGTCGGAGGCCCGCAAGTACACCACCTCCTCTCGTATCATCGAAATCCAGGTGAGCAAGCGAAGCGCCTCCCCCAGTTTGATTTGAGCTTTGCCGATTTCGCTGTGCTGACCCGAAGTGACATACCTTCTTTCAGTCTAGGATTTCCGAGAGGGCGCTGGAGCTGCTTGCTCTCCCCAACGATGGCGTCCCCAAGATGCTTCTCGACATAGGTCAGCTTACCCTCTTCTGCAGCTCTGCTTCAGGAATCATGGCATATCGCGTTGGCTAGAACACCAGAGAGTATTCTGCTTAGACGGGGGCAAAAATACATTTTGTGGGAGCTCTTAATTGCAATGGGTTGTGGCAAATGAAAGACATCTATGCTTGAAGATATGTTTAACTACGGTGACTTTGTGTGCTGTGATTACCAGGATGTGGTTCTGGACTTAGTGGTGAGACATTGACGGAGCATGGCCACCACTGGATTGGCTATGATATTTCAAAGTCGATGCTCGGTGAGGGTCTCTGTGTTCCTTTCTCTTAGGATTGTTTGGCACCAATTTGAAAGGGAAATGGGAGTTTAGAGGAGGGGAGCTTTCTGGATATCTTGCACTAGTACCTGCATCCTTTTTTAGAGCTTTGCCATTTTGCACAGATGTTGCCTTGGAGCGTGAAACAGAAGGCGACCTACTACTTGCAGATATGGGACAGGTATATGCCAACAAACGTATATTTATAAATTTTAGTTTCAGTTTTTCTAGGAATAGTTTCAGATGTTGATATTCACTGTATGTCATGAAGCTTGAAGGGAAATTCATGACTTGTACAATAATACCGTTTGAGTTGTACATTGTCTAAACTCTAAATCAGCCTTGGCAGTAATAACAATGCACATCACTTCCATTATTGAACATGATATTTCTGAGTCAGTCCGGCACTGTAAAGATAAAAGGGCCTTCATAGTTCAAACTTTTACAGGGTTACAAGAATATTGAATTTGATAACCTGAAAAGGTGCAGAATTGACTTGTCGTATATGCTGGGTTTTATGAACCATAAAAATTTCCATGTTTCTTAATGTTTGCTTAATGCAACTGCACTGGTCTTTTCAAAGTTGTTTCAACAGTAGGACAGTCTGTAACCTGTCTTCAGAGTTTCTTAATGTTTGCTAATTAATGTTCTAGGGCTTGGGCTTGCGGCCAGGAGTTATTGATGGTGCAATTAGTATTTCAGCAGTTCAGGTATTCTTGAAGCGATAACTGTTGCAGCTAACTGATCATGCTTATCTCCTTCAGAATCTGACAGTTCAGAACTGTGCCTCTTTTTTTGCCTATTTGTGCAGTGGTTATGCAATGCTGACAAGTCTTCTCATGATCCAAGATTGCGGTTAAAGTGTGTACCTGAAGATATATTTGATATTATTTTAGGTTGTCTGCTGCCTGTTTTTAACTTCAACATGGGAATTTGCAGGGCTTTCTTCGGTTCGTTATATAGATGCCTAGCAAGGGGCGCAAGAGCTGTTCTACAGTTTTATGCTGATAATGTGAAGCAGAGTGAAATGATTGTGACTGCTGCCATGCGTGCTGGTTTTGCTGGTGGAGTTGTGGTTGACTGGCCTCATAGGTAAGGATTCAGCTACCGTGTAAGAGCAAGTTTAATAATACAGCCCACTTGTTGGCTGTAAGGTTTCTTGCAGCCTTCTCCCAGCCCACCCATACAATAGTTAGCTATTCACTATTAATACATGGCCCACTTATCTCTCTCACAAGGTTTCTTGGTTGTGCCTAAGCTGGCTGAGCCTGCTTCTCCTCTCTCTCTTCCCTTCTCTCCTCCACCTCAGCATTTAGCCAGCTTACAGCCCACTATAATACTTGCTCTAACGGAGTTTGAACAATGAACAGTCCTACAAATTTCATGTCTCTTCTTATGAGCATGTCTTTCTTCTGACAGTTCCAAAGCAAAGAAGTCCTACCTTGTCCTCACTTGTGGACCACCTTCGGTTAATACATCACTTCCAAAGGGTAAAGGTGAAAATGGTGAGATGTGCAGCGATGATGATGATAATGAGAGCAGTGATGAAGATGGTGACAGAACAGTAAGCTAACACTTCACGTAACACAGTTCTTGAACATGGTCATGGATCTAGTTACTGTTTTGATGTTATCTCATTTTTTTTCTGTCTACTACTTTTCTTGTTTTGTTTATCCTGATAATCTCCCTTTACTTTTTATTTAATAAGGTATCAATTTTTACGAATGAATCTAAGATTGAAGCAATTCAGTTACTCATAAGTGCTTAATGCAGAACTAGCTGCACTGGACTTGTCATTACATGATTATATAGCCATTTGTGAATAGGCAATTTCAAATTTAGTATAGTGGAGATCCTTAAAATAAATGACTAACTTGCTTCTTTGGTTTTACATACTAATTCATAGTCGTCTAATGCTATAGAGTATAGACACTGCTGTTGTCTTGGATGCCGTAGTTAAATACTGATTCTTTATGCTTGGTCAGGAATCTTTGCAATATCATAGTTTCTTGTTTTTTACTCCCAATCTCTTATGCTCTTATCTTATGATTGTTCTACCATGTGAACGTGTATCAGGATTATCTATTATGCCAGCACTGAATGAAATTTTATCTTAATGCAGGTGGGCATATATGAAAGGAATAGGCCGAAGAAGCGTCAGAAGACGAAAAAGAACGGTAAAGGCAAGGATTGGCTCTTGAAGAAAAAGGAGCAAATGAGAAGAAGAGGACATGACGTGCCCGCGGACACGAAGTACACCGGGCGTAAGCGGAAGAGCTATTTCTAGCTCTGTGCAATGCCAATCTCTTGCCATGCCTGTTATGCTGGTTGTTTAGTTGTACTGATAGTTCATTTAGCAGAAGCAAAAGATTTTGTAAGAGTGAAACGGTAGTACTGCCATTTTGAAGTAGTGTTGATGTCTTGCAATTTTGACAACGCTATGAAACGGTCATTTTTGCAGAACGTGTGTTACAGATGTTGGGATGAATATAGTTGGTTGTTTGCGTGAATTTGCATCGATCGCCAAGTCTGCATTCCTCTTGGCTAAAAGAAATGCAGTTTACGTATCAAGTGCGTCATGCTGTTTTGTAAATGAAATGAGACGGTGGTGGTCCAATCTGAAGAACGTAAAATGCTCTGTCGAACCCCGTTTCCAGCAAATTTCCTGCCTTTTGGTACCTGATGCAGGCGGTATAGGTGGGGTTGGTGAGGGGACAAGAACAAAGGGTGGAATTTGGCAAAATAAGATGCTCTAGAGTTCAAACCGATCGTGCTTTACAACAATTTCTATTTTCCACCTCATGAAATCAACAGACACTTGTTGAAAATTTAACTTTACAGGGTAGGGAATAGGATGGGAAGTGAGAGAGTGAATTGTGGATCAAAATCAGGCAAGGCAAGGCCAGACCAGGCCTAATGTCTACCACAGCACCTGGCACTTTCAGCAAAATCTCTGCAATAAACAAAGCGACTATGTAAGAGCAAGACCAGCGGAATTCTAAGAGCCAAATCTCAAGAAATGGCAATAGCAAATGAGTTCACCTGGCAAAATAAGGCTTCGCCGAAATCCATCTACTCGAGGTTCTGTAAAAGCAGAGCTCATTTCGCATAGACATTCAGCCTCACTCGAGCTGTCACATCCGGGTGAAGCTTGATCTCTGCAACATACTCTCCGATTTCACGGATTTCTGGAACTGTCACCAGCTTCTTGTCGACATCCCTATATGACACAGCGTGCCAGCAGTAAGAAAAGCAATAATAATGAGAAATTGTATTAAGTTTGCTTAGGAGATAGGAGCATGTACATGTACCTATTAAGTTGTGACTTTATTATGTCAACAACATCCTGTGCCGTGACGCTGTGTATAATAAAAAAAGATATTGTCAGAAAAGTGAAAGTATGACAAGAGAGAATAGATAAACAATTATCCAACTTAGAACTTGCCTCCCAAAGATTTGTTTTCCTTTTCCACCTTTGCGAGGAATCTTGAAAGCCCCGATGGTTTCAAAAACTCGGGCAAGTTGTTGTGCGTCTTCTTTTACCTATGTAAGTAGAGAAATTCTGAAGGCTATAAATATCAACAAAATTGATAAGTACTAACCCACCAATGGCACTCATAGAATTTCATGAACATATAATGCTTAGGACTTAATTTTTGGAGGAGATAAAGGTACTATATTTTATTTTCATAAGGACAGTAAGGATAAACTGCAATTCAAGTATACTAGCCAGACAACAAAGGACGCTGAGGTTAAACTGTACTTAGCGAGATATTTTTCTTACCCGCTTCTTCTCAGCTTCTATTCTCTCCTGTTCTAACTGCATTTCCCTGTAAAGATTAGTAGAGGAAAGAAATTCTTTCACAATCTTACTTGCACATCCAATCAAAACCATTTAATATATATTACCAGAATTCTTTTAGAAAGGTACATGGATTCCCATCTCAATCCAGATTTCTAGGTCCTAAACCTCATAGTCAAACTAAGCATGCCATAGAGAAGGTCATAAGGTTTTTACAACGTCAGCAGCCACTGAATCATTTGATAGAGAGTGGAATTTGCAGGTAAGGAAAAACATGTGAAACCCAACAATTAGATAACATAACTAACAAAGCGTGGGTGGTACAGCCAAGGGCTACAATGCAGCGAGAGTGAGCAATTACTTGAGGACTTCTGGGGTTAGAAGCGTAGCCTTGCCCTTGGGAAGGAGGAAGTTGCGGTAGAATCCAGCTCGCACTTTCATTGTATCCCCTTTCTTCCCAACCGCTTCTATGTCATCTGTCAGTATGACCTATGGGAAAGAATTTTGTTTACATGTAATGCTAAGGGTGGTGATAATAGATGCACAAGATGAGCAGGTGAAATACAGCTCAGTGCTGTACCACATTGTCAATTTAACTGGATGCAACTTTGTTGCATTCTTGTACAATCAGGCAATCACAACACAAAGAACGACTTGTATATTGAACTTCAACTAGTGAGGCGAGGCTCCCGCCAAATGTAATTCCTATTATCTGAATCACCTGCCTAAAAGGCTGATTAGAAGTAGTACAACTCTTGAAGCATCTAGATTGTGCGAGCCACTGTTCTTACCCGTTGCCAGTGAGACAGCTAACTAACTTGTTTTTTTTATCTATTGATCAGAATGTACAATCCAACGATGGGCAGAGCATCACTTCGATGAAGAAAACAAAAATGTAACAGGTACTATTTCACGCACTCTGCAAACCGCATGCATTTGAACAGAAGAACACGTGGAAAGTGACTCCGGGGCGGGCAAATGGCCGAAGCAAGAGGCGCGAATCTACCTGGAAGGCTAGAACCCAAAATGGCATGGAACGAAAGCTACCGCAGGCGCAAGTTACGAGAGTGGAGGGGGGGGGGGGGGGGGAGTGGGCAGCGAGGCGGGGGAGGGTTTGGGGAGCCGGGCCGACCTGGCGGTACTTCTTGACCTTCCCCTGGGCGACGATGACCAGCGAGGGAGCCCTGCGAGAGGCCGTGAGGTGGCGCTCCGCCGAGGGCCGCGTGGAGGAGGCGGAGGTCCAGGGCAACGTGGAGGCGCACGACGGCGACGCCATTGTTCTCGCGCTTCGAGCAAAGCTTTGCTAGTGGCGCTTCGGTCGCCTCCTCCGCTCGCACCACTTCCCTTTCTTATCCATCCACTCACTTGGCGATTGGGCTAAATAACGGTTTGGGCCGGGATGAGAAAACGGTGGCGGCCCACTGGCCCAATCTGATCTGTATTGGATAACATAAAGTCGCGCTCCGTCGAGCCCGTTTCCCGTCGAGCTGCTCACCCGTCGCGTCCATGGCGGGAGCCTGCGCGGTCGCCGTGCCCGTGGCCACTCCAGCCGCGCCGCCCCGAGGCGTCGCCGGTTCCGGCTCCAGCTTGGCGCCGCGAGGAGGCAGCAGCATCTCCCGCCGCGTGAACTGCCGGCGTGATAGCCCCCGCGTGCCCGTGCCCACGAGGAGCCGCGTCGTCACCCGTCTCGCCGGGCGCGACCCCGGGGAGGCCGGGACCGACGCGGGGGTGGGGCAAATTCTCAAGGTCAGTGCGTGTGCCTCCTCATCCTGGGTGCTTTTGCATTCTCTTGTCAGCGGCCACTGTATATCCTTGTGGGCGTACTCTGAATGTGTCTGATCGAAGGTCTGAATTCTACACGATAACACATTTGTTTGGACGCGAAATATTTTTGGAGTTCTAGAAAAAATTATGTAAAATACCAACAGATTTTATGGTTTTGAAAACCATAGCATTGCTAAAATTGTAGTCTTTTGGAGTTTTATAAAAAAAGCTCCACGCGAAATGGAATTTCTCTAAACCAAAGTTTTGCACGTGTCTCGTAAAAAAAAAAAAAGTTTTGCACGTGGTTTTGAAGACCATAGCATTGTTAAAATTGGAGTTTTATAAACTCCATGCGAAATGGGTTTTCTCTAAACCGAAGTTCTACACGTGGATTCTACCAAACAGGACCTAAGCTTTTCTTTTTTTTTTTCGCACTAGTATCGTAGTATGATCTCTTTGAAGCAATGAATTGGTTTCTAGCGTCAGTTTCATTATGCCCTCTTTGGAACGTAGGAGATTTTTCTGTTTTCTACGTTTGTCCTATGAAAATGAACCGATACTAATTCTTCAATAATTCATGTGTTCCAAAGGGACCTAAGTAGCCATTACCTCGAGACTCAAGTTCCTGCCATCAGAATATCATATCAGTGACGCTTGGAAGTGACACTGTTTTCATATTTGGGTCTAAGCAGCTATTTATGTTTTTCCTTCCTTGTCATGTGTTAATGAATAGGGTGATTCTGGCTATCTATGGACATTGGTGCTTGGATCCCTTGGTGGCGCTGCGGTCATAAAGTACGGAAGCATCCTGCTACCGGACATCACAAGGCCGAACATCGTGGTAGCTCTGCTGATGGTGTCCCTGCCGGTGGTAGCTGCAGTCTTGCTTTTGCTCAAAGCGAGCTCGGCGGACTGATACGATACGAGGACTCCTCGAAACCGAGAATTCGAGACTACTGAAACTTCTTTCCAATATAATAATAGTTCGGCCCCATCTTGTAAGATGGAAAAGTTTGCAACTCTGTTAAATGAAAAAAAAATTGAGGCCTCCCTCAATGCAAGTTTCGCAGCTTCAGAAATCAGAAAAAAGATTGTCCGTTGATATTGAATTTGCTTAATCTGACTTTCAAAAAAAAATGATTAATCCAAAACCTCAAGTACAGAATCAGGAATGGAACATATTTACAGTGTTGTCTAGTCTCGGGGTTTGAGATCAGCATCCCACAACTTCCGACTGCTGCATGCACTTGCCAAACGAAATAACTCTACATAAAAATAATTGCTTTGCAAGAATGATAAAGGGATCAATGCGCCGACAATATTAGTTCACAATTCTCACTCCCGCGGTTGCCACTCACAGCCCGAAAATCTTGAAGCTCTCAACACAACGAATGTACAAGCTCGTGGGGACCCCAATGAATCTAAGAATTGCAGATTGGGCTACAGCAACATGGTAGTTGAAGACAATCTAGAATCCTGCAGTAAATATTTACACGCCTACAGGTTGTCATTCAGCCACTTTGCAGCACCATTAACAATGGACCTGTGAGAATTCAACAAATTGGTCAGAATACAAGAGAGAACCCAAACACAAAAATGTCTGATGAACTAACTCAATCAACATTGTTTTTCCTCGAACTCGGTCAACCTATTATTTTTCTCAAACACAACTAACACAATTATGTTGGTTCAAATTTCAACAGAAGTTAGGCATCTGCATTCAAACCTCCCATTACTAGGTTTGTAATTTCCCCTTTTAAAGAATACTTGGAACTGTAATGCTGTAACCAACAATAATATAGTTTATTACAAGATTTAGTTAGGTTGGTTCACATTTCAACAGAACAGGCATATGCATTCAAACTTCCCATTACTACATTTGTAATTTTCCCTTTTAACAAGCACATGGAAATGTAACGTCTGCCATAAACAACGACGTAGTTTCTGTCCGAAAGATCACAATACGAGTTTATACGTCCAAAACAGGAAAAATAGACACTACAAAACCTATGATCAGTATAATGTTTTTTTGTTCAGCATAGCATTACCTCATTACCATATATTTAAGAAAAATAGACAGTACAAAACCTATTTTCAGCATGATGAACAGACATAATCATCACATGATTTTTTACGCTGTTGTGAAATCAAATTTAAAAAGTTACCCAGCAAAATCTGTAAGTTTCTTCAACCAGTCACCCTCTGCTTCTTTAGATTTGTCTGTATCTTCTTGACTAGCACCTACTTCTTTCTCTTGATGTACGCCTGCAACAAAGATAACAAATGTCAGACATCAAATTCTTTTTAAGGAAATTCCATTCATTATCAAGCGATACCAACAAGACACCAACAAACTTCTGATAGTAAAAATCCAAAATAAGAATAAATTATTTGTTGTGGGGACAGGGGAAGGGAAGGACTGAGGAAAAGAAATAGAGTGATTAGCATGTATACGTTTTGGCTGGGCAGGTTTTGGCTTGGCGTCTGTTCGAGCAAAGCCACCATTACTCAAAGATGCAAGTTCCTCAAGTAATTCCCTTTCACGCCCACTGGAAGAAACAGAAAATTAGTAATTAAGAAATACTAACTGAGAAATTATGTGGCTCGCCAACTCTAGGATAGTGGTAAAAGTAATTAAGAGGTAGGATCAAATCAGAAAGCTTTTCACCTTATGCGCTTGGGTATTGCAACTTTAACAGTGAACAAATGATCACCACGTATAGATGGCTTATTCAATGATGGAACTCCTTGCTTCGCTAAGACAATTACATCACCAGGTTGGGTACCTGGAGGTATTCGAAGGTCACTGGTTCCATCAACAGTTCTGACCTGCTCATAAAACAAATTGAAAGGAACAGTTACACAGACCTATATAACTTATATCAGAAGAACCATTTCAAAGACATATTTTCATGTTTTGAAACAAACATCTACCAACAATTAGTCTACTCTCAACCTGCGTTAGTTGAAAAGGCACTAAACTTGTATAAGTTTGAGCAAATCAATATGGCAGACTTTATATATCACTGAAAGTTCAATCAGCAATTCAGCATTGCTTCAACAAGTATTGTGTTAAAGCAGGGCGAAGAGGGTCTCACATAAACCTCAAATTGAAGGTTGCTGACTGCATCAGCATTGGAATAAAGTAACCGCTATTTTTCCTACAAGGAATATCAAGTTTTGCATGTTTGTCCTCCAGTTATCAAGTGAAGTGGACAAGTTCCAGACATTTGTTCTGCTCTATGGGGAAAATATAGTTGTTTACTGAACAAGGTAGTAATCAACGACTGAAACTAAAGGTCACAACTGATAATCATAGTGAGAAAGATCTTACCCCCTTAACGGTGCCCAAAATAGCTTCAAGATAGCTTATTGACACAGTTGAATACAAGTTTATACCATCCCTCCTGATATCTGATGGTTCCTCTATATCAAGGCAAACAAAGAGATCTCCAGGAGGCCCACTGTTTTCGAAAGGATGAAATGATTGGATATCCATGCAAAGAGATATATAGAAGGCAGACGATCAGAAATTTGAACAAGATAAACTGCATTCAAGCTAAAGCAAGGCAGGAACACACTGGCTTAGAGATATGTGAAGATACTTAGTCTTTTTCTGTTATATGGGGCATCAGTTAGGGGCCCAGGGGATCCTATGGCCCCCTGGGCCCCTAACTGATGCCCCATAACACTTTCTATGCTGCAGTTGTTGCATAACTTCCTTTAATCTTACAGCCACCTTGAAAAGATAAATTAATACATAGGCAACATAAGCCACTCTGCATTCATGTATGCTAATGATTATAGGCATAGAGATATCTGAAACATTTTTTTGAGGTTTTTCTACACTGAAGTTGTAGCATAACTTCCTTCAAAATCATGGCTTCCTTGAATAGGTAAACTAATGCATATGCGTTAAACTACTCTGCATTCATGTGCGCTCCTGATTCCACAAAATAACTTCGGCGGAAAGCACAAGTGCCAGACCTAATCCAAAATGCCAGAGACTACAAACTTACTTCTTCTTTTTCGTGAACATGCGGGAGAGCTGTGTATCATTATATTAAGAAGAAAAAAGGGGACTATAAACTTACATTCATCTACTTGGAGCAAAGAAGGAAAAAAAACAAATCTAGTATACAACTATACATCTCATGGGTATGCCATTGGCAAGTACATCTTTTCTCCTAACTAAACACCTATACCCCGTGACATTTAACTATATATTACCATGTTCTCAGCAAATATTTAGTCCAAAGTTACGCAATAGATGGCACAACCGCACAAGAGTACAAGAATGAGCATCTCAAAGCAGTAGCATAATGCAAAAGATCCATTTAATTGTATCTAAGACAGCAATGAACTCTTGAAGTATTTTGAAATGTTCAAGCATGAAAATCAAGAAGTTAAACATTCAGTCTAAGTGCTCTGCATACCCTTTTGGTCCTGCATCACCTTCCCCACGTACACGAAGAGTACTGCCTTTGCTCACTCCTGGAGGGATTTTTACTTTGATCTCCTTTCTGACACGGATACGACCCTCTCCGGAACATTTCCTGCAATACTCTGAAATGACTTCGCCCTCTCCTGCGCAAGTGGGGCAAATAGAAACCTACAAGATAAAAATAAATAAATAAATAATGTGACCATCACAAAAATTGCAACAGAATCAAATCGAGGTAAAATCATTACATAGAAACTCAGGTGATCCAAAGGCTATAGGCATAGTTTATTTTTGGCTAATGTTGAGACCTTGAGCTTGGCACCTTAATACTCTTTTTTTTCTCGAACACGCAGGAACACCTTAATACCCCCTTGCTGGTTGGGAACTGTGGAAACATCATAATGACTGTGATTTTAGCAATGCCACTCTAATTATGGTGGTCAGAACAGTGATTAATGTGCTGCCAGGGTTGGGAATCGCAGGAACTGGGTCACTGGGCTATTCTATCTCCCCCCCCCCCCTCTTCCCTGGTAATTAGCACTGTGTGCTGTGGTCGTCCTTTTGTTGTCCGTAGCACAGTTGTTTTAAGTTCGAAGAATGAGTGTGTGTGTGTGTGTGTGTGCGCGCGCGCACGTTGTTAATTGTTATTGTGGTGTGAGTGTGTTGTGTTTCGGTGTTTCTTCTCTGTACCTTTTTTTCCTCTTCAATCAAATGATACATAGCTTTCCTGCGCGTTCAAGAAAAGGAGACCTTGAGGCTCCACAGTCATGTACGAAACATAATTTAAATGCTCATGCTAGGACACTCCGCACAAACAAGCGGCATGAAAGCTATCATATTATTGCAACCATGTCTTCACTGTAAATCTCACAAATAATATTATTAAGTTAAACAGTCTATATAGGAATGCTCCATGATTACCTGAGAGAACAGACCAAATGGTGTTTGTTCAGTTCGCATTACTTGCCCTCGCCCACCACATGTGGAACATATTCTCATCTTGGAACCAGCCTTTGATCCAGAACCACCACATGTATCGCATGTTTCCAAATGAGATAATATAATATCTTTCTCTGTTCCAAATATCGCCTCTGTGAACCCCAGAATCACATCATATCTGATCAAATAAATTTGTGTCAGTTTAGGAATTACACTGGTCCTGTAAAAGGTCTGTTCTAGAGCTCAAAACAAACAATGTAGCAGAACTGGCACAAAATGCAGTATTTGATATATTTATAGGGTTGCAAATAATACAAAAAAGAAAGAAAGATACAGGCGGACAAACGAACCAAACAGTGTTAGAAAAGGCACGCAAGAACAGACTGCTCCCCAACCTACCCACCCTACTTCACCCAGTTACTGGTTTTGGTCCACATAATTGAAAGTATCGGGTTTGCTATATTTGCATTATTCTAGAATTCTAGAAGTATTTGATGAGATGTGTTGTTTTGCAACCTTGCAGATAAAAGCTGTAGAAATCTGAGACTCCGAGTGTATAGGAAAACAGGTTGCAATCGCATGGCTACCAGAATTCGAAAACCAACAGGCAACAGACAAATATCTCAAAATTTTATCACAAGGATGGAACAAAGGATACAACTTGATTTTAGCATACTTTTACCAAGCAGCTTATCATTCTGGGGATCCAAGCATTTTGCTTATGCCAGTATGGCAGTACCAGATAATGAAACAGTGCATGCTGCATACTACATTCAGGCAAATAACACTGCATATTTATGGTTTTACAGATACTAAGTCAATTAAAAATTAAATTTGCAAACATTATAAAAAAAAACACAATTGATCTTAAGTATCATCTCACTTCAACATGTCTTGCAAGTGGCGACAAACCTGATGTCTTCACCCTGAACAGCAGTGTTTCGCCTGCTTGTCCTAAACGAGCTCTGGTCCATGCCAGAAAAGCCACCCATGCTTGCTCCAAAGAATGTCTCAAACAGATCAAATGGATTAGTCTGCATGGAAGAAAAGGTCGGTGAAAACAAAGAAATCTTGGTTAACCAAAAAGATCGCAAGATCTGATAACACTTAGGCCCCATTTGGCACGGATCTAGTATCCTCAAGCTAAAGAACTTGAATGAATTATATATAAAGAACACTTAGATTCTTTTTTTTAGAGAGAGAGAGTGTGTGGAAAAGTAGTACTGTGTAAGCTCCACCGGGGCCTCCAACTGCACTCTTAACCCCAGCTTCACCATATTGGTCATACAACGCCCTCTTCTTTTCATCTGACAGCACCTAATGACAATGAAATTCAGTACTCCAAAATGACCGAAGGAAGTAAACAGAAGACCAGAATTAAATCTCTGATTGAACAATGAATAATCCATCAAATAATGGAGAGTACATAACCTGAGTCAAAAATATAGAACCATTTGATAGAGGCAATGCCATCCAACCGAATATTAGGTTGACTGGATAAGAACAGTAGCACAGCACTAACCATACTTATAGATGCAAAGCACCAGAAATGTGGTCAAATACTTTGCATATTTGAGTCCACATATAAAGTAGCACCAGACTAGTGAGAAGTTGAGAACAGAATATGAACTTATAATTTTAAAGTAGATTACGACTACTATGTTAAAAATAGTTAACTATTGAATGGGAAATTCACCATTTTCAGAATAGTACCACATATTCTCAGCAATGGTACTCCCTCCGTATAGAATTTAGAAGTCGTTTAGGACAGCGACACGGTCTCCAAAACACAACTTTGACCTCTTATTTTTATAAAAATATTTAGGAAAAAATGATACATGTATACTTTTATGAAAGTATTTTTCAAGACAAATCTATTCATATAATTTTCACATTTGCAAACTCAACAATTTAGAAGTTATTGATGATTTATATTCTCAATGTTTGACCCAAACCTTGTCCAAAACGACTTCTAAATCCTACACAGAGGGAGTATGTTGGTCGATTAATACGCTGTGCATTAATTTTTTAATCATCGGTGTCAGGAAGCCAGCTATCGACTGAAACCTCAAGGGTCTGTTACATCAGGAGGTTTTCAGCCAATTTTCACAATAGCCAAAAGGTTATTATCTAAGATATCTGGTAATCAGAATAGTAGATAGAACATGTTAAGCAAAATACTGGATACCTCATACTTGTTAAACAAATTTGCATACCTCATACGCTGCACTTATCTCTTTAAACTTTTCGGTTGCTCCAGGCTCCTTATTGACATCAGGATGGTACTAGAGACAGAGAAAAAAGATGTCACGATTTATTTCCCAGGAAAAACTTAATCTATAGTATGTACTGAGAGCATCCAAAAACTAGAGACAAAGCAAAATTTTTCGGTTGGTAGATTGAAAGATAAACAGACAGTCAGCTACGAATCAAAAGATTGAGTGCCTGCTAAGTGGGGTATTTTAGGTCCAATAACCTAATCTATGGAGTAGATAAAATACTCTGGTTAACCTAATCTATGGAGTAGATAAAATACTCTGGTTGAAAAGAGGATCGCTTTGGGCTACTAAGGATTTCGTCTAGTTTCAGTCTTAACAACATCAAACAAAAAGAGAACATTGGTAGGTATGGCAATATGCACAAGAATATTTATAGCAGAGGTCTGGCTTCTGCAAAATCACATTTTATCGTCCAATCCGCTTAAGTTCCTCCTATGCAACTTTGATGATTCCAAAAATAGAAGGTATAAGTGATACAAAGATTGCATATGTAAGTCTTTCCCTAATAGTAGCTCAGGGTGGTGTAAGATTCTAGGCTCCAAGTGTGATGACTAACAACAATCAGCAAAGGCGCTGGCAGATCGTGAATGACACACAGATGCCAGTAGAGACCAGAATGGAGCTTTTATGTATCTAGAAGCAATCAAAAAGAATCTTATCCAACGAAGGGAAATAAGAGCTGTGATATCGACTAAACTGTTGAAACCCACACGAACTGTAAACATTATGGTGGAATGGCGTAAGTCTAGATGCTGTTGATAAAATGTTACATTGTGAGCACAGGACTAAACTACAATTATGAGTTCCAATTTTCTCCACACACTGAAAGACACAGGCAATGTACAATGATTGTTGACCTGTGCAGATAGTCACATTTCACCTAAATATTCAAATAACCTTTCATTGGTTTAACTGGTTTATATTTACTTGTAGAAATTTTACAGTGAGTGTCTGAGTGGTCACAAAAACTAGCAAGGAAGCATGTTATCAGGCCTTCAGGCTTCAAATATTTAGGTATTGCAGGCATACAGAAACTATAACTAAGAGCATAATATCATTCATTGCATAAAACACTCCAACAGCAAAAAAAAACCTTGGATGAGCAAGCACATTAAGCCACCGATCATTAGCAATGAAATACCCATGAACCAGAACATTGGTTGTTCAAGTGATGGTCAGGCTAGGATTTACAATGCAATAGTGAAACCCCAAATTATCAGTACCATCTAGCTAGGCAATTCAGACCCATTGAAGTGTCCATATATCTCTGACTAGAGCAGTGAAGTACTAGGTGAATGTCAAATCTCTGAAACTGCATGCAGGTACCCTCCCCCTAACCCTCTAGCACGTAATACATCATTCAAAAACAATACTATGGATTTCAGAAGAAAAAAAGAGGCCTTCCAGATTGGATGAGAGTTGAACCTACTATGCTACAAACTTGTTGTTGGCACGAACTCCAAGTATGGCATTAATCTCAAACAAATATGATGAGTACTACACAACTGTCCAGTGAGACGAGAAATGGTGGGGGTGGATGGGAGGGGGCAAGCGTCGAGCACCTGGCGCGCGAGCTTCCGGTACGCGGCCTTGATGTCCTTGTTACTCGCGGCGCGTGGCACGCCCAGCGTCGCGTAGTAGTCGGCCGACGCCCAGACCACCAGGCCCCCTCCGCGGCGCCGCCGCGGAGCCCGTCCGCAGCGGCGAGGCGCGGCGCACGCCAGTGATTGGGCGCCACCGCCGCCGCTCCTTCCGTACGCGGCGAAGTGGGCCCCACGAGGAGCGAACGCGGCGGCGGTTGAGGCGCGGGAGGAGTAGGATAGCGAGGTGTTCGAGGGCGCGAACGGGAGCATGGACGTGAGCGCCATGAGCGAACCTTCTGGGTTCTGGCGCCGCTGGTCGCTGGTCGGCTCGGGAGATAATCGAGATGCATGGTCCGCGTCGCGCGAGCGGAGGGTAGTTCTAGGGATGGAAAGGAGAAGACACGTTGGATGGAACAGTATGGGCCCACCTGTCATTGTTACCTTGTTTGTGTTTAAAATTGCAGAATTTTGTTAAAGATTAGCGAATACGAAATAAAATGACCATGCTGGCTGTCAGTATATGAATTTACTGGATAACATCGCAATCATCATGGGAATAATGCCGAGAAGATGAGAGAAATGTTAAAATGGAGTTTTCTTTGGCTTGATAAAAAATAAGGGAGATGTTAAAATGTCGGCTTTTTTATGGCTTCACTCATTATACCGTGTCTTTTCTCTTAGTTTACTTTTATCTTATCTTCGTCTTCCTTTTTTCCTTTCTCTTTCCCTTTTCATCTCGGCTCTCGCCTAGCCCCTTCCTCTCTAGACCCCCACCTCCTTATGATACCTCATCCCCCATCTTACATCCTGTGGAGATCATAATTATCATTGCTCATTGCCGTGTTGCTTTTCTTTGTGCCACATGCATGCTTGCCTCGTGTTGCTCCTCATGCCTCAAGGCATCGTGCCACTACGAAGGCATGTCTTCGTAGTGGGTGATGTAGGTCGCTGCACTAAGGCCTTTGATGGTTTTGGGGAATCGAATAACAATAACAAGTTTGATAAATGTTGAGTAGTTGCTTTTTTTTAAACGTTGACCTCACAGTAAAGCAAGACTCAATTGTATGGCGAACAAATGTGATATTCCATATGATTGAGATTATGATGAAATGGTGAGCCAAGGTACAAAAAGGAAAAACGACACAACCTTATGCAAACGTGCGGTGTACATGTATATATGGAGTATTATTAAAGCAAATGGATACAAATCAAGTTAGATATCAATACTGATATCATTTTGCAAATAATGTTTAATATTGATTTGAAAACAAAACAATAAGGGCTTGATAGGGTGAAAGTAGCAAAGAGAGTGTTCAAAAGACCAAGCAAAAAGTGGAGGGCAAGTGACTACTTGGTGATCGAGGTACCATGACAAAGGTGAATAAGAGAGTAGTTACATTCAGTTGATGAACAAATTGAGTTACAAATGAGTCATATTTTGCGGAGGATCAAATCATCGCTAAAACATATGAAGTGACTTGAAACCACTAGTTAAATGATATATGTTGAATCGGTTCAAGTCACATGCCCCCAAATCATTTTGTTAAGACAAAAATTATTGCAATCCTCAAAAAGAAAAAAAAAGTGAAGAAATGGCATATGTGAAGACACAAAACTCACTCAAGTGGTTGAATTTCAATTCACTCTTGAACCTTAAGGTTGCAGGTACGAGAGGGAGAAAATCTAAATGGGATCTGGAGTTGTCTCCACGGGTTTCTAACTTCATGAGTTGATTATTGCAATACCAATGTTATAGTATTGCATACTTGATCACCCAATTTTGGCAGCTCTCCAAAGTGTCCAATTTTATAAAATAAAAAAAACTAAGACTTATGGTGTTTTTCAATGACCCACACCGTCTTGTTGTACTTTGAAAGTTTCGAACATGTAAACTTGTTCATGGTCCAATGACTAGCAGGTATCAAAATCAAATTACTTTCTTTTGATTCTCAAAATATAACAAGTAGTTTTGGTGTGGTGATGGTATTTATGTCCCCTAGACCTATCCTTTTGAGGGGTGTGAATCCTAGTGAGATTAGACGTATCCTAAGCCTTGTGCCCTTGTGAAACCTTTCCTTAGGGGTCATCTCTTTGTGAGATTATATGATTCAAGTTAAATCCTAGCGTTTGATTTAGAGAAATCGAGTCAAAGAGTGAAAGAGAGCATATTAAAGTCTCGAGCACTTGTGACAAGTCAAGAATCTCATTAAGCATTTGTTATTCTCGTAGGTCAAGACTGAATTAGGCATCATACGATGAGCTTCCAAACATGCAAAAGACCACCTATAAGTCTGCGAGGGCTTCGATCTTGCCTCCAAGAGAAAAAAAATCAAACTAGTGGATACATAATTTTTCATTGACTTTTTTACAAACTCGAATGCATCTTTATACGATTTAAAATCTTATCAAATATTTATCAGATTTTTATATTGACTATATAAATGTTGAAATTATCTTTAAAATCATTTTAAGTCAGGCCAGGAAGGTATAAGATTTTTGGTTTCAAAAGTTTTGAGCAAGAAACTTATATCACAAGGATAGACCGATATTTCAAAGCTATTTTGGGAGTAAAATGGATTTTTCCCCTATTTAGGGAGTTTTTTTGAGGGAATATTTAGGGAGTTTATTAAAATGAACTCTTTTATTATTCACGCTCATGGGCCATAGGCCATAGCCAGGGCAAGGCCCATCTGTCGCCATTCGCTCCTTTAAAGCCCAAGAGCTCAACGCCTTCGGCCTTTGGTATTGTCTCCGTGTTGCCTCTCCCTCGAGATCTCACCTCGCAAGTCCCTCGCCTTTCTCGTTTGCGGCGGCGGGCGGCGGCAGTTGTGGTGGTGCACGGTGCACCGGCTGTCGCGGCCCCGAGTGTGTGAGCGTAGGCGCCCACAGCGTATTCGGCTCCTGTAGTCCTGTTTCGGCTGCAACCCCTTCTCCCGAAATATGAATGGTACCACGTCGTCTTCAACCTTCTCCTTCCATAACTATCTTGTTGCATGCCCAAACGGCCAAACCCTAGCTCCCACCTGGAATCTAAATGGCTTCAGTGTTACTGTTTCAACGATTCATTGCCTAATAGCTTGTTGGGCATTTCGCCCAGTCGAGGATCTTGGTTTTGGTGATTTATGCTTTGCGGTTAGTGGCTTAATGTGTAGCATCTTCTCACTTGCGCGTTCAGAATCCGAGTGTTTTATTTGAAGCTCGGGCTTTATAATCTGGTTTTTGTTCATGCAAAGACATGGTACACAGAACGGCCGTGCCAGATCTACTTCTTTAAAGTTGGATGCTCCAGTGATGACCAAATTTACTTCCAATTTCGTTCCAATTCCTGAAAGCAGCCCCTGTGAGATGCTGCACACTATGTGGAGATGAAGAGACATCTGAGGAGCCGAGTTCCTTTTTTTTCAATAGATTAATGTCTGGGCTACTCTTGTTTGCCAGCTTCTTCTTTGCTGCACTGTTTCTGCTTAATTAAGGTTGAGTACTCCTGTGATGATTGAAATTGACCTCCTATATCGTTCCAATTCCTGAAAGCAGCGAGGTGCTGTTCATTGTGTGGAGATGAAGAGACATCTGAGGAGACTAGTTTGTCTTTCTTAATTGATATTTTTGGGGAAATATTTGTTTATCAGTTTCCATCAAACTTTTTTTCACTTCAAACTATTTATGCACGTGAAGTTTGTTTTATTTTGAAACAATGCACAAACAGGTCTGAAGCATTGCTGCCTGTTTGCACAGTAGGAATTTCACAGGAAACAACAATTGCCTTTTGGTTTTCATGTGGGTGCTGTTTAAACTTTGCTTTGCTATTTGGGTGCATCGTTCAAAAATTACAGTAATCAGGACTGCATGCATATTTCCCATTTGGATTATTCTTGTAGTTGTAGGACATCAGTAGAAACACCAGATGTTGAAAAGTTTGGTGGCATAGTACTATTTTCCATGTTTATATTTTGTAAGCTTCAATTCATCATTTGAGAAACCAGCAATTTCTGTATTGCAGATGAGGGCAGGAATATGATAAGCAAAGCAATTCATTGGAGGGCAGGTTGTGATGCAAGGTACAAAGATATACCTGAAGCCGGAAACCATAATGCCTGACCCTGCTTACTTGATCTCAATTATGGTCCACTAGAGTACTAGTCCTGGTTCAATGTACTGTGTTGCTATAAGTTCATGCTGTGCAATTGTTGCAAGGAGTGATGTGAATCACAGATACTTTCGGGAAGTTGGAAGAGCTTGATTTCAGGGTATGTTTAATTCCTTCTTAGTAGCAGAACCTTGATTCTGTCATAGTGTCATCTTCTTTATAATTATCAATAATAAATTATACTTAATTGTGGTGTAGAAATATTATTTCCCTTTTTCTGTTTATAACTGCATTATGTTTTGTTTCTCTGCTTACATGAGATTTAGGAAAGCTGCAACATGGAAACCAATGGACTACTGATTCTGACCTTAGCATCGTATAGGCTGTAAAAGATAGGCTTTGGGTAACCAATGGACTACTGAATCTGACCTTAGCATCGTATAGACTCTGAAAAAGATAGGCTTGGGTCCTCAAGTTCAGTGGCTAATCAATAATCAGTTGTCAAAAATACCTATTTGTCATCATTTGATTGCAATATCTATTGATGATCATTTCTTGCATTCTGTAATCTTGCATTACCTACCATACTTCTTGGATCCTATATGAGTACATTGCATGAACCTGTTACTGGCTTACTGCACATTCCTTCCGAAACTATATTTTGTTGTCCCAGATAGGAACTTATACAGTCTTAAACTCTTAATGCAGGGTGGAGCGCTGAGCTAGCATTAATCATGACCATCCAAGGGTTATACCTCAGCAACTCGTCAGCAAGCAGCCTCAGCCAATGCAAGGCAATCAGCAAGAGGCTCCAGCATTGAAATATACAGTTCTAACAGCACTGGATATACTGTATCATTCAATGGATGCCCTGATGATGGGACATGAGACCTGGACCATTTTAGGAACCAGCTAAAGTCTGGACAAGCTCCACCTACAAGTGACTCCTCATATAACTAGCCTGTGGCACCGCCATATTATCAGGATCGGCAAATCAGATGGCAGCAGTCAGAAGAAAAGGTTCATCAGCTCATCCCACATCAGCAGACAGCAGTCATGACTCATGATCCTCCTGTGCAGCCAATGGCTATAACCCAGTCTAAAGTCTTAAAACTAAACTACTGGCCTTCCCTCATCAGCTAAAATCATTCCCTATTTTTGATCTCAAAAGAAGTATCCCAATTTTTTTTCACTATAATAATTTTAAGATTGTATTGTATTCTGTATATCATGTATTTATGTTCTTGAGCTCTTCTGGATCAGTTAGGCCCTATGATCTCACCTCAGAATATTATATTTTGCTAAAGGTTCAGAGCTGAGTATATAATTCTATTCAATTATGCCGTATTCTTTTCGATCAATTAAAGATATACTGATGCTATATCATAAAAAAAATGAAATTCAAACACGCGGGAGAAATTTTCTTATAGGATCACGGATCGTACCAGGCTTGCTATGTAAGCTCTAAGGATTAGAGATTGGTAGGCGAGGTAGCGAGAGTGGCGAGTTGGCGCCATGATCGCGGCGCAAGGAGGAAGAAGGAGAAGGCGATTAGCTGACAACAAATAAGTTGTTTTCTGCTTAATTTTCCACAAACACCGATACCTTCTAATTTCTATTTGAGAACTAATATCCTATTCTTAGGAAATAACTATAAATAGAAAATCTTAGGTAATTAATCCCACGCCTGGGCTGCATGCCCCCTAAAAAATGGCACCTTGGGCCACTAATGGGCCTGCGTCTAGTGTAATGGGCACCGGTCATAACATTTTCCCTCAGCACACATAATTTTTTTTAGAACTTTATTCTTCGTGTGTTATATATACACGCGTCACTTATTTCATATATATATATATATATATATATATATATATATATATATATATATATATATATATATATATATATATTCTACATCCTAGGTGTAGAATACTATTATACACCAAACTATTGTACTGAACAAAATTTAGTATTGTTAAGTACTTGTGTTTCAGTATTTTAGGGTCCTAGGTGTAGTCATAAACGATACTAAACGTTGTTCAGTATTGCTCAATATTTTTTCTACTCAAATTTAACTTGCGGTGTAGAATATTAAGTGTATAATATATATATATATATATATATATATATATATATATATATATATATATATATATATATATATATACGCGTCATCACCCACCCACCAAGGCGCCAACCTTGCCCAATTTCGCTCGAAACGCGCGGGAGAAATTTCCCCTCTCCCGCGCTTCAGGGCGGTTCTACTTTCTCCCATACATCATTTCACGTCCTTGTCATCTAATCACGTCGCGATCACCGATTTCTCGAAGCATTTAAACCTCTCGCTGCCCCTTTCTCCGTTGCTCTCCCCAATCCTTAACGATCCCGACTCCCGAGGCCATCACCGCCGCGCTGTTGGGTCGGGCGCCCCCGCCCCACGGTGTGTTCGACGGAAAGCCCGAGAGGCCCGGCGCCGGCGGCAAAGCAAGATGTACGTGGTGAAGCGCGACGGCCGGCAGGAGTCGGTCCACTTCGACAAGATCACCGCGCGGCTCACGAGGCTTAGCTACGGCCTCAGCGCGGAGCACTGCGACCCCGTCCTTGTCGCCCAGAAGGTCTGCGCCGGCGTCTACAAGGGCATCACCACCGGCGAGATTGGTGAGCTCGCCGCCGAGACCGCCGCCGCCATGACCACCTCGCATCCCGACTACGCATCGGTGACTGCTCTGCTCCCCGACCCTCCCAGGCCTCCAAAATAATTGATCCGTCTGCGGGATGTTTCCGTCTGCTGCTCGAGCGACTCGACTGCACAGTTCTTGACTGCTTTTTTGCGTTTTTCTTTTATTGATTGAAGCTGGCGGCGAGGATCGCGGTCTCCAATCTGCACAAGAACACCATGACGTCCTTTTCAGCGACGTACGTGGTGTGTTGTTTTTGTCTGCTCCAGGGGGGAGTTTGATTACCCGTTTTGTGATCTGGTTCTCTTGTCCTGTGTATGCAGGGTAAAGGCTCTCTATACGCATTATGACGAGAGGTCTGGTTTGATGGCTCCCCTGATTGCTGATGATGTCTTCACGATCATTATGAAGGTGTGATGCACAGGCTAAGTGACTAAGTAACAGTGTATTTTAGGAGAACATGAGTTATGCTTTTTGGTGTTTATATAGCTTGTGTTACAAGAGTGTAGTATTTAACATCCAATATGGTTCTTTCACTTCTTTGGTAATTTCATGCTATAAACAGGTCATGAAAGAGACTAAATACAAACTGAAATTATTGGCAGCTATCATTTACATTGGCACATATGTGTACTTACTCTATTTCTTACTAATTCACATACAGAGCACTCAACTTTGAATTCTGCATCATTTTCAGAATACTGCTCGCTTGGAGTGTGAGATAAATTATGACCGAGATTTCGACTATGATTATTTTGGTTTTAAGACTCTTCAGAGGTCCTATCTGTTGAAAATTGGTGGAAAGGTCGCGGAAAGGCCGCAACATATGTTGATGAGAGTTTCTGTCGGCATACATAAGGATGATATTGAATCTGCTATCAAAACATACCACATGATGTCTCAACGCTGGTTTACTCATGCTTCCCCAACCCTGTTCAACGCTGGCACTCCAAGGCCGCAAGTACTGCTACTTTCTAAGAAAATAGTGTACATTGTGCATTATTAGTTGTTAAACTGTACCTTTAATCTCATCCTTTTATTTATTGTTATGCAGTTAAGTAGCTGCTTCCTTATCTGCATGAAAGATGATAGTATTGAAGGAATTTATGATACTCTCTCAGAATGTGCTGCCATAAGCAAATCTGCTGGAGGAATTGGTGTCTCAATTCACAATATTCGAGCTACTGGGAGTTATATTCGAGGAACAAATGGAACTTCTAATGGAATTGTTCCTATGCTACGTGTTTTCAATGATACTGCCCGTTATGTTGATCAAGGCGGAGGCAAGAGAAAAGGTAAGTAGCATCAATAAGTTAGACTGGACCCTATTTCCATGGTTGTCGAGGATTTCTGACAGGTGCCTTACATTTAGGTGCATTTGCTGTTTATTTGGAGCCTTGGCATCCTGATATCTTTGAGTTCCTTGATCTAAAAAAGAACCATGGAAAGGTAAAGCTTTCTTGAACAATAACACACATTCAAAAAATAATCAGCTGTGATTGAAAACTTTTTGGCACTTGATTATTATCTTCATACTGTACTGTATAGGGAATGTTCTTTGAATGCTTGGCATCCGTGAAAACTTTCTTGTTGTGTGCAATTTTTAGGAGGAGAATCGTGCAAGGGATCTTTTCTATGCTTTGTGGGTTCCTGATCTATTTATGGAAAGGGTACAACATAATGAACAGTGGTCACTATTTTGCCCCAGTGAAGCTCCTGGTCTGGCTGATTGCTGGGGTGATGAGTTTCAGAATCTGTACCAGAAATATGAAAGAGAAGTAAGCTGGATGCTGGACCTGGATATACAAGTTTTTCATCTCGATATATTTGATGACTCAGCTATGTGATTTCAGGGCAAGGCAAAGAAAGTGGTTGCAGCGCAGGCCCTCTGGTTCGATATTTTAAAGGCACAGATAGAAACTGGAACTCCCTATATGCTTTACAAGGTATTTATTTGATTATTTCGTAAGGATGCAACTGCTTTGCATGTTTTCCTCTAAATAGGCCATTCTTTTACAACATGTGCCTGTTCTTACTTAACACCCGAAGGTCTGGTTCTAAAATATGATGATGTGCAGGATGCTTGCAACAGAAAAAGTAACCAACAAAATCTTGGCACAATTAAGTCCTCCAACTTGTGTACTGAGATAATTGAGTATACAAGTCCTTCTGAAACTGCTGTGTGCAATCTTGCGTCAATTGCTTTACCACGTTTTGTGAGGGAAAAGGTACATGCCAACTTTTTTTTCCAATAAATTTGGTTAGTTGTAATCAGCGTACCTTACACTTTGCACATACTTCAGGGTGTTCCTATAGAATCTCATCCAGCTAAGCTTGTTGGTAGCAGCGGATCGAAAAATAGATACTTTGACTTTGATAAATTAGCTGAGGTTTGTCTATCTCATATTTCATAAGATGCATACTCTGCCTTACCAGTCTGAATAATACTTACATAATGTTGGCTATGACAGATTACTTCAATTGTTACATGTAATCTCAACAAAATCATTGATATTAGCTATTATCCCATTGAGAATGCAAGGAGGTCAAATATGAGGCATAGACCAATTGGGATAGGCGTTCAAGGCTTGGCAGATACTTTTATTCTACTTGGAATGCCATTTGATTCACCAGAGGTAAACTTTGCAAGCTGGAAAGTGTGGTTATGCAACGTTGTATTTTGCTGATAGACTTGATATGTAATAATGAAATTTATGTAATATAATGAAATTTTGTTCCAGGCCCAGCAGTTAAATAAAGATATTTTTGAAACTATTTATTATCACTCGTTGAAAGCTTCTGCTGAACTTGCTGCAAAAGAAGGCCCTTATGAAACATATGCTGGGAGCCCTGTCAGCAAGGTTCGTCCATGATATTGTTTATAAGAATGTCCAATGTTTATATTGAATATCATGTTTGATTGTGTTGAGCTATTTCCTTCTCACATAAAACAGTTGGTGGTAGAAATTTCCAAAATTTAAGAGTGCTCATTGGTCGGGAAATAATGATTATGATATCCATTTTTTATTGGTTTATCATTTTCTTATTAGGCTGTACATCATCCTTATGCTCCTTGAAACTGTTCTCATTTAGGGAAGAAACTATTAACCTGTGGTCTAGTTGATATTTTTAGGAATGCCTGTTCTCAGTAGACCTCTTTACTTCTGCAGGGCATTCTTCAACCTGATATGTGGAATGTAGTGCCATCTAGTAGGTGGAACTGGTCAGCAATAAGGGAAATGATTTCTCAGGTGGGATTGAGGAACTCTCTTCTTGTTGCTCCTATGCCAACTGCTTCCACTAGTCAAATTCTTGGCAACAATGAGTGCTTTGAACCATACACCTCAAATATATACAGTCGACGAGTTTTGAGGTTAGCATATTTGCTTATTTTAGTTTTGATGTTCTAACATGTGGTGTTCCCTAATTAATTTCCTTTTTTCAGCGGTGAATTTGTTGTAGTAAATAAGCATCTTCTCCATGATTTGAGTGAGATGGGTGTCTGGTCTCCTGTTCTAAAGAACAAGATTATCTATGAGGATGGTTCTGTCCAAAAAATTACCGAAGTTCCAGATGATCTAAAAGCAATTTACAAGTATGTGCATCTTAGCTATGAGTTCCACAAGATTCAAACTATCGGTCATGTTTGTTCCAGCTGTTCATTAATTAATCATTACACAGGACTGTTTGGGAGATCAAGCAGAAAACTATTGTTGACATGGCCATTGACCGTGGTTGCTATATCGATCAGAGCCAGAGCCTTAATATCCACATGGAACAACCAAACTCTGGGAAGCTAACTTCATTGCACTTCCATGGTTGGTCAAAGGTAACTCTTAATCCAACACTATTTGATCTTCGTCTTTTTTGTTCTGAGACAGGAGTGACTTTTTTAGTTTATTTGAGTTGGAGTGGCCAAGGAAAACACTGATAATTATTTCTTCTGTTGTTGGATACCAGGGCCTCAAAACAGGGATGTATTACTTAAGAACTCGAGCTGCTGCTGATGCAATCAAGTTTACAGTTGATACTACTCTTCTCAAGGTGATCACGTTTGGAGATTGTGCTCTAGTCTGATGGATTATATATTTTTGATTAATAGTCAACCTGCACGATCCTTATCATGAAAAATGCATTTGTAGGATAAGCAGCCGACTTCAGAAGAAGAGGATGCCCAGGTTAAAATGGCACAAGTGGCCTGTTCCTTGAACAACCGGGAGGAGTGCTTAGCATGTGGAAGTTAGATTCATCTGAATTGCAGATCGTGCTACTAGTTCCATATATATAGCATTAAATTACAACAAAGGTTCCCTGCCTGTGTATGAACTTCGATTTGTGAGAAGAACCAAGCAAAGCCTTGTTTGCAGAACTTTAGCGTGGAATTGTACTCATGCTTAGGCTATTGTAAATATATATGTTATATGTATCTATCTACTATATATATTCAAGTGTGGTGTACAAGTTCCGTTGACAATTAACGCATAAATTAAATTTAAATATGTAAGCCAAACAAATACCGGTAGTGGCTTCCTGAAAGCAGAGTTGCAACTAGATATATATGTCAAGCAGATTGCAGTTAGACAATGTCTGCTTGAAAACCAAACGGTAAAGATGATCTTCCAAGATAAAACCGGTTTGCCGTAGATAAATTACATCAAACTAGTTCAGACAAAACTAAAGTTATCTGGGCTGATGTAGGGATGCCATCCTTGAGCGCCCTGACGAACGTATCAACATGCTCGCTGCCTTCCGCGAGCCTCAGTCTCGATGCCGCCACACCATGCTTACGCTGGGCGGCCACGCATGCAGGACACTCGAGAGACCTGCTGACGCCCAAGGTGACGACGGCCTGCAGGTTCGGTGCCCTGCACCATGAGTCGCCTCGCAAAAGTTGTTCTCGTGCTGGTACTGATATAGGCCCAAGCGTTGGAGCGATGGGGCGCAGCCAATCGAGACCGGGTGATAATCTAGGAGGACGAGACCGCCGGCGTTGTACTCGATCGTGACGAGCTCCGGAGCCTGCACCAGCTCGACGCCGCCCATGATGCAGAACACTGACACACCAGAGTGCGGAGCCGCGACTCGATGGTCAGCATGGGGAGCCGAGGAAGAAGCTGCTCGATCGTCGTCGTCCATGGCCAGAACCAGAAGAAAGGCTTTCGGACACAGGCCGCCGCAGGACGACAGGGAGAGGTGCTGGAGAGCGTGGCAGCTGTGCACGAGGTTGTTCACCTTCGGCCGGGTCGTCGAACCACAGGGTTCTGCAGGGCGGGCGAGCTTCGTCAGCGACCGGAACGCACCGGGGCAGTCCTGCACGAAGTGCCTGAAGCGCTCGCCGTAGCCGAGCTTGGTCCGCGTCCAACTCCGACGGGATGCTCGCCAACGCCATCTCGCGGTGACGAGCTCGACGGTCTTATTGACCGCGCCGGGAGAAGGAAGAACCTCCATGGTAATAACAGTCCTAGTAGTCTACGATGCATGGCTATGAACCTAGAAGGTAGAAGTCAAACTGAAACAAGTCACAATCACAACTTGCATTAACTAATGAGACACGCCCAAATCGGACCAGACTGCAGAAGAAAAAAAAAAAAGAAGTACGTATAATGTTCCTCGTCCAGTTCCCCGTAAATTCCACGAAAGTGTGCAGGGGCCACCTGATTTTAACACTTGTAAAAAACATGTTTGTGAAACATATAGTTATTCACATAAAAATCATGGGGGTACAAGTTTGGTTATATATCAAACTTGAAACATAGTTACAAGTTTGCAGATGTGTCTACTGGCTTGGTTATATATCAAATTCAGTATGTTCAATCCAGACGATTTCTCAAACCACTACTCATTTCCTGGGGTTCAAGTTTGCAGATGTGTCTACTGGCTTGGTTATATATATATAAAAAAGACAATTTTCTCCCATCCGCAAAGATTATCTAGGCCTACAGTAAACAGGGTTCATAGCTTTAGCGAGAGTGCATGACAAGGCCATCCTATGTGCCAACATAATCTGGACAATGTTACAGCTACAAATGCATTGGAAGGAAAGTCGTAGTCCAAAGAGTGGCCGATCAACATATATTGCTCTATGTATGCACAACAGCGAATCTTGCTCTTTGGCATGCACCTCCGTAATTCCAGGGCCTTAAACAAGATGGACAGCCAACATCTAAGCTCAGCTCCAGTTCTGCAGCATTCAAGTCTGCTAATAAAATGTGAGTTTGTGTCCTTTCTCTAGTATCTTGTTTCCAGTAAGGCATCAACCAATCCGAAATCCATGGCCTGCAAATGGTGAAACATATGTAATAGCTCCAAAAGAGAAATTTGCTACTTTGCTCTTTTCTGCCCTTCTACATAGGCAAGACAAGTTAATACCTCTGAAGAAGACATGAACCGATCCCTCTCTGTCCACTGTTGCACCATGTCAAGTGGTTGCCCGGTGAAAGCAGCAAACATTTTATCAACTTTCTGCAAGCAGAATATCCATGAACTTTTAGTCAGACCTTACAAACCAAAATATACGGTCTAGTTAGTTTGTTTCTTAGCATCACTGGCAGTGTGCCAGTGTGAGAGAAATTGTAATGACAAAAAGAGAAATTGTAATGACAAAAATACATCAATCATTCACAATTGCTAAATGCTTACATCACGAGCATAGACGGTTTCTCCAACCTGTCGCCTCACCTCCTCCACATTACCCTGCATGTAATCCAATTGCTTGTATCAAAATAAAATGCAAGATGGGTGTGCAACAACTAGAGGAGGTGACAGATGGTAATTGTCAAACTAGAAATTTGTCTGGCTACTTCAATAAAATATAAGAAAGCCAACAGTCATACCTCTGATCCACCTTGAGGTTGATGAATCATTACTCTAGCATTTGGCATCGCATAGCGCATTCCCTTTTCGCCGCCTGCAAGGATGATTGCTGCTTGACTAGCAACAACACCAAAGCACACTGTCCCAACTTTGGGCTTTATCTGCTTGTTATAACAGAAATCATGTTTCATGCATCAGCATAGGACATCAGAATGGAAGGAAATGTCACTGCACATGCAGATCTCTGGTGTATGGTAAATATAAAAATGGCAAGAGGAAACTAATGGATCAAATCTTATATAAGTATATTGCTAGATTTAATAAAAAACATTATAAAGTAAATTTAAAACAAGGAAATCAAATATCCTTGGATGACACGTCAAAGCAAAATGCATATATCAGTACATATGGAATGAATACACAAAACTTCTTAACATAAACAATTATTTCTTTCAGTCTTAAGACAATAGCATGCCCAACATCATGGTGAACATAACCTGGTTATTTCTGGCAAGATTAATATATTTAGGCAACGGAGAGCAGGTTGTAACACTTGGGATGTGCTGTAAGAACAGTATTACTGTGGTCAAGGCACCAAGCATACTCTGCTGCCATGTTTGGAATATATTTTTTTGGGAATGTTTCCTCTTATTTTAGACTTAGCAAATCTCATTGTTTTACAGCATGCAAGGGAACACCTAGAAAGCTAAATGAAATAAATGAACATATAGCAATTTATCGAATGCCCCAGAAGGACAACTAATGCAAAACAATGCAAAAATGAAAGCAAGCAGCATAAGGTCCATGTGCCACTGCTAAAACAAGATGACATGGATATAAACCTTGCAAACGTATAATGCTGTGCCACCAATATACGATAAACAAATTAAGCTTTTAGAATAATAGTAAAACTACAAAGCAGTTACACATAAGGTAAGGAACATGCATGAAACAGAGGGGAAATGCATTGTCATGTTAATAGACTCTGGTGCCAAAATCGTAAATCTTGATGCTCTAAATGTATGACTTAAGAATGCAGTCCCAGTATTAGATCAGAAAAGACACCTGAACATAGATGCCTTACCCAGGACATGCAATCATAAATCGCTAAGATCGAATAGAGACTTCCACCAGGGCAATTAAGATAGATCTGACAAAAAAGAATATGAATTATACAAAAGATGGTAGAAGATCATAAAAGAACAACAAAGAAGGGTCTGCTAGAACTCCAGCAGCATAATAATGCATATACTAATATACTAACCAGAATATCAGCCTCTTCATCGACGGCAGCAAGTGTGACAAGCTGTGATATCACACGTTGTGCCACCTGGGAGTTAATATATTGACCAATAAAGATTACACGATTTCCCAGTAGTACAGTTGCGAGATCAAGAGCACCACCAGGAGTCATGATTGCCGGCATTAAAGGTGGATTTTCGTTCTCAGATGCAACTATTGTGTTTTGCCTATCCAAAATCATTGATCATGTTACAAAGAAATCCTGGCATAAGTAATATTATTAGGGTGAAAGAAAAAAGAACTTTTAATACACAGCGTCATGGCCTCAATAAAAAAAACAGAAAGGTTACTTAGCGGCCCAATGTGTAATGTTAGTTACAAATATGTACCTGAGAGAAGAACGGCAGTGTATCCTCTCAGCATGCTGTGAAGAAACACCATGTGATACAGATTTGAATCCTATGTGTATATGATTTGAGTGAGATAGGAATTAAACATAACGCAACAGAATAATAATGCAAAAGCATGCTAAGTGAACAGGAAAATAGCACGCCTAAAAGGAATAGACACAAAATCAGTTCAAGCGTGCCCAGTGCAATATTAGCATTATCTGTGTTTACTATCCTGCTAAAATGTCAAGCTTTGCGTCTTCAGGCAAGAGCGTATAACTACATGGTCGTGCCTAACACAATTAATGGTTACCAGGGTTCCAAAAAGCGGCACTAAGCGCACGATTCAGCGCGCTGAAGCGCTAAGCGGACGGGTAGCGCTCCGCTATGGGGCATAAGCGCTCCCAAAGCGGCGCCAGCGCCACCGTCTTTGGTGGAGCAGCGGCTGCTGGCTCGGCTCAGCCGCAGGGGCCGTGCGCCGTCGACGGTCCAGCGGAGGCGAGAGGGGAGAGGGAGGTGCGTACGCAGGGTCGCCGGCCGGTGTGCGGAGGACGGAGGCGAGGTCGTGAGGCTACTGGAGAGAGGCGGGAGGAGGAGCCGCTGATGCCGCCGCCGAGCCTGGGACTGCCCCGCCGTCGCTGAGAGCCCGAGCCTGAGCGCCGCCTCCGTCGCCGTCATGCCGAGCGCGAGTGGGGGACGGAGCAGAAGATGGAGCGCCGGCGCTGCGAGGAAGATAAGAAACGGCGAGGCTATCAGGCTGTGTGCCTTAGTGCGAGGGTAAAGACTATGTGGCGGTGCGTGGGTTTTTTAGACGGGCCACTAAATAAAAGCCCATACCATCTTTTTTCTCTTTTCTTTTTCATTACTTTTTTTCTTTCTTACATATTTTGACAAATTAGCACATAATCTATATTTATATAGGTATCTACAATAACATATTTACCTGCGATTTCGTAAATCCACATCAATGTCCATTATCCTCTATTGATCCCCTTGTATTTGTATTAAAATTCCTTGCTCCACTAGAAGCCATTTGATGTTAACCTAGGCTAACGTCCTTTCCACAACGAATGAGATAGCGCCTGATAATTCATTTTGGCCTATCTTAACACTTGTTTGGACTCATATTCACTTAATCCACGTGTCGAATTGGGGTAAAAATTAGTTAATTTTCTATCTCAATCTATCCCAATACACAGGGGATACATACCCTTAACGAATGCATCCAAACAATCCCGCTTGAGCTAGAGTGGCAGCTGAGCCATTTAGCACTTAGCAAGCTGAGAACGGAAACAATAATATGGCCCACATTCCCGTTCCACGTTTCGAGAACTTCTACATTAAAAAAGTGAAATGATACTTAAATTTTCATTCCCGAAACGGAGACAGGAACCTAGCTGCTGTTCCGCAGTGCTGGCCGAGCTCGACGAGCGCCGGCGCCTGACCTGGTCGACTTGCTCAATGTATGTAGCAGACTAGCAGCCGTGTCGCCCACCAGCCGTTTAAACTAGCATTCACCATGAGAAGGCAGTAATTAAAAGTTTGCGAATTGCAGTAAAAATCTGCGTGTTGGGCATCCCCTAACTTGCACCGCTGCAAATCAGAACCAGTGTACACTCTATTCGCTTGAGCTTATCAGCCCAATCTACCAACCATTTAGCACACAACAAATTAGCCAACAGTACTTTCTGTCATGGTTTATCAACCAAACGAACAAGATGGTACAAGATAGGCAGTACAAGAAAAACATAAGCTCTTTGTAATGATGAGGAGCTGAATAAACTTCTTCAGATCAGATTATCCTTTGGCGTGGTGTCGAATACATCACGATGAATCTGAAGATCACATCTCTGCTGGATACTATACAATATATGTAGGGGAAATGAATGGCCGGAAGAAACTATTTTCTCTATGTAACCCCCACAAATGGGGGGTGACAAGAATATTAAAAAAACGAGGAACGGGGTAAAATAAGGCTTCGCTCTGTGCCTGTCCCCGACACGTCAATTTCAGAGAACTATCACAACATGACATATAATATACACGAACGGCACTATAGTCCAGAAGGAAAATTGCTGACTTGGCCTTGTTCCAATCTGTCCTTGCCATTCACTTTGTACGACATCCGGATACGCATTGCAAGCGGTTTCTGCTCAGTAGGATAGAGGGAGAAGAAACATCAGATATAAGTACAGGAATATGGAATGAAAAGATAAACTCCAAAACAATGCTGGATAAAGTGGTTACAGGATTATCAAGGTTTATAAAAATATACGGTGTATAATCCAAAAGTCTCTGACTATGGCTGGTTCTTGTCCTGCGCAGGGCTCGTTTGATTTGTCAAATTCAAGAGTTCATCTAAATTTGACTGGTTACCATCCGTTATTACCGTTTATAGCAGATTGTCACTCAAAATAAAGTTTACCCATTTGAAGTGAAATAAATAATTCAACTTCAAAGGTTCTGTGGCCAGGATTTGTTTCCATGGTATCCACCAAGAAAATTTGTTACAGGAAGTGATTGAGGATTCAAAACCCTAGTTATAATTGTGGTAGGACAAATTAGAGACTCTAATGATGTGTGCAAAATGCTTAAATCTTTTATTAACAACATTGTTCTAGACTACGACAATATAGATATTCAAATCTAAGCAGATACACGCTAACAGGCACATTGATGGGAATGGTGTTGGATATGGAAGTACATGTAAATTAAAAAATGCCAGCAAGTAGCTTGTATGAGCATATGCCAATTTTACTATAATCTACATAGCAACATATGGCTATAGAGTAGACAAATACATATATAATCATTACAGGGCGAGACATACTCTCACAGTTACAGTTAATCTGCCTCTATCTTGATCACATGTGTTACGCATCATTTTGCAAAGTGCACACGGAAAAAAAAAAGGCTCATGTTGTTCCTTATGTAGTTATATTAAAAAAAATAAAAAAGGTAACATTTAGTCGAGTTACAATACATGGAAGTATGGAACAACAGTCAACAATTTATCTAAGAAATGATGAAAGACAGGAGCAGTGATACAAATACATGCTTGTTTTCCAACAACGAGGGCATTTCAGCAGTTACAATCCATTACATTAAGCGCTTTTTTTTCTCAAATGAATCCATTAAACTTGTTAAGCTTTATTTTTGAAAAGAATTGCAAAAGTATGTTATAAAAACCTTTTGGTCTAGACTTTTCCTTTAGTACTTCTACTACAGCTGTATAATGTCAATTGTCAACCATTGTAAAACACATCATATGGAAGAAGACTAAAATGAAGTCACTGAAAAGATATACAAAAGCTGAACTGGAAGTGAAGGATGCAGATCTTCATATACCTGTCCCTGTTGGTTATTGGTCACGTTGAGCCCTTGTGTGACCGAACCATTTCCATTTGCTGGAACAGTGTTGCCACTAGCCGGATCCAGTCTCAATTCGATGAACTGCAAGAATAAGAAACATTATCAGCCTATCAACTATAAAACTTATTAAAAACACAAAGAATGAAGCACGAAATGATGATCATGTTCAGCCTCTTTCCACTGCTCTAAGTCTAAGGTGAAGAAAGATAGTAAGGATCAAAGCACAGAGTAACTACAAAACTCAAGCTATATAAATTTATGGAAAAATGAAAGAATGTTCAACAGCTTCAGAGATGGGTAAGCTGAATAAAAGATTCACACTATAAACTATCATGGAGTATCATCGATTTTAAGTATTTCGCCGTGTAAAAACTATAGATGTAGAATAAAAACCGTGGAACATCAAGGTGTAGTGCCAGTGAAGAGCTCAAAAATATATTACAGCATACAGCAACAAGATGTTACCTTTGGAACAGCAGCCTGAAAAATAAAATCTGTAAAAGTACTAGATGTCAAATTTGTAAAAGTGGCATGAATTGTAGTCTCTCGTGGGTTTCCAGGCTTCCTTTTGAAATCGAACGTGATCTTCAAGGTTGCACTCTGGAAAGCTGTTATTGATGGATGGGTTGTATTCTCAAGTCCTGCTCGAATTAGGAGGTTTAGTGACCATGAAGACATTATAATTACTTTGTTTGCCAATATGAACAACCAAACTAACCAGAAACAGAAGTATTTGATGACAAACCATCGAGCAGATCCATGCCCTGAGGTACCACTGGTGTGGGTTTAGTCTCTGATGCAATAGTGATAGACAATTCATCAATGGTTATAATCAGAAAATAGGTGTCTACATTAAATAAAGTAACCAGATGCAAATGTACCTGGTGACAAACTACCGAGGAGGTCAATAGCTTCAGGTACAGCAGGAACAGGTTTAGACTCTGCTACATCAGTATAATAACAGAATTCAATAACAGTCATAACTCATAAATAGAAACACAGGAAATTGCTACAGCTAAAATTACTTTTACCTTGTCCAGGATGATGGAAGTCTGTTACGGGAGTGCCATTCTGTGATGGAGATGACCCAATGGACAGAAGATCCATAAGAATATCCGTGCTTGCGGTCGAAGTTACACCTGAACAAAACAAAAAGATTGGACATTGCTAAAGGATTTTTTCTGATAATAACATAAGTGCCCCAAAAGATAATAACTGAAGTACACAACAAAGACCAATAACAAGAAACAAGGTTACATACAAAATTTTGGATCTCATATTATAGCACTAGAAGTAAATTCAAGAATACAAGGGTAAATTACTAATTAGCAAATCGCTGAGGATGCAGTGGACTGAGAGAGAGAGCTCTCAGTGCAATAAGATAAGCAAGCTAACATGGGAGCTGCACATGATAACCGAAATACCAGGAAAAAGAATACCTGTCGTTGATGAACTCACTCCACCAATACCCAGAAGATCTTGCAAAAAATCATTAGGTGTTGTAGTAGAAGCAACGGTTGAAGCTGGGGCACCATCAGAACTCAAATCAAGCAAATCAGCTAAAGGAGCTGAGGTGGGTTTTGCTACACCATTCGGAAGCTTAAGGCTTCCAGGAGTGACTGTTGGGGCAAGTTTATCTGCTGAAATAGTTGCTTGTGTAGCAGTAGCCCGCTTCACCAGATAACTAGCTTCATCCAATACAGGCATGCGTTCAAGCAAGGATGATCTGCACTTGAACCAGATTCTCTACAATTAATATCTGACATAACTAATACAATGATAAGCAAATCTTCTACGGTAACATATAGAAGTTTGGTGGGCCACCTGATAGACTGATGTCTTTGTATAATGGAAGTGAATTCAATTGATCTTTGCTGTAGTTCAAGCACAACATTCTCTTTATTCTGGGCAACTATTTGTTTTACCCTCCTGTTTATATAGACAGTAAAGTCATAGTGAAAACAAAGCAGTATTATACTATAATAACCACCTAGCTAGAGTAAACACTGTTTACAGACATAGTAAGCTTTGAAGTATTTGGGGTTACAAAAGATCACCATAACAGGAATAATCGACACAGATATGATGCTGTTAGAGGGAAATAGCTATCAATCGACCTGAACATATAACCAAGTTGTATGACTAAATCTACTATCTGCTTTGAACTAGTCATACAATCCAGTCATATGTATAGCAGGGTTCTAGTAAGAGGTAGATATTAGTCTAAAATACCGGAGGGCACATATATTATGTCGTTAACACTAAGAACAATGTGATCATCTTGTAAAGAAGATTCATTAAAGGTGCTATTAAAACCATGAGCAAATCATACATGCTGGTGAGCAAATCATACTCTTGCCTACTTGGATATGTCATTGAATACTAGGTCAGTTAGGGCGGAAGAGGGTGTCCTGACCAGTTCTGTAGATCCAAGCTTGGATCTCCAGCAATGTACTCAAATTTATCAAGAACATCACGAATAAAAGAGAAACCAAAGTGAATCGAACAAATACAAGTTCAAAGTTAAGAGAACTGCAGCTTTGAGTCAGTATCTCATGAAGTAATAATTTAGTACAACAACCGTATGAGGTCAGGTTGAAAGATATCTTACTCTGACATCGAAGGAAATCGTGAGGAGAGCTTCAGAAGAGCAACCAGACACATAGCTCCAGTTGTCACATCTGCTGAGTAGCGGTTAAGAGCGACCTCTACGATACCCACAGCATCAGATTCTGTTACCTGAACAATTTGATGCATTTTCTCATGATGTACCACAAATTAGATGAGTAGTACTGTATGGTAGGTTGGGAAAGGTTCCTGGACAATTTGATACATTTCTCATCATGTACCACAAATTAGACGAGTAGTAGTGCACGGTAGGTTGGGAAAGGTTCCTTAATAATTCAGTTCATTTTTCCTAAGCTAAATATTTAGATCGTAACATATATATATATATATATATATATATATAATGTGCAGCGGATTTCTGGAATAATTACTGAGCTCTTGTTTGGGTGGGGCCAGGATGTCTGTCAGCCTAGCTCCTTCAAGTATAGAGCAGACAACAATAGAACTTAAATACGTGAATTCAGACTTCAAAGGATCAATGAAGAACATATCCTTCAAGAATTGTCCACTAACCTTAACTGGCTCCTCCCCGTCCAGCATGCCAACATTGTTCACCAGCATTTCACCATATTCACCAATGCACCAAACAGCTACTCTTACTAAACTTCCCTAATTAGTATAATATTGACAACGTTACAGACATCAGGTAGGATGATATGGAACGGAATTCAATATGAAGAGTATAAACTTTCCCCTAACCTGTTTACCAAATGATTGTAAGGCCTTATACAATGACCTCACTGAATATCCTTGAAGCTCTGCTGTATTACTTAGTACAACAATAAGGGCATAACATATATCATCCTTCACATGATTTCCAGCCTGTTCAACAATAAGAGTGGAACATGAATTGAGTTTGATATCTCAAGCTATTTCAAGCAATGGATCACAACATAACTATGAACAGTGTCTCAATTCCCAATTACCAGCGACACCTAACGTGTGTGCAAAGATAGCAAAATTTTGTGTATCTCAACAGAGTTATGACAGGTTTTTTGTGATAGTGGAAGTGCCTGGCATCCTTTGGAGGTTGCTGTGTGCATGTTGTAAGTATGAGGCACAAAAGGGCAAGGAGAAATGCAGGAAACCCAAGTCTACAGCTAAAATCAAGGCAGTGGCCAGTATTATAGTCTCTTCCACTATGGACAGGATAGCTGTGAACAGACATTGAGAAACTTCCTTCCCTACAGTTTTAAAATTCTTATCAATAATTGCCAATGCAGGTAATAACCTCACTTGACATTTCCAGTACGTACTACAAACTACTTAGGGTGCTCCGTATTTACAAGCATGCGGGTTGAACAGTTGCCCAGAAGATGAAATAACTGAGTCTTCCAACAGTGTTGCAGCATAGATGAAAGGTTAGAAGTAAAATTGCAAGAAACCCAAAAAATGGTGTTCTGGAGTGCAGACTTTTTGGATAAGTATCTTCCCAGTACTTAAGTACTTACCAGAGATAAAACCTTGAACATCTGGTCAAGGTACCATAACTTCTCTTGAGAAAACCTATTGGCGATGCAACAATGTTAAACACTCCAGAAGTCAATAAGAACCAACAAAATAAATAGATACTAACTTTTCAACTATAGAGCATATCTTTACTGTGAGATCTCCTATAAAGTCTGGATCCGCTATGTTTAAGTAATCAATGAGCTCTTTAGTCAAAGGCTTTACGTTTGTATCATTGACTAACAAATAAACAAGCTCAAGAGCCCTTTTGCGAATGGAGGCATCGGCATCCTGAAAGGTACACAGCAATTAGAAATGATAAAAGCCAGGAAGAAAAAGAAATAGAGTGCTTGAAACAGTAAATGTCAGGTTTGATGTAGCTAGATAAACAGCAGACTTGATTATATACAGTTAGAAACTAATAAATCATATATTGTGAACTGTTGACTTAAATATTACTTTGCAATAGCAGTAACATATATACGAGAAAATGGCTATTATAGAACTCCAAACAACAGGTTTCTCTATAATAGGACTTCTAACATTGCTTTCTTCCAAATAGGACTCCAAACGTTTTTTTATATGCCCTAATAACATTTTGGGCTTTTTTAATCAAATTTGGTAATTCAGAATACATGTATTTTCAGTTAATGACTGTATTGCCCTTCAGAGATCTACGTTTCAGTTTCAAAAAAAAAAAGATCGACATTTTCCCTTTCCTGTACATCAACGTTTCAACTACGACTCTTTGGTCGCCCGGACCCGTTCAACTCCGCCGCCGCCCCATCATGGCGCCGCCTCTCCCCGGCGATCCGCCGTCGCACGTCGAGCCCCCAACGGCGGCGGGCGATCTGCCTGGACATCGGGCTGCAGGCAGCGCGGAGCACCAGGAGCGCGAGGTACCTGGCCGACATCCAATATTTACTACTGACAGGAAGCCATGACCATGGCCAGCTAGCACGGCTGCCACGACCATGCGCGGCATGGCAGCAAGGCATCGGTTTATGAAAAAAAAGAAGCTTGGGCCAGGAAGCTTATGATGTTTTTTTTATCGTAACATAGACGACCATTACAGTCTAATGACTAAAGGATAAAAAGGTCACTTTAGGAACAAATACATGTCTTTAGATAAGAGAAAAGATTAAAAAGATACAAAATATCATTACAGCTTATTATCAACGTTTGGAGTCCTATTCTGAAGAAACCAACGTTAAGAATCCTATTTTGGAGAAGCCACACGATTAAAGTCCTATAATAGCCATTTTCTCCATATATACTGACTAATCTTCCTCGAATAACATGAATCCAGGTTTTGAATGTACTCCTTCCGTTCCAAATTGTAAATCATTTTGGCTTTTCTAGTTACATAGCTTCTGTTATGCATCTAGATATACATTGTCTAGATACATAGTTAAAACTAAGAATTTAGAAAAGCGAAAACGACTTACAATTTGGAATGGAGGGAGTAAAAGAAGCACTCTAAACCAAGTGCAAGATTGAAGAAACTACAGAGAGCTCCAAACACAATATTGGACTAGATAAGACAGCCCCTTTGCAACACGCATCCATTCAAGAACTTTTCAAAGTTGGAAACAAAAGGTGGGTCTACAATCTAACTGGGTTTGCAAAAATGTGAATGCCTAAATCTTGAGAGTATTATGCTACATGTTGAAGATTAGAAAGTGTGGGCATGTGGTATAATATTAGGGTTCTTGTAATAATCTAAAAAATACAGAAATCGGCATAGTGTAAGATATAGTAAGACAAGCACTAAACATGGATAGTATTGGATGCATTCTTACCTTTACACACTCTAATATTGTTGTTCTGTGCCTCTGAACTGCTAGTGCATCAACTGCAATGGCCCTCATAAGCATGTTAAGAGCAACATATCTGAAAGAGGACAGGCACAGTAAATACCCCGCCTATAAATGTTTCATTGATCAAAAGAACATAACCAACAGCAACCATTTGTTCCATGTATTATTGCTTGAAAAATAGTACCAGCTGAATCAATTTCATAGGCTATAATAACTGCAACTGCAAGTTTAATATAGGCACATACTACAACTAGCAGGTCCATCAAACATGGTAGAAGAAACTAATCACGAACAGTGTTTATAAAAAGAAGGAAAACAATAAGCAAGCGAGAGCAACAAGAAGAACATATCGACCTTATATTGTTGTCACGGTTAGACAAGAATCTACCCAAAATATTGATTGCCAGAACACGCAAACCACTAGTAGCTTCAATACCCATTATAGTCTGAACACACTCGTACAGAATGGCATTTCCAGCATTCTTGTTGGACTCAGTTTTTGTTGCAACCTGGATAAGTAATTGCAAGTTTAGTTAGCACAACATGGCATATATCACACATCTGTCATGGGCTAAATAATGCAAAACTAGTCCATGGTAATATATAGCAGATCTGTAATGTTGTAATCCTATAGCCCTATACCATGATTGGCATGTAAGACCAAAAGGCATGAAAGTATTGAAACCAAGAAAAAAAATATGACAAAAAGATATAGGCCCTTGCTGAAATATGGGTGCTTTGTACCATAAACAATAAATGCAGCTGTAATCAGAGGCGGAACCAGATGAAAAACTAGGGGGGGGGGGGGGGGGGGCAAGATGAAGGTAAGGCTTGGTTCAAGAACTTCTTTCCTTTCAAATACCTATTACTACAACGGCGAAGCAGGGCTGTTTAAAAAAATTCAGACCATTGGGGGTGCCTTGGCCCCTGCTAGCGGCCCCTGGCTACGCCTCTGGCTGTAATGAATGTGGAACCAAAGATAACAATTAATCAATCACCTGAGCAAGAATATCATTCATATATTCACTGCAATCTGCATCTCCTTGACCCAGGATCCGCAAAAGTTTAAGGACTCGAATATGCAAGAATGGATCAACAATGCCAGAAACATCATACTCAGGAGCATATGAACTATTGGACACATCTCTCAGTATGCGCACCAAACCTTCAATGCAGTTCTGCAATGAGAAGAAATTGTGTCTCAGCCACTCAGGAATAGTACCATTTTCAGCAAATAAAATGTTAAAAATTATAAAACTGTGCATCTCCTATATGAAGAGAGAGAGAGAGAGAGTGATACATCAATTATTAAATAGGATCACCATTTAATCGTCATGAGAAAATGTTAAACAAATAAATGACCTGGTTCCAGAGTTTTCTTTTTTTCTGTATGCTTCCATGTAGAAATAGATGCCCTTACCTTTCTCAGGTACTCTAGAGCATCTCTGCTTGCTTTGCATAGTTCTGTGCAGAGCTGAATTGCTGATATAAGAACCCCATGGTGTTTTTCCTTCAACAATGATGCAGCCAGTCCCATGAAGTTCTCTGCCAAATCTGGCACTTTCCTGACAATCCTTATAGAGCACAAAGCAGCCTAATAAACAAGTAGAAGTATACCATGAATTAAATTGCATCCAAAAATATGCGTACAGCAGTTTATACATAGACCAATTGATGAAACCATTCACAACAAGCCTGAATTTGGTAATTCTATGCAGTTTCTGAATCAAACTAGGTTCCAAGACTATTCAAATTCCTTGAAATGACACATCAATAATTCAGCTATCAGTTGTTTGTTTTCGCCATGCTCCGCTGGGCTCGATTGAATTACAATATACAGGAAAATACCTTTTTCTTTGTATTGACATCCCTAGTGCGCATCAAGCTCTCCACTTCAGGTGAAAGATCCCGTGCCATTTCAGCAGAGCAGATGTTCCCAAGAGCACACAGTGCAAGACCCACGATGAACTGGTTCGTGTGGTTGAGATCTCTGCCACCAGATTAAGCACTAACATTACTCAAAACTCAGCACAGCATTTGAGCAGACAAACACTCGCGGAGTGATACTGCAGAGACAGCATGGGCGGCCTACTGTTTGAGGGAGTTGGTGACGAGCATGAGCACCTCCTGACGCTCGTCGAGGAGCAGCATGAGGCCGAGGTAGCCCACCCGCTTCTCCGGGTACCCCGTGGCCGCGATGAGCTTGAGGCACTCCATCTGGGCGAAATGGGTGGGGTAGCCGAGCATGTGGATGAACATGAGCTTGGCCATGTTTCTGTGCCGGAGCACCGGCTCATTCTCGCTGATGGCCGTGCGTATCGCCGCGCATTCCCGCCGCACCACCGCGCGCTCCTCCGCCGCCGTCTTGCACGTGCGTATCGCGCGTATCATCTCCCTGCGGGAAGCTCACGAAGCACAGTTACAGCATTGGTACGCGCGAGCGGCGAGCATGACGGATCCGGCGCAGAAGTTTGGGGAATTTGGGAAGTGGGGCGGAGTCTCACCGGAGGCTCGTCCCGGAGGAGAAGGGGCTCAGGGCGATGTCCGAGGCGAAGTCCTCGACGATCTTCTCGACCGTGTCCATGTTGAGATCTCCGCCGGGGGGGGGGGGGGGGGGGGGGGGGGGGGGGGCACGCCGCCGCGAGGGGAGAGCTCGCGGGATCTGAACGCCGTGGTGGTTGGGGGCGGGAAGCAGCGGAAGGCGAGGTGGGGCGAACAGGGCCGCGGATCTGAGCTCTGCAACCCAATTTTTTACAATTTGGCCCTTTTTTTGAAAAAAGTTCACAATTGGACCCCTGGAAAACTTAAATGCAGAAATGGACCCAGGGGTCGGCGCCATGCATCATGGCGCCGAGGTTTCACGTCTCGGCGCCATGGATCACGGCGCCGAGGCCCCTGGCTGCCTTCTGACTTGGATCCGACGTGGCAGGGAGCTCGGCGCCACAGATCACGGCGCCGAGCTCGGCGCCACAGATCACGGCGCCGAGCTCCCTGGTACTAATCATCCGACGCCTTCGCTACCAGTTCATATTTTCATCTCCCCTCTCGGCTCTCTCTCTCCAAAAACCGAGCACGAATTTGGATTCAATATTTGGACCATCAAAAGTTTGATTTGTTCCATAGATCTTGAAGAGCCAGGTATACTCTTTCACATATTAGTTTTTGACTCATTGATTTGACCTATATTACACGTATGTTGTAGACTTAGATAAACCATTTATAGTTTTTTGAATGGATGATTAATATTTTTCTTATGCAATCGTAGAATGCCACGTCGTGGAAAAAGTAGCAAACCAAGGTAACCTTTCGACATGTTTCGTTAAATTTCATTCCTCATTATTTATCATTTGGTAAATTGTAGTTTTCGGTTCAATCGTTATTTGCTATGATTTCTTAGAATTGAATTATTTGAACTGTAGCTATGGCCGGACGACCGGTAGTCCGTACATCCACAAGCCGCTTCCTAGCGGTGTTCCAGTACCTATGTGCTTTTGTGGTGATCCTTGCAAGGTAGAAATTTCGGAAGACGAGGAAACCTATCGGCAGAGGTATTGGATGTGTTCGAATTTTGCCTGGGAGCCTACGCCAAAACAACGCCGCAGTAACTTTATTGTAAGTTATTTTTTCTATTGTGCACTTATTAATTTGTGTCCTATGAAGCATGATTTAATGTTTTGAACAAATATATTTGTTGCAGACCCCTCCACCATTGTGTGATTTTGAGCAGTGGATCGACACTGAGATTAAGGAGTCCGACAAGCGGCTTCTACAAGGCCTAAAGGAGTGGGATGCGGAGCGTGCTGAGATATTAGAGAAGAGACGTAGAGAGGAGGCTCAAAAGAGGGAGCACAAGGAAGAGGAGGAAAGAAGACGTGTTGCTGCGGCTCGGGAGGAGAGGGAAAAGAAGCTTGAGCGTGTGCGCCGAGCGAAGGCAGCGATGGATGAGAATCCAGATGCCGAGAGGAAGGGAAAGTGGCCTCGTTGCACTCAGTAGTTACATTACCTTCTTGTTCTTTGTTTGGTTCATGGACAATATTGTTTTTGTGTTGGACTTTTCAATTTATTGTCATGTAATGCACTATAGCAATTTTAATTTAGTTTCATTATTAGTAGACAATATTTTTATTTGAGTATTGCATGGGCAATGAAATGAGGATAATTAGTTGAAATGGAAGTTAACGAACTAGTATATTGCATAACTACTAGCACACATCACATTGAATGGCATGTCAAAACATGCACCAAACAAGGGTGCAGAGGTCCGAGACTAAACCTAACATGCCTTAGGTAATTCAAGCAATTAACAAGCACAGGGAATGGCATGTGAGAACATATACCACACAAAGGTACATAGTTCTTTCGACTAACCCTAACATGCCTTAGGTGATTAAACCAAACAACAAACATATGGATGTGGCCTGTGAATTAGTTCAGTTCTACCTAGTAGTGTGGCCACATAGCAAACTGTGTTGCCCCTTCTCCATAGTATCCTCCCGTTGTTGGTGGTGGTGGTGGGGGTGGTGGTGAAGGAGGGCCCTTGTTCTTGTGATTAGGGCATGTGCAGTATGGATCATTGCATATTGTGTTTTGGGAGCCAGTAGCATTGCTGTTGTCGTCCTCTTCGTCATCCTTGTAACCACAGCTAACTTCCGTTTCTAAATCAAAGATACGGTCCTGCAGGTAGTAGATGTACTCTGCATGAGGATGAATAGGTCTAGGATCGACCCATCTGGTGAAGCCACAGTTCTCTTTTGACAAGGATGACTGCAATAAGTATGTAGCTTTAGCACAAGAGAGTATCTTATTGAAGGTTGAATTAGTAATATGACTTACCCATGCTCGTGGACATTTGAAGAAACGACGCCCTCCATCTATCCCCTCTATGTACATCTGCACCAAACAATCCTCACCATGCATACATTTTGGCCACTCTTCTTTTCGGTCATCATATGCCCTCAGTGGTGCCTCTTTAGTAAAATCATGTTTGCTCTCAAGGGGGAACCTATCATAAATTGCTTCCTCAAAGTCTTTAGGACCAAGAGGACCCTCCCAAAGAAAGGGATTACCCTTCATCGCCGCCTTTCCCTTTCCCTTCCCTCTAGACGACCCTCCAGACATTTTTACTTGAACTGAACAATCTCAAGTGAGTAGCAACGCTCTCACCACTGCGTATATATATAGGAACCCAATAGTTGGTAGCCGTTGTAGTATATAATAAATGCACCTGAAAAGCCTAGATTCGATTACTGAAAAGCCTAGTTGAAAACTGAAAAGTCTATTTGGATTGTCATCTGAAAAGGCTAGATTCGTTCACTGTTTCGGATGTGATGATTCAATGAAAAGCCATATTGGTTCACTGTTTCTGAAAAGCCTACACTGCGAAAACCAATAGGAATGGACCACAGAATATGTGCACTACATTGAATAATTCATGGAAAAAATTTGCAAGAGTTTCCCCTATTTTTGGTACATCCACAGTTATAAATTGACATCACAGTACAATACAAACATTGATTCATCCAAATATCACAACACAAGCACATACGCCATCAGGAATGATAGTTCAGATAGTCCACAGAGACCATACAGTCCCATATAGTACAAATAGTCCACAAAGTTCACAGTGTCGATACATGCAAAATAACAGAAGTTATGCCATCAAATCTAAGCTGCTACCATGGTGTTAGCACAGAAGTCATCCTCACTGCCTCCTAGTCTTACCCTTACCCTTGTGGCCAAGAGCATCGGTGCCTGGAGTGTACCTACAAGGCGAACGACGTCGCCTTCTTGCAACCTGCGAAGGCTGAGTAGAAGGAGCATCAGGAAGCTGAGATAACCCAAGCTCGTCATAGTCACGCTCCTCGGCCACCCCCTCTTCGTCCTCATCATCATCGCTTTGAAAAGTGTCCATAGTTGGCCGAGACGAGCTCTGTCCTCCAGATCCTATAAACATTGTTCAAATTATGTGTGCACTTAATTTATTATCTCATACCATGAAAATTGCTCAGTTCAAATAAACAACAAATTTAATAAAATTATACCTTCCAAAGAAGATGTACCATGCACAACAGGTGTGTTGCATTGTCGTTCCTGTGGCACATGCACATTCATCGCAGCACTAGTACCGCAACCGCACCGAGCTGCAGCACGCCTAAGCCTACGTGCTAGTCTCTATTATGCAAAGATTAAAATTCATATTGTTAGATATATGATAAATGAGGGTCGTAATACTTGTTCTTAGATAAATTCGATGTCAAGTACTTACTCCAAGAAAGTTGTTTAGTGTGTGCTCGTCCACACCTGTTCTTGGAAACCGTTCGATGTCAAGTACAGATTGCTTTATTGCGTTGCCCTATAAGATAAGACATGTAATAGTTTATATAGGTGCAATTTATAAAATGGAAAGGACAACAATCGTACAATTGTATAGTGGAAAGGACATGTACCACTCGGTCCAAGACAGGTGCTGCCTCGATAAGTGTCCCTTGTCGTGCTGCTAGGTCATAGGAAGTGTCCTCATCCTCAGATGATTCAAGGTACGCATAATCTGCTTGGGTCCACTGAATTTTCAACCTTGTTCGTGTAACACCTAGGTACCAAGTAAGGTATGCACGAAAATTGTAGTTGGTATGTGGTTGCTCATTTTCGTAGAGGTTGTCATGAAACTGGTCCCACACCTCTATGTACTGACGATGCAACGTTTCAAACTCAACTGTCTTCTTTTGCTTCTGACGATCAATCCTAAAATTAAATATTAAAGATGAAAATAATAACACAGATTTAACAACATTGATTCTAAAACTTAGTACGTGGATAAAATATTGAACTAGCAACATGAATATAGTAGGTATGAAATAAATTTCAGCAAGTAGGTTGTAGTAGCACACTTCAAATACGTTGGAAATGACTAAGGATATAAATTTCAGCAAGCATGGATTTGCAATAGCACATTTATAAATTTCAGCAAGCATGGATAGGCACTAAGCATGTAAATTTCAGCAACATTTATATAAATTTCAGCAAGCATGTAAAAAGTACCAACATGCATATAGGGGGTAATAAATTTCAGCAAGGATTTATATTGGACTAAGTAGCAAATAAATTTCAGCAATCATGTAATTTTCAGCAACATTTAAGGTATTGAACTTTGAATAAATATTGAACTTTGAATAAATTGCAGTCAACATATCTATCAAATGCATGGAATAAATTACCAAAATAACTTACTTGTGCAGCTCCACGGAAGTATCAAATGGAGGGACAGGCCATTGCTGGCACAAGCCAAATTGGCGGGCTACTCGATTTGGAAGGTGCCACTCAACAGCATAGAAGCAAATCAGAGGGCAGATCATCAAGTACAAGTCTTCATCCTCGCTACACATGCTGCTTACTCCAAGATGTAGCGCATCATTCGCCGTGTACGGCTCCCAATTAACCTGCAAGCATAAGACATGTATATGGCAAGTTAGACAAACTATCGAGCATACAATAAACAAGAACTACTGCATTTTACTCACCATGGAGGGCCTAAGCGTGTCGAGCTCATTGGCATACTGTACGTACGCACGTGAAGTCCTGCTGAAGGCGACTTTCGCCTGGTCCCAAAGATGGGCAAACGTCGGACGGTGACGAGGGTTGCCCACTGCAAACCATTCCCGAGGAGCGTCAACTATGGGCCGTCCAACTGGAAGACGAGCCCACATCCAAAGCTGCAGTAGGTAAACACAACCACCAACGGAAGAACTACTTGCGGTCCGACGACATGCCTCACAAAGGCTACGGTATAGGTAAGCCAGCACTCCCGAAGCCCAGCTGTAAGTACCTGAAACCGTTGCAATCAATTTAATCAATGCATACGTAAACATAAGAAACCAAATTAATAATAACTGTGTAAGGGAAAAGTACCTGTGGTGTCCCAGTCAGTGAGGCACGGGAGGTACATCCACGATGCAGTGTCCCCTGTCGCGTCAGGGAAAAGAACACACCCAAATAGGTGCAAGATCCAAGCTCTACAGTAGTAGGCAACTGTCTCCTGGTCCGCATGTGCCGGACAATTACCAAAGCTCTGCCTAAGCCAAGCAATTGGTACCCCAGTGGTGCGCTGCGTCGGTGCCTCCGGAGGAAGTGGTCTTCCAAGGAAGGCCTCAACTCTGGCCCTCCAACCATCGGGCCTGCAGTGTCCGATAACTGGACGACCTCTAACACTCAAACCCAGGATCTTCTGAGTGTCCTGGAGTGTAACAGTCATCTCTCCACAAGGTAGGTGGAAACTATGAGTTTCTGGCCTCCATCTACAATTTAAAGAACATTGTTGTTAGGGTTTTCAGAAAGATAGATAAAGTTTGTTCAAAAAAACATACGATTACTATAGATAAATGGTGCACCTGTCAACCAAAGCTGTGATCGCCGCGGGGTTAATTGGAGGCAACCCACGACGAACCTGATACGATATGACATCTAGGCCAGCCCTCTGCAGCAGAGGTGTGTACCTGTCGTCATACCGCATCTCCTCGAACTTGTCATGCGTTCGAGGTCGAAGCGGGGGTAGTTCCTGCAACCATACAATCAAGTTATTTAATTCATAAGTACACAAATTAATAATAAATGAAAAGCAAAGATCAAAGTAAGTACCGCCCCCTCGGCAGTGAGTCGTCCTCGGTGCTTCACCTCGTAGTATGGATCCAGGAGGTGGAACTGCTCCATCCTATAAACAAATTTGATCCATTAGTTAGTAATTAAGCAGAAAAAAATTATACATTACAATGTCATTATATTAAACAAAGGAGCACTAGAACATGTATGTCTGCCAAAAAGTTAGTTGCATATGAAAGTATTTAACAACTAAAGTACATAGAATATTAAGTGCACCTGACTTAGCGGCCAATGGCAAGTACGCGAGTTGTGTCCAAGTCTACCACATTTGCCACATTGATTTTGCTCGGGGTCAGTAACAAACGGGGTTGCTCTCCCTCGCCTCGTTCTACCTGAAATCTGGTCCATGACCATCTTATGCCTCGTACGCTTTCTGGTTCCACGTTTGTTCCAGCGAGCACCTGGATCTGCAATGTACCTTGGGCCAATGTATTCTGGCCACTGCCCCTCATCTAGGAAAGGCTCAAAACGGGACGACCAAGTTAGCACAAGGCTATCAACACTCAACTCCCATGGTATCTTGGTCTCGTAGTCAAAGTTGCGATGCCTAGCTGCTGCAATATAGTGAGAACAAGGAGAGTGGTACTGTCTTGGTCTCCCACATCCACATGAAAAATCAGTCAGGACAACAATATAACTCCTTGATGGTCGGATCTCACCATCTGACGTTGTACCACCCCTTTCAGTGACCTGGTACTTGCCAGTGGCATGGTCAAAACACTCTATGTCATGTGTTCTAGCCCTTTCCTTTGCCTTGTCAAGGTGCTTCTTAGCTCTAGGTGCCCATTTCATATTATTACTCTGTAATTGCAATGCTTGAGCATGTCTATCGTTGAACCAGGCCACTAGTCTATAAAAGGTAAAAGATACAATGGCATTGACTGGCATGGCACGTATACCCTTGAGCACACTGTTAAATGACTCTGCCATGTTGCTAGTCTGAAACTCGTACCTCCATCCACCATTATCATGGGCTCTTGTCCATTTCTCAGGTTCCCTCATCAAACCTAGCAGCCACTGCCTACCTTCTGCATTTGTTGCGGTTCTTAACTGCTCCAACTTCTCCTCAAAAAACGGCACCTCAAGCATTCGAGCAACCTCCTCGAATAGAGGAAAGTTGTCCTTCGTACCATCTTTCCGAAGTAAATTCTCTGCAAGGTGTCTAGTACACCAACGATGGTGCAAAGGTGCATAACCAGGAATCTGCTCCTGTACGGCACTGAGTATGCCCTGGTGCCTATCAGATATGACACCAACCTCCCTATGTGGGCCAATGACATGTATACGAACAAGGCGCATGAACCAACCCCAGCTGTCTTTGTTCTCTCTCTCCACCAAAGCAAAAGCCAAAGGAACCAATGCGTTGTCAGCGTCACAGGAAATGGCTACCAAAAGAGTGCCCATGTACTTGCCAAGCAGAAAAGTACCATCAATTGATAACACTGGACGGCAGTGCCTAAAGGCCTGGACACACTGTGGAAAACACCAGAATGCACGAAAGAATATCTGCCTCCCATTCCTCCATTCATTAGGCTTCGGAATGTACTCGTAATGCATGCCTGGATTAGCTGCTTTCATTGCATTGAACATTGCTGGCAGCTGCTCGTACCCCTCCTCCCAGTCCCCATATATCATCTTCCAGGCCCTTTGCTTTGCCCTCCATGCTTTGCCATACTTTATGTCATATTTAAATATCTTCTGAGCCATGTCCATAATTGTTCTGACCTTCAAGTTGGGCTGACCCTTTAAAGTTGTGCATAACGTACTAGCAATAAGTGTAGAGGTCAACTGTCGATGCTTCTGTTGAAGGTCAGTCTGGGCACAAGTGTGTGGACCTACAATTTTTGTGATCTTAAACTTCCCGGTGGCCTTCTGTTTACGAGCACAGACCCTCCAGTTGCAATCTGACATCTCACACACAACCGTGTAGCGGCGCTCAACATGGGAGTGCATCACCTTGAAGGGTCTTTTACGTATTACAGAATATTGTTGCAACCACCTTCTTAAGCTGGGCAAATCATTAAAGATCATGCCCTTCTGAATTTGCACACTCTCACCAGGCTCAGGAGCCTCCAGCAGCTCATCATCTCTTCCCTCTGCATAAGCATTTTGAGAATGACTGAGGTCACTAAACTCGTGAACTAGTGGATCACGATCAGGACAAAAACGTCTGATAAGCTCCATTTCTTGTTCACTTAAAGGTGCAACTGGCCGGTCATCATCGGAATCAACAGCTCTAGCTGTGCCATAGGGCTCCTCATCATCCTCAATATTAACATCCAAACTATTAGATGCTATAAAAGCTGCGTCAACATTAAATGTTGGAGGCACAGGATGACAACAATCATTACTTGGATTGTCACCTACAACAAAACCACAAATATGCATACAATTGAGACAACTAAATCGAACGAAGGAATGCTAACAAAATGAATAATGCAACTACGCCACTTACATGGAATTGTCTGGGTCATAGGGGTATGTACGCAGCCAACCTCATTGGGACCGGATTGAGCATCAGGAACGACAACCACATCTTCCACACCCACGTTCTGAATGGGTATCAGAGAAGCTGAGGGTGCCGGATTGTCCACTAGAGGGCCAATGGGTGGTTGCCAATTAAGAGGAGAATCCACTAGAGGGCCTGGCTCCTTGGACAAGTTGCGCACAACCAAATCCAAACATTTAAACTCACTCTTCATGACAGTTTTGACATATTTGTCCCATTGAACCTCGGATACAATTGGGACCAACCGCCTAAAAATTGTTCCTGACCCGCCATGGTGAATGACCCCATCAACTAAGATTTCTTCTTCATTCGAATTACATTTAAGCTCATCACGAGCACTACCCATCAATTCAGAAAACAAGGGCCGCTCATCGAACATCAAAGGGACCGTTTCCATTCCAACAAAATCAACATTGCCAAACTGATCTTTCTCCACACTTCCTCCATGATATAAGGTTACTAAATTGTCCATCTAATTGATATTTAAAACAACCATGTCACTAGGCATATAACTAATACAAATAAAACACATAAATATTTATCTAAGAAAATACGTATGTAACTAACTATATAACTAAAATTACAAACTAGATTGATCTAACTAAATTACATAACTAAATTCTAGAAATATTAAATAAACTACTCTAAATTAAATAAACATCTCTAAATTACATAACAATATTCATAAAATTAATACCAATATAGATAATTGCTACATGAATTATTTTAAAAATTATACAACTTAGAAAACTAACTACATTATCTAAACAATTATCGTACTAGGAAAAGAAAAAAAAATACCTGAAGCCGCCGGGAGAGCCGGGGCACCGGCGGTGGCGGCCGGGGGCAGCGGCCTCGCCGCTCGGGGCGCGCGGGGCGGGGGCAGCGGCGGGCCGCGCGGGGCCGGCCCAGCGGCGTGGCGCGCGGCCTCGGCGCGCGGGGCGCCGGCAGCGGCGGGCCAGCGGCGTGGCGCGCGGCCTCGGCGCGCGGGGCACCGGCAGCGGCGGGCCAGCGGCGCGGCGCGCGGAGCGCGGTGGCGGGGCGCGCGGCCTCGTCGCGCGGGGCGGGGGCAGCGGCGTGGCGGTGGCTGCCGCGGCAGCGGCAGCGTCGCGCGGTGCGCGGTGGAGGGAGCGGCGGGGCGCGCGGTGGCCGGAGGCGCGGGCGCTGCGTGAGCAGGGAGAGGAGCCAGGCGGGCTAGTTTTACCTTACGTCGGCGCCGTGATCTATGGCGCCGACCAATTTTTTTTTTTTTTTTGACACTGCCACGTCACAAAATGCGTTGCCTGCGTCCAAGACCTCGGCGCCGTGATCCATGGCGCCGAGACGTGAAACCTCGGCGCCATGATTCATGGCGCCGACCCCCTGGGTCCATTTCTGCATTTAAGTTTTCCAGGGGTCCAATTGTGAATTTTTTTCAAAAAAAGGGCCAAATTGTAAAAAATTGGGGCTCTGCAACTGGAGGTGACGGTGGAAAGAGCGATTGCGCCCTTTGATCGTTTGTATAAATTTTCTTTTGGCACCATTTGGATTAAGGAACTTTTGTGCGAATTTTGAAGGAAACACGCCCAATTTTGACGGCCTGTCTTCATTTCGTGGGTGCATATTTATTTCGTTAAAAATAGAGAAAAAAAATATTAAAATCATATGCAGAACCACATAATTTAACTTAAGGGTCATTGGGTAGGATCCAAATTCTCATAAAAACGTTTCACACCCAAAATCTCTCATGATACGCTTCAGTTGGCATATCAGAATCACTAGATCATTTGGTTGCAGAATCAGAATCGTTACAAAACCACGTTTTTACTGATTCACGTTGGCACAGAAAGGTCTGACAAACGTTTCACATGCATGTTGTTTTGCTTGGATTCTAAAGATTATTGGAAGAATCGGAACCGATTTACGTTGACAAATGCACCCTTAGACTTATACTCTTGAGTTGTATGAACTAAGTATATCTATGTTGATTGGTTTCTTGTGGTGTAATTTGACTACTTGATTCAATTCTCATACTTGATGTGGTTACTCACATATCCCTAAATTTATTTCAAGATGTGAGGTTCCTTTTGGAGCTTGGAGATTTCACATAGATCATTCAGGAATCAGTTTATTTCATAGGAACACGGGAAATAAGAAATTTTCCTACGTTATAAAATCAACGCTGTTCTTTCAGTCATTTGGATAATTGGATGTGTTTTTAGGGGTAAGATGTGTGTGCGCGTGTGCATATATAGAGGCGAGTAGGAGTACAATGTACGTGTTCATAAAAGATAAGTGTACTTGCATGTATGCTGTGATTCGGAAAAAAAAGTTAAAAACTGAGTTTTCGGACATCCCTAGAGAATAATAAGTACAATAATGACTTGTTTGGTATATATTTTAGCGATGACGGTTTTACCTAATTGGGCAGGTATACTTATTTCATAGGGTAATGAAAAACTCACTTTGCTCAGATGTCATTTTTGTGCCTCGCTGATGTGAGATCCGGTCTATTGAGTCAGTTGGGCCGGACCTAATTCACAACAATGTAGCAGTGAGATACTATGGCGTCAGCACAATATTCTCAGTTTAGTCCCATATCAGAAACGAAATGAACGCTAGACCAGCTTAAAAGCCTGGACAACTAAGAGGTTAACTTCGGATCGATCTTTTTGTACGAAGCGAGAACGAAAGCGCAATCGCGAGAGAGTTAATTAGCATGTGTGGTTCATTCAACGTGTAGAGTGGGTTTTAACCGTCATTTCGGGTCAGGGCATTACAAATGGTATTCAGAGCCAACTCTCGTGGGCTTTTTTTCACGAAGCGAGAATGAAAGCGCAATCGCAAGAGAGTTAAATAGCATGTGTGGTTCATTCAACGTATAGAGTGGGTTTTAACCGTCATTCCGGGTCAGAGCATTACAAATGGTATTCAGAGCCAACTCTCGCGGGGTTTTACGGTGCGTATGATCTGGAAGCCTGGATAGGTTGTGCATGACCTAAGAAGCCGGGGTACGGGAACGTGGGCACGTACCCCGTCCCGGGAACTTCGTCCTGAAACGTGGAATGGGAACATCGCGGGACGTCGTTCCCAAACAAGTTGGAACACGAATCGTAACCAGGAGCAATCACAAGAACGTCGAGTTCCAAACGACTATGGAATGTGACTCGCAGCCATAGCGATTCAGGGACATACGAAGCTTGGGCGGAGAAGAAAACAGACCTCAGGTCAGGTGGGTGTCACCTGTCATGTCGTTCACGGTCGCTGGAGGCCAGATGCTGGAGCCGCCTGTCACGTCGCTCACGGCCGCTGGAGACCACATGCTGGAGCCCTAGTGCAAGACACCGAGCCAGCGCATGGCAAAGTGGCGAACGCCGCTGTCCTGCAGCCATGCTCCGCAGCGCTGCAAGAAGCGCCGAGGCCCGAGTCGTCGAGAGCCCGAGACGCTGAGTCTAGGAACATGTTCCTTATTTCCGCGAACACGTACCATGTCATCATTTTGTTAGGATTTGGTACACGTTCCATTTGAATTTGGTGCAAGACGAAGCTATATACCCTCCTTGTTCCATAGATTTTGAAAATATCATACTGCGTACCACGTTCCCCACATTCAGGGGACATGGCTTCATATGGCATGACACATGGGCCGGAGAACTAAAAATACGAACGTGGCCAAGAGAATCGATCCCGAACGTTTGTCTCGTATGAGACCCAACCCATTGGGGCACCAGGCCGGATCGAATTCGTGACACTGTTGCAATGAGGTACTGTAGGATGTGAGACCCAGCCCATTGGGCCAATTGGGCCGAATCGAATTCACGACACTGTAGTGATGAGGTAGTGAGGTACTGTATCTTTGGAGTATTATAGCGTCGGCACGATATTGTCACTTTTGTCCTATACCGGAAACGGAGTGAACGCTATCCCAGCCTAGCAGCAAGCGGAGGGGTAGTGCTCGCTCATCCAACGGTAGCCTGGATGCGTGGGCATGTGGCCGAGATCAAGTGGCGGCGAGGTAAGGCCCCGTTTGGTTGCACGAGTTAAAATTTATCATCCGTCACATTAAATGTTTGGACACATGCATAACGTACTAAATATAGACTATTTATGAAACTAAAAACATAGCTAGAGAGTAATTTGTGAGATGATCTTTTGAGCTTAATTAGTTTATAATTGGACGCTAATTGTTAAATAAAACAAAAATATTATAATACATGTTAAACTTTAACAACTTCAACCAAACACCTTGTAAGCTCTAGAGATAGCACGTAGCAGAGGCATATCCCCTACCCCTACAGAGCTAGTGGGTGACCCCCAAGGCCCCAAATGTAGTGTACAGTTTGCAGTTTGTCGTGAGCCTGTGACTGAAAGCCAAAGCTGCCATGTTGATCACATCTCATCCGAATTCGGCCTTGTTTAGTTCCGAACTGTAGTACTTTCGTTTTTATTTGACAAACATTATCTAATTATGGAGTAACTAAACTTAAAAGATTCATCTCGTGATTTACAGGTAAACTGTGCAATTAGTTTTTATTTTCGTCTATATTTAATACTTCATGCATATGGCGTAAGATTCGATGTGACGGAGAATCTTAAAAAGATTTTGGTTTTCAGAGTAGTTCACCCCCAAAACCCAAATTTTTTCAAGATTCCCCGTCACATCAAATCTTGTGGCACATGTATGAAGCATTAAATATAGTAAAAAACAAAACTAATTACACAGTTTGCCTGTAAATCACGAGATGAATCTTTTGAGCCTAGTTAATCGATAATTGGATAATATTTGACACAAACAAACGAAAGTGCTACAGTAGCGTTTCCCAAAAATATTTGGCAACTAAACAAGGCCTCAAGGCCTTCCGTTACTTGACCTTGACTGTACATGGCCGTGCTGTCTGATTTTCCTGCAGAGAACTATCGACAACGCACTACGTGCGTAGCAAGAATCCAAGGGCAAGATCACAGAGCTGGGAGCCTGGGATGGTGACGGGTGAGGCTTCGCTTTGGGCCTTTGGCATGCTCCAGCATCCTGTGTTGATTTAGGTCCTGTTTGGTTCCACCAACTAAATTTTAGCTAGCTAAATTTCAGTCACTTTAGTAGCTAAAGTTCCAAACACATTAAGGGCCTGTTTAGATTGGGGCTGAAAATTTTTTGGGTGTCACATCGAATGTGTCGGAAGGATGTCGGGAGGGGTTTTTAGAAACTAATAAAAAAACAAATTACATAGCTCGTCAGGAAACTGCAAAACAAATTTATTAAGCATAATTAATCTATCATTAGCATATGTAGGTTACTGTAGCACTTAAGGCTTATCATAGAGTAACTAGGCTTAAAAGATTCGTCTCGCGATTCTCAACTAAACTGTGTAATTAGTTTATTTTTTTATCTACATTTAATGTTCCATGCATGTGTCCAAATATTCGATGGGATGGATGAAAAATTTTTGGGTGGGGAACTAAACAGGGCCTAACTAAAAGGAGCTAAAATAGTTTAGATTTATTAGTCACCCAAGAGTAGCTAAAATAATTTTAGCTAACTAAAATTTAGTTGGTGGAACCAAACAGGGCCTTAGAGACACCGACCACTGGAGACGGCATGAAGGATCGTGTGGCTTGTTTAGTTCGCAAAAATTTTCAAGATTCCTCGTCACATTGAATCTTTGGTCACATGCATGGAGCATTAAATAAAGATAAAAATAAAAACTAATTACACAGTTTACCTGAAATTTGTGAGATGAATCTTTTGAGCCTAGTTACTCCGTGAGTGGATAATGTTTGTCAAATAAAAACAAAAGTACTACAATAGCAAAAAAAACTAAAATTTTGCCAACTAAGGCTAGTCTCAATGGGAATTTCATGAGAGTTTCATTTGCATTAAATAGGTTGTCACATAGGCTTCTTTGATGACATGACAGTGTATTTAAGAAGAGAGAGAAGAAATGGGTTTCATCTAGATGAAACTCTCTTGGCACGGTTACGAACTCTCTATGAGTCTTAGAATTAAATGCCTATGAAACTATAAAATGAAACTCTCCATTGAGAGTGAGTATTTTATCCAAGTTTCATTTTATTTCACATGACATGGCAGTCTTAGAAACAACGTCATGAAATCCTCCACTGAGACTGGTCTAAGGACTTGTTTAGTTACCCAAAAATTTTGCAAAATTTTTTAGATTCCCCGTCACATCGAATCTTTAGACGTATGCATGGAGTATTAAATATAGATAAAAATAAAAACTAATTGCACAATTTAGTCGGAATTGACGAGATGAATCTTTTGAGCCTAGTTAGTCTATAATTGGATAATATTTGTCAAATACAAACGAAAGTACTATTATTATTTTTTTTGCAAATTTTTTTAAGTAAACAAGGCCTAAACAAATCTCCGGTGTAGGACGACCGAATTCCGGCGGAGGAGCGCGTGTCTGCAGCAGCAGACCGCAGAGGGAAGAAAGCTCGGTGCGGTCCGGGACCCGGAAGAGCAGCGCGGGGACGCACGCCGACAAGGCGGAGTGGCACGGGACAAGGGTGTCCGAGAGACCCGGCGACCGGCGTGGCCGGGGAACACGCGAGATACGCCACTCTCCTTTCTTCCGCTCCCACGTCCGATGCTTCTCCCCCAAGCCACGCGCTACCAGCACGGCAGCACCGAATCTGCAGGTCCCCGATCGCCTCCCGCGTGCTTTTTTCTCCACGCTACGCTGTTCATGGTGGACGCGACTTGGCCCCAGGCCTTGTTTTTGCAAAAAAAAAAAAACTCTAGATTCCTTTTACATCAGATATTTCGACGTATGTACGAAACATTAAATATATATAAAAATAGTAACTAATTAAACAGTTTAATTGTAACTTGCGAGATAAATCTGTTGAGTCTAGTTAGTCCATGATTAGACAATATTTGTCAAATACAATGAAAGTACTACAGTATCCATTTTGCAAAAAACTAAATTGTTTAGTTTCAATTTTTTTGCAAAATGGACACTGTAGCACTTTCGTTTGTATTTGACAAATATTGCCCAATCATAGACTAACTAGGCTTAAAAGATTCGTCTCGCAAATTACAGATAAATTATATAACTTTTTTTTAATCTATACTCCCTCTGTATCATAAAAAGAGGACGTCCTACGTTTGAAGCAAGTTGCGTGAAAGGAGGACGTTCAACGTCGGTTTGGACGTTGATGCCCCTCGTGCTTGGGCTCCCGAGTCGTGCTATGCAAAAAATATGGCCACTACGACCGTCGACTTGTGGCGTCGACTTGCCGAGTCTTGGCCACCAAAGCTACAATTGATTGTTGTACAGGTAGCATCGCACGCTGTATTTAATAAAGGCAAGACATGAAAACTAACCCCTAATTAATTACTTCTGGATAATTGTACTTATGTCCTAAACATCATCTAATTAGGATACAAAGGGAGTATTTAATGCTCCATGTATGTGTCGCAAAATTTGATGTGACGGAGAATCTGAAAAATTTTACAATTTTTTTTTGAACTAAACAAGACCTTAGTTCCGAAAAAAATTTGCAAAACTTTTCAAATTCTCCGTCACATTAAATCTTATGGCTCATGTATAGAACATTAAATATAGATAAATAACTAATTGTATAGTTTATCTGTAATTTGCGAGACGAATCTTTTGAGCCTAGTTAGTCCATGATTAGATAATCTTTATCAAATACAAACGAAAATACTATTGTGTCTATTTTTTTTAGAAAAAAAGAACTAAACAAGGCCTTGGTATTGGATGGACATCCAAATTCAATAAAAAAATCTAACAAAATCTGGTTAAACTGTATCCAGGTCTTGTTTGGTTTCATATTTTTTTTATCACCCATCACATTGAATGTTTGATTCATGTATGAAGTACTAAATATATACTACTTGCAAAACTAAAACAACAGTTAGAAGATAATTTGCGAGACAAAATTTATGAGCCTAATTAGTCCATAATTAGACACTAATTATCAAATAAAACGAAAATGCTACTCCCTCCGTCCCCAAATACTGTTATTTCTAGCCGATTTCAGACAGATTAGTGTGACAAACAAAAGACCATTCTACCCTTAATTAATTTAGGTTTCACCATTTAATCATGCACGTTAAGCCATGGTTCTCTGGTTCCAACGAGCTACATTTAATGTCAACTGAATAGACTCAACCAATTACCATGCGACAAAGTACTACTCTCTAGAAGAAATTAAATGAGTTGATGGACCACGCAAGTTCCGAGGAGAATTAAGGCCTTGTTTAGTTCCCAAAAAATTTCAAAATTCTCCGTCACATCGAATCTTGTGGCACATGCATGGAGTATTAAATGTAGACAAAACCAAATACTGATTACACAGTTTACCTGTAATTCACGAGCTGAATCTTTTGAGTCTAGTTAGTCCATGATTGGACAATATTTGTCACAAACAAACGAAAGTGCTACAGTAGCCAAAACCAAAATTTTTTCTCAACTGAACAAGGCCTAAATGGGCTGATGGACTGAGTATGCTAGTATAAATAGCAGTATTTGTGGACAAAATTTTCTTCTAGAAATAGCAGTATTTAGAGACTGAGGGAGTATTTATTAACCCTAACCAAGCACTCTTTTATCCAGTTCAATCCTAATGATCAGTAGAGACATCTAATCCAATCCAACGCCACTTAAATCCATGTCGATCCAACACATCCAATCCAGAGTACATGGTTAAATCATCGCACAGTCCCGATAGGGGTCCACGAGCGCTCCCTCCGATCCTTCCTCTGCCTCACCGATGTGGCTGAGAACTTGTTGCCGTGGAACGGAAGTGGACTTCGGCGTCGAGCGTGCGGTGCTGTGCGCCCGTGCGTCAGCCGAACATGAGTTGCGAATACGGAATAGGCACGGTAACGGCAAGCGAGGCGTACACGAGGCGCTGAGGGACGACGCGTCGTCGACGGTGACACGCACTGCAGTGCAATCCAGTATTCCAGTCGAAGAAGCAGTGCATTCACGGATGATGAATGTTGGGATTGAGGTAGCAATAGCACGTGTTGCAATGCACCAAGACTTGTGACCTCAGTTATGCATTTAATTTGGTTGCTAAATAAAACGCAAACAATATCACAAATTGCTCTCCTTCACTATTTTCCAATAGACGGAGCTGCTTTTGCTACTCCTGTACAAATACGCTAACAAGTAAAATGTTGCACTACCTTCCGTAAGTTTTGATCAAAATGATCATAATAGCACAAAACAACCATTTCATGTCTTATTCTAAGGCCTACCATGACTTATCTGCATTTCTATTTTATAGCAAAGAGATTGACTATACATCGATTAAAAGGTAATCAGATCGAAAATAGTACTCGCCAATAACTACTCTGTAGATCTATAGAACTCTTTTATTTCTCTCTCTCTCTCTCTCTCTCATTTGAAGAGGTGACCAACAACACCTCACGGATGTATATTGCATTCATGTAGAAAAGCATGGTCGAAATTGACATATCTGGACCAAAATTTGCGATATCTTAGTATTCCAATCTCAAGCCAAGGTTTTTGATTTCCATTGTAGTGTAGGACCGCCGCGCGCTCCATATCTCTTTGGTCGACATCCGGCTTGTACCCTAGACCCAAAGAGATGCCACATTGCCACGAGCGATCAAGAGGGAATGTGCGGCTCCAAAATGTGACAAGACATGCTAGAAGCGTTCGTAACTTCCATAGTTGCCTATTTGCGTTCTGCAGAAATGAGATTTCATATGCTTAGACAAATATATGGTTCAACAAGACACTAATGCAACATTAAGTGGTTCTAGAATCAATTTTTTTTTATTATCCATCGTGTATAAAAATAGACTACATGTAATTAATATTTTAAACGAAGAATTACTAAGTAGTAAAATAATGCAAGCCAACAGCTATTGCTGCTAATAGCCCTTTGCAGACATTTATGGAAACAATGTAATTTTTGCCTCGAACATTAGTGGTATTTGATAAGCTCATGAATACTGACCATATTCTGCCAGTAGTGGTAGACATCAGTAATATTCTGCTTCCTCCACTCAGACAAATCGAACATGTTCATGCCATACGCCCAGCCACAAGCACGCTGATCAAACTGCTTAGCAATTAGGGGATTTGAGAAGTTGAGGTACCTATCAAACCTATGGAAAGTCGCTCCACAGGTATGGACAGCGCCATTAACCTTACCTTTCAGATCCATTGACCAAAGATTACTTAGATCCTGCTGGACTACAGTATCATCATCAAGAAACAACACCTTATTAAGCTCTGGGAAGATCTCAGGAAAATAAAACCTCAAATGGTTGAGAATGGACAAGTACTTGGGATTCTGGAACTTGTTTTGGCTCAACCTATTTTGATGGATCTTGAAGTAGAAGTTCATCATGAAATGGGACGCCAGTTGCTTCAAAACTGGACTGTACCTCGAATTTAGCCAAGTAAACTCTTCTATGTTTTGGACCTGAATAGCAATTTTTCCTATGGGATTTGCCAAGAACCACATTCTCATTGCAGCACAATTATGTTTGTCTGTTACAGTATGAAATACATGCCTTGTTGGGTTCTACATTGGAAATTTAATTAAAATGTTAGTAGCCGGTACAAGTGAAGTAACCCTAGAATCTTCTTAAAATTTTTAGTGCAACCCTCAAATGTAAAATACTGAACCTTAGCATTTATAAGAGTTGAGCTCACAACCACAGCAGCTTCCAGTACATTATGTGAGAATAATGCATAGTGTTGTAGCTTTGAGTCTTCAAACTTCTCTTCATTTGGAAAATGTTTTTTGTGGGAGCTCGATAAATAGTACTCATTTGTAAGACGTAGTGCAAGACAATAGAGGTTTTTTTGGCGGACTTAGTTGCTATTAGTGTTGCATGATTGGCCTTTTGCTTGTGAGCTTGAACTTGGTCCTCAGTTGAATGAAGGGATGCTAATGGCTTATCAATAACAGCGACACAATTCTCGTGCGCTAAATTGACCTTTGTAATGCCAACTCCATATGACGATTGATATTACGGCTGACTGATTTTGAGTCGGACCGCTCTGAGGTAGCGCCTGCAAATTGCTTAGATGGTCTATCAACAGTGTTTTCCTGGAAAATTAAACCACTATGTAACTGAATAACTACTTAACCATGATAGAATAAGGGACCAAAGACTAAATCAAAACCTCGTGGACTTAAACTCCTAAAGCAAGATATATAAGGCATTTCTAAAGAATGATGCCACTAAAATTTCCAAATCTCTGCACATACTTCTACGAAACCTGAAACATGTTTCAAGGGATATTGTGAAAGGTATAAAAATCAGCTCACCAATTGCAAAACATGTTCGAGAATGAATTAGTTGTGACCAGAGAAGTTACCAGGATAGAATGCATCCACATTTTTGGAAACAATTAGTGTTTTGACTTTTGAGTACAACCTATTATGAAAAAAATCAGCATATCCACTATGCCTTTGGTGCAGCAAAACTAGAGCAGGTTACTGACTGTAGTCTTAGGATGAAATCTCATAGTTCTGAAACTTAATGCTATATTTTGATCAATTTACTTATTTCAATTTATTAATAGGTCACTCTATTTTACCTTTTTCATTGAAGTGCTAGAATTGCCATGCATTGTAGCAGCTTTCTGCCGCCTTACTTCAACATCACCACCACGGCTTATGTGTTTTCGAGTAGTGGCTACATCATTGGCACGCTCTCTCTCCGCCTCCTTCACTTCTTCTCCATTCCACCGTATATTATCACTGTTGATCGTGGATTCACCTGATCTACTCAAAACACTTCTCCTGTCAACATCTTGCTGACTAACTCCATCATGTCCCAATTTTAGTGTCATAGTCCATGGCAGCAACTACACCCTCCTTGTTGTGTGCACCCACGACAGATGTATAGGCTCTTTGACCACACCAACCGTGTCCTACCACACCATTTCACCACCACACCTTCAGATCACAATCATATACAAAATTACAACTGAAGAATGGAAGCACATCCAAGTAGAGTGAAATTATATTCACCTTTGCCAGCACATTTAACCGCTTGCCCATCTCACTCTGGCCGATCTACGTAAAGAAATATGTTAAGCCGCAGTTAAGGTCCACTTAGTCCCCAAATGACTGATTGGAAGAGGTGGTGATTTTACCGGATTGTATGGATCATGTCCGAACGCGCGCCTCCCGGTCACTGTGAGTACCGAGATCACGGAGCACTTTCGTTAACGACGCGCAGAGGCGTATGGTCCTCCGTGGACGGGTGCGTGCTCGCCGGGGACGGCCCGCGCGTACGTCGCGGTTCAATCCGCCCGCTCTCGATCCGGCGGATGCTCGCCTTCCACGTGTACTGGACTACGCCGATCGAATCTCTCGTGGTGGGAAGGACTGGGAGCGACAACCCCCCGTTGCTCTCGCGTCTCGATCTGGTTCTCGGCCGGGGCGGTCGGCACGTGTCTGTCTCGCCCGGCGTCTCCCAGTCATAGAGGCCGGGAGCTGCATGCATGGCATTGGCATGGCGACGGTCTCGTGGTCGTGGCGGACCGAGCAGGACACTGTGCGTGTCCCCTGCCACTACCAGGCAATGCGCGTTCGTAGCGCGTCCGCACGCACGCAGGACGACGAGGGGCGCGTCGGAAACGGGCGGCCGTGGGAGCGGGAGGGCACCAGGCCTGCAGCACCGTGGGTCGTGGCCGCGGTTCCACGGACAGCCAGCCCGCAGGCACGGACCCAGGCTTTGACCTGACGAACTCGCAGCAATAATAATAATAATTGAGCGGAGCGCTTGGACACGCACGCGCCACGGGCTCGCACTCGCAGGCAACGCTGGACACGCAGGCACCCACCGGCCGGCGGCGCGGCAAGCAAGCACGTGCTGTGCTGCACTCCCCGCACCCCTTCCGAGTCGCCGACCGCGGCCGGCTCCCACGTTGGTTCATCTGCAAGTTCGCTCGTGACCTGCCGCCAAGTGCCAGTGCCCGGCCGGCGGCCGCCGCCGTCGTGCACGTACGAGAGGCGGCGCATCTTGACGACTGCTACTCTAAACGGCCGGCCGGCAAAGAGGACGATTGCTGCAGCGTTTCAGTTCCGCATGTCATGTCGCCGTCTCGCCGACGGGCAGATCAAGATCTCCTGCAGGCTGCGGCACACGTAATAACTGAACGATGCATGCACGCACCGACCTGATTACCTGAATTTGACACCGCCCAACACATCCATCACCCTCAGGCTGTCAGTCAATAGGCTGTTGCACTCCGGCACAGCAAAAAGCCACGGGGGCTGCAGTGGATTAGCATCGGTAAAGTGCGCACGGAACTGGAGGATCCTGTCGGTAGGCAACAAAGAGATGATCATCACGGGACTTTGAGTTTGGACAGCCACAGCCATGTCGATCGCTCGCCAGGGCAGGGACGGGGAGACAGAGAGGCATGCAGACAGATTGGCCGCCTTTGGGTCCCCCTCGACCCCGACAAGCTGCCCCCCTGCAGCCCTGCACTGCACTCCACCGATTCCTTTCCACTTTCCTCCTCGTCGCCTCCCGCTGTCAAGCACCGCACGTCTCCCTCCCTCCCTCCCTATATATTCCCGCAGGAGCATCTGCTTCTCCTCCCCGACTGCCAGCCATCTCATTCCAACAGAAAACAGAGAGAGCACCGAAAGCTCGCAGCTTTGCCAGCAAGAAAGACATCAGCAGCAGCCAGCAGCGTTACGGCATGGAGCTGGAGCTCGGGCTGGCGCCGCCGAGCGCGCGTCACCCCATTCCCATGACGATCGACCACCTCACCGCCGAAGACGAGCTGAGCAGCACCTCGTCGGACCACCACCACCACCCTTGTGCTGCGCGCGCCGGGAAGAGAGCGTTCGCGGAAGCGTTCCAGGAGGCAGCGGCGACGACGACGACAACGCTGCCGCTCTTCGATGACGGCTCGTCGTGCGGCGGGACGAACGGCAGCAGCAGCAAGAGGCCGCTGGTCGGGTGGCCGCCGGTGAGCTCCGCGCGCAGCAGGGCATGCGGTGTCGGCGGCGCCAAGTACGTGAAGGTGAAGAAGGAAGGCGACGCCATCGGCAGGAAGGTGGACTTGTCGCTCCACGCCTCCTACGACGAGCTCCTCGCCACGCTCTCCCGCATGTTCCCGACCACCGGCTGCAACAAAGGTAGGTACCATTGTTCGTTGTTGGTCCATCAGATTTCAGGGGATCTATAATCAATCATCATCCAATCCAACCCACCGATTCTGTTGATCTGATCCCCAAATTATTGCCATCCTGTTGCAGACGACAAGGAGATCAGCAGCTCCAGCAGCAGCACCAGCCATGTGGACGTGGTGGTCACTTACGAAGATGGAGAAGGGGACTGGATGCTGGTCGGAGATGTGCCATGGAAGTAAGTTTTCGCTATGATCATTGCATACATGTGGAGTTCATCTTATCCTACCGGATTGTCACTGACATCGCCCTGCGATTTTTTTTATTGCAGTGATTTTGCAAGGTCCGTCAAGCGGCTCAAGATACTGGGATGATTGAAGTCTGGCCGCACTGATGATGTACATGTTCTTATAATTGGAGTATAAGCCCTTTTTTTGTTTTTGTTTTTGTTTTTGTTTTTGTAAAGCACTTGGTGTTAAGACTTAAGAGTCAAGGCAGTAGCCTCTTGTGACAATACGTATACGAACTGGTTTTCTGGTCTTGTCTGCGAGAATGTTTCTCTTGGAGATTTGTCTCTGTGTTTTGCGCAGTTTATGCTGCAACTGATCGCAAATTGATATAATACATATATTCATTAATTCATTATCCCTCTCTTTCTGTCTCCATATAGAAGCGTGCAATTAAAGAGTTTATGCCTTTATGCAAAAAAAAGTTCATTTTCGCCAAAAAAAAAAAGTTCATGCACAATCCGGCACACCTTTCTCTTACTGTCTCCCCAATAGCAAATCAGTTTCAACGGTTAACTGTTGATCCTCGCTTTGTCAAAAAAGATGGAAATGCTGTTGGTGCTTGATGATTCCGCCGGTGTGTTCCCCATCAACAGCTGCTGAAGGGGCGGAGAGGTACAAGAACAATGTACATCTTTTGTTTTGGAAAAAAATAACATTAGCTATCTGTTGTTTTTATATATTTATAAAAAAAACTATAAGTTCCCTTGGGAACGCATCAATTTCACATGAGTTATTCAATAATTTAACAGTTCTCCGCGTTGGGAAATGGCATCGTGTTATAGCAAAAAAAATGTTTTATCCCAAAGAGAAGAAAATGTTTTAGAAAAAAAAATAAAAAGAGGTCGAGATAACATTTCGCGGGGAAAGGAAACGAAGGGGAGGCCCATTAGGCAATCAGGCGGATGTGTGTACACAAATCGCGCATGCAGCGCAGCGAGCGGGCGCACGGCCCACTTTCGTGTGCTTCCCTCGATTGTCGCCGCAGCCCACCTCACCTGATAAAAGCACACGTACGGGCCCGTTTGGATTACGTTCGCTTCCAGTTCGAGGTCAGGCTCAGGTGGTGTGAATTTCAGCTTGCAGTCCAAACTCGGACCGTGTACTTCCTCCGTCTCACCTTCTAAAAAAAACTTCCTCCGTTTCAAAAAATAGTTTATTTCTTCTTTTGAACACAGTAAAACACATATTGGTTCTTTTTTCGAACACAATATGAACACAAAACAGCTTTGCATATATACATATGCGCATGCGCATATACCCTACACTTATTAGCACATACAAATATAGGTTTGACAAATCTTGAAATTCATATACATCTGTTCGTTTGTATGAAAAATCATAACTGAAAGTATTGTTTGTTAATTTATTGTGAAAGAAAAATACCAAACGAACAGATTCTCTACTTTTATAAGCACATTTGAAAGTATTAGGCTTGACAGGTCTCAATGCTGACGATGTCACACAGACATATCGTTGTTGATGGCATGTCGCCTTTCACTAACAGGATAGCACCGATAGTTTTTTTTTAAATTTTTTTTAGAAAAATACAAGACTTACACCAACTTGGGCGGAGAGATTCCACCACAAGAATACTAGATAGCTAAACTACCACTCAAATCGCAATATTATAAGAAATATATTCCACAACAAATTGTACTATACGTCCAGATAGCAATATTATAAAAAATTTATTCCACACAAATCTAAGTTCAAAATTTTGATATAATTTACATGGTAAATTAATCAATTTAGCAAGTTAACAAAAGAAAATAACAACCTTAAATTTTATTATTCTCCAACAGTCTTCTATAATAACTTTCTAAAGGTTATATTAAGGTCCACATTAAATGATTTTTGGTTTATTATGTTGTTCATAAAAAATACATCTTTTATCAACATCGCAGCGAGCACTAGCTTTGTACGGCTAGTAAGACATGCCTAGCATCCATGCCTTCTGGCCAATCCGCCAATGCAAGCGATGAGCATATATAAAGATAACATGCTATGCATATGTGAAGGCAACATGTGTGGGGGTATAAATCCCTATACCCTCATGGGCCTATATGGGCTGCACCATCAGAGGTGGCTCGGCCCACATGATGAAGACGTGCGGCGCACGACTGGTCGGCGTGCACCACAAGGCTACAAGATATTGTACCAAATAGGATACTTTGCTTGTAACTCTGTCTCTTCAGGATATATAAGGAGGGGCAGGGGTCCCCAAGAGGACAGATCATACACAGGTCATACACAACTCACATTATTCTCTCAACACAATCCAATACAATTAGACGCAGGACGTAGGTATTACGCCCACCCGGCGGCCGAACCTGGATAAAAAGCTTGTTCGTGTCTTGCGTCACCATCGAGTTCGTAGTTTGCGCACCGTCTACCGATAAACTACTACCGTGGGTACACCCCAAGGTAGACTGGCGACTATCTTTCGTCGACAGTGGCGCGCCAGGTAGGGGGTGGGGGTGTGCGTACAGCTCTCCCGACGAACAAGACGGCCATCATCCCCGACTTCGCGGCCATGGCGGACGACTTCACGTTCACCGTCAGCTTCAACAACTTCACCGCCATGACCACGGAGGAGGTGTAGATCCGATTTGCGCCAACCACTTCTTCATCGATGTCGGCGGCGGCTTCAACCACGCTGGCTACGACTCCGACTACTCCAGCAACGTCTCCGACCACGCCGACAACGTGTCACCCGCTTTCCTGCTACAAAGGGAGGCAGATCGACAACACCGACCTGCTCGGGCCATCGACCAAATTGTTTGGCCTACTTGCTCTGACCACCAGTCGCAATAATAATCGCCGCGAAGAACGACGCTATGACAACAGCGACCACCGTCATGACAAGTCGAAAAGCTCGAAGGCCGGACAATTTTGTCGTCACTGACTAGACTTTCTTTCAAAGATAAGTACACTTCTAATATTTTATTTATTTTTGGCATAATATTTTTTATTATTCTTCAAAACAACTTTTTTTAGTCGACTAGTTTTTTCTCCTACACGAGCTTTCCAGAGCCGGTACTGTCTCCGACTCCTCCCTACAGGTGCACGAGATCCGCCCTCTGCGTTCCGGGTGGTCGGCAGTCGCTCTCTGACGTGGCTGACAATCCTACGCGTGCCTAGGTTCCGCACCTCATGCTGATTGTTGGCTAGACCAGAGGTGGTATAAGCTCTAGGACGAATTAACTACTCGTGCTAATTTTATAACAAAAAATCTAAAACTTATCTCAGTACTGATTTTTTATCTAGAGTTTATTTATACATCATGTACTACCTATTCTCTATATTTGTTTTTCAGGAGTTTGGTCCAGTCGACAAGCTACGCTCGGGGACTCGTCGACTCTTCCCTACGCTGTGTCCGGAGACTGCTCCGACCACCGAGCACGTTTACGTTCCCAACCACGCTCGGGGACTTGTCGACTACTCTATACGCTGTGCTTGAAGACTGTGCCGACCACCGAGCACGTTTACGTTCCCAACCACGCTCGGGGACTTGTCTACCAGTCTCTACGCCGTGCTCGGGGACTGTGCCGACCACCGAGCACGTTTACGTTCCCAACCACGCTCGGGGACTTGTCTACCAGTCTCTACGCCGTGCTCGGGGACTGTGCCGACCACCGAGCACGTTTACGTTCCCAACCACGCTCGGGGACTGGCCGATTAGTCTCTATGTCGTGCTCGGGGACTGTGCTGACTACCGATCGTGCTCGGAGACTCATCAATCACTCCCTGCGCTGTGCTCGGGACTTGCTTCGATCACTCTCCGACCACAGCTCGGGGACTGCTTTTCTCAGTTACATATGAATTGGACTGGATAATTTTAATTTTTTAGACCTTGCTACAAGGCTCATACTTCGACTTCCAGCAAGCTCGGGGACTACATCGGTACGATGCATCTGGCGATGCATCTCAGTTTCAGAATTTCTTTGAGGACTTTTCTTTTGACCCTGGCACCACGTGCCTACGTCACCTACTACCAGGCTCGGGGACTAAGTGGGCACACTTCACCTTGCGGTGAATATGCTTGCTTTTTGAAAGGCTATACTTTTCAGAAAAGTAAAGTGGGCACACTTCACCAGGAAAGAAATCTTTTTTGGTTAAGAGCACCATGCATTCTTTGAACAACCTGCTTCTTCGATGTCAATGTTGATCAACTGTCTTTTGAGTCGGTCAAAATACCGTTGCAACTATTTGGGCGACTTTCCAGCTTATTGAAGACGTCAAGCCTCATTGATCGAAGAAGCTCAAGACGACATGTTACATCACAATACATGGTGCTCGGGGACTAGCTGTGGGGGTATAAATCCCTATACCCTCATGGGCCTATATGGGCTGCACCATCAGAGGTGGCTCGGCCCACAGGATGAAGACGTGCGGCGCACGACTGGTCGGCGTGCACCGCAAGGCTACAAGATATTGTACCAAATAGGATACTTTGCTTGTAACTCTGTCCCTTCAGGATATATAAGGAGGGGCAGGGGTCCCCAAGAGGACAGATCATACACAGGTCATACACAACTCACATTATTCTCTCAACACAATCCAATACAATCAGACGCAGGACGTAGGTATTACGCCCACCCGGCGGCCGAACCTGGATAAAAAGCTTGTTCGTGTCTTGCGTCACCATCGAGTTCGTAGTTTGCGCACCGTCTACCGATAAACTACTACCGTGGGTACACCCCAAGGTAGACTGCCGACTAGCTTTCGTCGACAGCATGTTGTGCTTTCGAATCAAAGATCAACAATACTCGCGGAGACAAGCACGGAGCGATAACGTTGACTTATAGGGCGGCGACAATGGAGGCCGGTACCTACCGACGGCGATCGGACCAGAGGATTATCCAAGAAATGACATGAAAACAGGTTCAAGGAGGAGAGATAGGGAGTTCTCTCGACTATATAAATTTTAGGTTGAGAAGGATATTTGACAACTTTTTATTTTAAAGAGCTATTTTACCAAACTGTTGGAGGAAACTTTTTTCTCTTTTCGCTAAAATATTAAGACAATAAGTTGTTTTACCAAACTCATGAAGATGCTCTATTGCCATTGATTTAGTAAAATAGTAACATGTTTTTTATATAAATTATTGTCCAAATGGAAGGAGTACCTAATGTAGACAATCAAGATTCAGTAAAACAATGTGGACGAGGATCGAGATCAATCAATTGATTTGGCGATTGCAATAGCACAAAAATGCATTTATTTTTATTTTTCGGAAAAATTTTAAAGTTATAATATAGGCTTATAGTATTTTGAATTTGATCAATCGTAGTCCTGTAAAGATATTAAAAAACCTAAGACGAATTATATTACTCCGAACAACATTTATTATTATTTCCTCGTACCGTGTTGCTTGGCATTCAAAGTTTGAAAACACGTCTGCATATTCAAAACTCAAATTGATCACCACACTATAAAAGAGCGAGTTTTTTTAAGAGAGCTCTCTCTCCATAATAACCGTTCGATTTAAGCAACATATTATATGAGCCCTCCATTATCCAAGATCTTACATATAAGATGTAAGACTCCTCTCAACCTAAGACTCAATCTCACATCATCTCGCATAGGACTCGATCTCATGTACGACTCTATCTCATGTACGACTTCTCTCAGCCTAAGACTCAATCTCACATCATCTCGCGTAGGACTCGATCTCACGTACGACTTCTAATTTAATAAATATAAGCAAATAGACTTATACTAATAAAAAATACATCGTACCAGATTGGACCAAAAATCTGTATTGTGCCTTCTGGTAGAAAAAAAATCTAATTTAAATTAACAAATAGACTAAGAAAAAATCTAATTTAAATTAACAAATAGACTAAGAAAAAATCTAATTTAAATTAACAAATAGACTAAGAAAATAGAAAATCCCTCAAATAAATCAAATTGATACCCAAACAGCCCCAACTATAATATGCACGTAGGTTGTCCGTACTTGGTTCTTGCCGGCGGCCCTCGATGTCGCAAGCCCCGTGCACAAGTCGCTCGCCGCCAGCAGCTCGCTGCGCAGCGGCCTATGCGGACGCGTTCGACACCATGTCCGGGGACCATGAGGTGTCCGCCTTCACCTACTGCTATTGCTCGCCTTTGCCGCCTCGCCGCTGCTCGACTAACACAAGCTCGTCTTTCTAGCCACGGCTAATATTCCTAATCTTGATCAAAGAGACCACAAACCGTCCAGTTGATCCTAATCACTGACGATAATTTCCTAGACTGTCTATAAATACTCAGTCAATCAAGTCTCAATTGTTCATGAAGAGCGTTGTGGCTTCATGAATCTTGGTACACATAACTACAAAATGAATTTATCGAATCATACATCGATCGATCACTTTATCATCAAATTAATAAAGCATAACTAGGTGAAGGTTAGTTTTTTCTATTCTTATCCAATCTTCGTTATATTGCTACTTCGTTAATGCTCTTTGCTAATATATATAAACACATATTTTTATCCATCTTCTAGACAATATTGATTTTATTGTCGCTTTTATTGATATATACATTAAGAAATAAGGAATGTCCTAACATAACATTAATTATGTAATGGTGTTTTTGATAAACACGTGCGTGTCGCACGTGCATATTTGCTAGTTGGAGGAAACGCACGAGCTAGTGCGCGCAGCAGAGATGGCGGGAAATGCCGGCGGGAAAGCAATGCGTCTCCCGCCTCAGTTCCCGGATCCCCCCGGCCTTTTTCCAAACCAGCCCGCCACCCGTGTTTCCTACCGACAAGTGGGGCCGATTCGGAAACCACGCGGACGGAGACCCCACCTGTCAGGTTAATCTTCCGGGGCAAGGAGCGGCCGGGCGCGAAAATGTTTCGCGGCAGCGGCGGTTCCCCAAATTTCTCCCTCCATTTTTCCGCTACGCGTCCCCAAACGCCTCCCTATTAATTCCCCCCGTTCCCCTCAAGTCCGTCCCGCCGCCGTTCTCCCCTCCCGCCCAGATCCCCGCTAGGGTTTCCCCGATCCCCCTCAGCCACCGGGCCGCCGCCGACGAGGAGACCGCCGCCACGATGTTGGAGCTGCGGCTTGTGCAGGGGAGCCTCCTCAAGAAGGTCCTGGAGGCGATCCGCGAGCTGGTCACCGACGCTAACTTCGACTGCTCCGGGACCGGGTTCTCGCTGCAGGCCATGGACTCGAGCCACGTCGCGCTCGTCGCGTTGCTCCTCCGCGCCGAGGGGTTCGAGCACTACCGCTGCGACCGCAACCTCTCCATGGGCATGAACCTCAACAACATGGCCAAGATGCTCCGCTGCGCCGGCAACGACGACATCATCACCATCAAGGCCGATGACGGCTCTGATACCGTCACCTTCATGTTCGAGTCGCCCAGTGAGTGGCCGTTCCTTCTTTTTTTTTTCTTTTGCGATTTCTTGTTGTTATGTTGACCCTGACCGTCGTGCTTCCCGTGTGGCAATGAACAGAGCAAGATAAGATTGCTGATTTTGAGATGAAGCTTATGGACATCGACAGTGAGCACCTTGGAATCCCGGATTCCGAGTACCAGGCCATCGTCCGCATGCCGTCTGCTGAGTTTATGAGGATCTGCAAGGACCTTAGCAGCATCGGGGATACTGGTACATAAGTTTTTCGTGTTCATTTTACTCTTGTTGGTTGTGTTGCGGAGTGTTTAGTCTTTGTTGATTGAGCAGTTGCCGTTGTCTTGTTGCAGTCGTAATCTCGGTGACTAAGGAGGGCGTGAAGTTCTCCACCTCTGGAGAAATTGGGAGCGCAAACATTGTTTGCAGGCAGAACCAAACTATTGACAAGGTACAACCTTCCCTGTTACCTCAAACCAGGACAATTTCCATTCTCTGAATTTTGGTGTGCAAAATGCAAGTGACATCAATAGCTTTGATTTTTTTAGATTTTACTACATACAGTGGTTAGCAAATGTACATTAATAGTCTTTCACCAAGGTTGTTTAGCCTATTTGCTTGTAGCTACCAAATTAGCATCTAACTTTGAATGGTGTACTTGTATTGTTCTTTAATTATTTTTAGCTACTATGCTAGATTGTTATTACTGTTCTGTGGTATCTGCACTGGTTCATTCTGTACAATTGGTTCACTGGTCTGGCTCACAAAATCAACCATTAGCATGTAAGTGAGAGTTGAGTACATTGAGACTAGCTTGTTGTCACCTCACTGAAGCAACAAGTGGTTATCTTCAATATAGATCTGTTGAAATCTAGTTAATTTTTTTAGCCTTTGTAACTTAGCACCTCTGTCCGTTTCTGGCTCTGCCCCCGAATTTTGTTGTCCTAAAACACTAGCTATCTGGTAATTTGTCTATTGCATAAGATGATAATTGGGAAAGCAAGCATGCCACTTCATTTGGTTGATTCAATTGGTTTTGATAGCACTGCTTGAATTAGGCTGTCTTATTGATTTTTATTATCTGCCTTAGGTATTTTGTTAATCAATCCTAGAAGTTGTTTACGATGCTAATTGCCATTGGTACCATAAGAGCAATCTCTTAAGTACCTGTAATGTAAACATTGCAACATTAGTGAGATGTTCTCAATGGATTAATTTATACTGCATTGTTTCAATTCAAAAAATACAGTAGCATATGCAAGATGACTGCCCTGGCTAATGGATACTGTTTTGTTGAATGCAGCCAGAAGAGGCTACCATTATAGAGATGCAAGAGCCGGTTTCCCTGACCTTTGCCCTGAGGTACATGAACTCCTTCACCAAGGCATCTTCATTGTCCGAGCAAGTGACTATCAGCCTGTCGTCTGAGCTACCAGTGGTGGTCGAGTACAAGATTGCTGAGATGGGTTACATTAGATTTTACCTGGCCCCCAAGATCGAGGAGGATGAGGAGATGAAGGCCTGATGGCTTGTAATGACATAATGCTCGTGTTGCCTACTTTTCATTGTTGTCCAACCATGGTTTGCTTAGCTAGTGTTTGCAAGCAAAAAGGGATGTTATGTGTTATCTAGGCCAGACTGCTTTAGCTACTTGTGTCTATTTGTGACTGCCCTCTGAATCCATGGATTTACAGTGAGCCTATTAGATTAGTGGGCTTATGCTTTGTTCATGTGGCTTCTATCTGCCCATTTCTACTCAGACATGAAGTTATATGTTGGGAGAGCATAACATGGCGATGGTTGTGAACTTGAACTGCACATGATAGGAACTAAGAAGCCTATCTTAAATCTTGATTGATAAGAAGCTAGGCATATCTACAGATCCATAGTTTGTCAGTCTTATCTTGATTTAAGAACAGCCTCTGAAAGAAATTGGCTACAGCTTAATAACTTGGTATATGTGCAGATGGTTTTCTGAAATGTTGCAAAACTGAGAGCCCTCTGGCACAAGATGACCAACATCGAACTTGGATGTTCTATAGACTAGCTGTAGTGGCAACTTATCCAGCATCGACAAAAATCGAATGCCTGACTGGCCGTTTGCATCATGGATTCAGCGTCATGGCTCCCGCCTTGCCGTGGAGCGCGTGCATGCCTCCCTATCTCTGGTTTCATTCAGTAGTGTTTTCCTTTGAATGCTAATCTGCTGAATCTGCTAGTCATTTAGCAGAGCGTGACTGCCTGGCGTGGTGTTGGCGTTTGCTTGTTTGTTCTTTTTTCTTTTTTTTTCTGTCAAAACGAGGCAATCCCCATTTCCGTTACAAAGGCAACGGAATTACGGAAATACAAGCTGTTTAAGACTTGTTCAGAGTAGCAAAAGAAAGCGCTAGAGGCAGTTAGGCTTTAACAGGGGTTAGAGATAGCTAAACTGAGACGGATAAAAGAGCAGTATACTGGCTGCATCAGGTTCAGAGACAACACCACAAATCATGCAGATTACAGAACAATGAATCTGCATCAGGCTGTGCCTGTGCCTGTGCCTTGCAAACCTCCAGGTTTCTTCTCAACTGAAACTGCCGAAAGCGTTGCGTATATCCATACTGTTCCTCAGATAGGATTACAGAAGTGGGATCATGAATGAGATCAGAAGATAGCCTTGCAATAAATCCACCCAATTACCACTGAAACCGCGGAAATGAGGTCAGTGTGGACGAATTTCATGCATGCTCTCTTTTTACAAGATTGTTTACCAAGCTGCTAACATTCAGATCGACTCTTGATCGTGTGAACTTGCTCCTAGTTCCTATTCCTACTCTTTGCCTTGGTCCCACCAAAACAAAGCATCCCAATGGGAAAAATCATTCAGGGCAACCCATCGTGTAGTTAGTTTGATCCTGCCCTCAGACTTCCCTCTGCGTCGCCACTCTGCAAGCTGACCATGATCAGAAAGCGAACAGGGGTCAACATGTGTGAGCTAATCTAGTGGCACCAGATTTCTTGAGGAATAATGTATTGTTGATTAGAGAGGAACCAAAATGATGCTGTAGTATACCCGACATGATGAATGCAGAAAATTACATCATCATCAGAATCAAGACCACTAAGTGGAACATAAGCTCATAGGAGCTCTTCAAATAGGGTATGCAATGCTTTTCTCAGAAGTATATTATAAGACCTCAGGGCAAAAGAAGACGATGCTATTGTAACCACATGAATGGAGCAGAGATGATCATTGTTCACTGCTGATTTCACAAAATGTTTAAAATCACAAGGGAAGCTATTACTAGCATTTTATTTTTCAAGTGAACCCTTTCATTTTAAACAGACAATTTACCCACCTCCTTTATGTGCCAGAAAGAAAAGCTTACCTATGCAAGTACGGCATAAACAGTACACTTTCAGTGTTTTTTGGCATCAAGTCCTGTGCTCTTTCTTTCCCGAGCGAACCTCTATCAAAAAGATCAGAATTCACCATGCGTGCTTCCTGCCTACCAGGCTTGGCCTCATGCCCTATTGAAGGAGTAAATTAAGGTTGAAGTCAAACATACTTATTGAATTGCCAACTATGGCTGTTCAAACTATACAATCTCTAACCTGGTAAAGATGTGGTTTCTTGAGCTGAAGTTAGTCGATGCTCTAACATCATGTCCTCCTTGAAGAGCATCTATATAGATGAGCAAGAAACAAGTGAAAGAAAAAAGAGAGGCATTACTACCTATTTGGGTTACAGATTCTAGACATAACATAACAAAAGATTACCATTTACCTCAGGAGGTAGAGCCAGCTGAAAGGATTGAAGGTTGGGCTGTGCTGGCTCTTGAAGGAACTGAGGCTCTACAGCGGTTGAACTACTAGGGACACTTTGTAATACAAGCGGGTTTTCATGCCGTTGATCATGATTTGGTAGATCAAATAAAAGACGAGCTACAGGAATTTGGTTTCCAGGTAGTACAACAGCGCCAGAATTTGATGCCTTGGCACCACTTTGGTTAAGTGCGGCACACATTTCTGAGGATGCCAGAGCCTCAGGTACTCCAGACAAGTTTCCTGGGGGCAGATACAGGCCATTCCTCATAGACAACATCTGTAAAAAAAAGTAGCAAACAAGCTGATATTGGGCTGAATAAACGGGGTATACATGAATCATGGCTGGAATGGATAAAGCATTTCAGAGATACTCTCTCCGTCCTAAATTATAAGCCATTCCAACTTTCTTAGAGAGTGAACAATTTCAAGTTTGATTAAAATTATAGAGAGAATTACAAAGATTTATGACAACAAATAGGTAATACTAATCTAATGATATTTATTTGGTATCATAAATGTTTATCATTTTGTTATATAAATTTGGTCAAAGTTGAGATGCTTTGACTCTCCAAGAAAGTTGGAATGATTTATAATTTGGGAGGGAGAGAGTACAATATACCATCCACCAAGGTGTATATACTCCAACATTGGATATAGAACTTTAAAGCATCTCTTAGAATCTTATACCTCCTGGATCCTGATACCTTTTTAGAGTTAAATATTACCTACTGATTACCGACTCTAGTTGCTAAGCAGACTATAAGCAATGTAAACTGTTTTTTTTCCCACAGGAGCCATCATTTTGGTACTTTTTAAGTGATTTTGGCATTAGCTGTTGCATGACTTGTTCTCATACGCATGTGTTTAGTATCTAAGTGCGTTCACAGTTTGACTGCTTCGCAGAACATTCAGTTACTTGACAAACGCAGTTACATAGTCTATTCATATCTGTTGGTTACTACCAGGCAGCCCAGCATATCCCAAACTATAGGTAATTAGTACTAGCAAACAAGCAGCGCGGTGTCAGTTTGGTCACCTGCACTTGGAGCTGAAGCTGCTTCAGGTACTCAATGGCATCATCGAGCATGGAGGCCTTGTCCGTCTGCACTTGCGAAACCATTCGCCAAAAGAAGCAGAAGCAAGATTAGCTCACAATTCCAAGGGAAACGCATAAACCGCAAGAATCAAGCAATATGATAGGAAAGGAGGAGAGCCGACCTTGCTCGAGTTGGGTATGAGGGTCTGCAGCGCCTTCATCTTCTCGTTGATCCTGCTCCTCCTCCTCTGCACCACTCTCATCGGCGGTCAGGACCATACCATAAGTTCTCACCTACCTAACCGTCCAGTCCAACGGCGGAGAGGAGCGAGGAGAGACAAGGACCGGTCACGCACCCACCTTCTCGGAGAGGTTGTGCACCTCGGCGGCGCGGCTCCTCTTGCCGCGCGGGCGCGCCGGCCTCGCGGGATCCGACTCCGACGACCCCAGCGCGTCCTGCAACCACCACCAAACAACCGAGCAAAGCCCGCGCAAGGACCAACACACCAATCAGAAGAAGCGAAAAGGTGGAATCTTGGGACGCGCGGGGAGGGAGAAGGAGACAGCCACGCCACCTCGCTCTCGTAGACGGTGGCCATGCTCTGGTGACGCATGACCAAATCCAGCTGCTGCTGCTGCGCGTCCATCGCCACCCACGCCAAGGCAGCTCAGCTCGGCGCTTGCCGTCGCAACCAAAGCACCCGCGACGAGAGGGTTTCTAGCAAGACGAGCCAGCCCAGGAGGACGCGAGGACGGAGGCGAAGAGTGGTCGCCGCTCTCCTCCGTCCCTGACACGCCTATGGTTTGAGCCCATGCCTCGCTGCCGTGAGCATGTCCACGCCAGCGACAGCAGCGCCTGCGCGCCTTCAGCTTTCTCTCTCGCCTTCTCTTCTCCCTCTGACCTCTCTCTCTCTCTCTCTCTCTCTCTCTCTTCGGCTCGGGCAGTCCGTTTGTCTGTTTCGGCTTTTCTCCGGCCCGAGAAAGCTGCCAGCGGACCGCAGAGCTTTTGAGACTCGCGTTGAAAGGGCCAGCCAGCGGCCAGGCTTTGGATCGGTTGCCGTTGCTGCCGGCGGGCCTGCGCTTCGCCGGTCCTCCCTCTCCTCCGGCCGCGTCGTCGTCCGTCGCATCGCATCCGGCGGGTGCATTTATGCTTGGCGACGGGACGGTTCGCTCGGCGCTTGCGCTGCTACATGCCCGTCATTTATGCCTGCCTTTAATGGCGTGGCGTGCCCAGTTCAGTGTTCATCAGCCTCCACAGTACTCCCAACACCAAAGACCAAACAGTACGCCCTGTCACTCGGAACAGTACTCGTAGTACCACCTCTACTGTTTACTACGGCAGCCTACAGCAGCGCTACTCCTAGAATGTGAACGCGAGGTACAGTATAGTATGCAGGATACTCCATGTACTGTATTATTGTAGGTAGTAAGGAGCACGTCATTTTACATATTAGGCCTTGTTTAGTTCCCGAAATTTTGGGCCGAATTGCAAAAAAATTTGCAATCTGGCCTTTTGGAAGTAAACGGCCCCGAAATATTTTGGGCCCATTTCGCAGCCCGAAACGGCGCCTCTGGCAGCCCAATTCCAGGGCGCGGTCGTTCTTTACCCGGGCGTCGCGTGAAACCCTAACCCTTCCGCACTCGCCCACCCGCCGCGCACACCGCCCGCCGCGACGCTCTCCTCTGTCGCGTTCCTTCCATCCGCCGCCGCGACGCTCTCCTCTCCCCCCGTTGCTTCCCTCCGCCGCCGCGAGGCTATCCTCTCCCTCCGCCGCGACGCTCTCCCCTCCCTGCTGCACACATCCACGCCCAAACATCCACGGCCGGCCGCGAGCGGTGTTATACGCGGCCACCCGCACGAACCCTAGCCCTGCCGCCGCCTTGCTCTCCTCCGTCGCGTCCGTGTTCCAGCAGTAGATCCACCCTTCCCGTGTACTCTCCTCGTCTGTTCCTTGCGAACCATGGCCGGGCATGGCAGCGGTGGCTTCGACGGCGACCATGGTCCCTTCAACCGGAGCCACAACAGTGGATCTGGGGCCGGCGGCGTGACGCGGGACTTCTGGGGCTCCTCCGGTCCAAGCCCCTTCGGCTCTGGCGCTGGTTCCAGCTCCTACCCGAACCCGCACCTAGGGTTCGACGGCCTGGACATCAACGCTGGCGAGGAATGGGCGCCAGAAGACGTGGAGCACTACGCCGAGCATCTCCGCGGCAGCAGGGACCTCATGCCGCCGCCCGTTCGAGCTCCGTCGGTCGGCGGTTCGCGGCGTCCGGTGTTCCGCCCGCCTCGGCAAGCGCCTTCAACTGAGCCTTCAGCCGAGGACGGCTTCGGCGGCCGACTGTCTCCTGACGGGGGCAGCAACCCCCGATCTGCACGCACGCCATCACGAGGCCGAGGACGCGGTCACCGCGCACACGCATCGGCCGGGAAGGTACAAAACACCCCGCCCCATCTTTGTAAATCTTGCATGTTGTATACTAGTATAGCTTGCTTTTTCTCTTGCTGTATTCATGACAGTGTCAACTGATGTACCAATAAATGACATGTTATTTGTTGAAATATTATTGCCTATCCCTTGCTATGCAGCACGGATACGGATACGCGTATCGGATATGCAAATTGAAATTGTGGAAGTGTAATCACTAATATTAGTTAGTACATACAATCGTATATGATACATCACCAGATCACCTTGTAGGTTTCTTAGTTTTCATAGGAGATTCAAGTTCAGCTACACTGGATGAATGCGCAATTAGTCAGGAACAAGATTGTCTGTTATGGTTGTGGGCTAGTGCATCCTATTCCTTATACACCCTGCAGCCGCCACCGTCATGGCTATGGGCACCCCTGTCCTGACGTCGTCATCTTCCCTGCATCTCTCCCCTTAACCCTATATCATTTTCGAGCCTCCTGCTGTCTACACTACTGCACTAGGCTGTCCCCTGCCCTGACACCCCTACTCACCTCCAGCTCTGCAGCGGTGGCTGTCTAGGTCCCCTTTACATCTCTGTATCTCTTTCTCTCTGCCCTTTACATCTCTGTATCTCTTTCTCTCCCATCTACCTCACACTCTTGTAGGTCTAGTAAACTTGCCATGTTCTTTCTATCTATCTATCCGTTTCCTTCTATAGACCATTGGTTCTTCAGATGCCATTCCTTGTTCGGCTGCTCCAGTTTGCAGATCCCAGGAAGAATCAGTTTGCTAGCTGCCATCACTTCCTTTGATATCTTCTGATTCGTAGACATTGTCCCATCTTATGATCTCTGCATCTGAGATTGAAGCTGGATCCATCTACCGAGCCATAGTATTTTATGCAACATCTGTAGCCTGCAACTGCACAAGGGAACGAGTGAAGCTGCCAGCATGATCTAGCTCTGAGTGATCACCCGAGAAGAACAATAGTTCGAGGTGGTCTCGCCTTCCTAGGTCATGCTGCGGCAGCCTGACTTCTTCCCGTCGTTGGGCATAGCAAAACGGTGGCTGTGTTGGCTTGGCAAAGCAGGTAGTACCAACAATTCCTACCTTCTCAGTACTGAACTGACGAGAATAAGCTCAAAACATTTCTTGCATGCTCTTTTCAGCATTTATACCATTATCCTTTTATACCTTTTTCTGTTGCTGTTATCTGCCGTGAAGCTTCCCATGTTTTGTGTTCCATCAATGAATTAGGACACATCTGTTCAACATATTACAGAATTCATTAATATAGTACAATGCTGCCGCCACAGTGCATGTTGAATTGTACTATAGGTTCCTTGATTCATGTTATATATAATTTCCACCGATCTGCACAGTGCATGTTGAATTTGCCCTCATAGTCTTCTGCAATTATGAGAATACGTTATTCATGTTATATATAATTTGTGCTCTCGGTTATCACGGTTTAGGTCCACAAGAGCAAAGCAAATTGGACAACCGATAACCTAACCAAGTACTGCGAGTGCTATGTTCTAGAGATGCAGTATGGGAATTGCCCTGGAGGCCAAATGAACAAATTTGGCTGGAAGGGGTTGAGCAGTAGATACTATGCTGCCACAGGTTTGCTGCACGATAGGGAACAATTGCAGGGCAAGCTGAGGACCCTAAAGAAGCTGTGGAGGTTCTGTAACCTTGCACGTACTTACACTGGAGTTAACATAGATGCTGACGGGTTTATCCAGGCTACAGACAAGTGGTGGAACGACAACGCTACGGTATGTGTCTCATGGACTATACATTGGAATTCACTTGTACATCTCCAAGAATATCTAACTGTTTCACTGCCTGCAGGAAACCGAGTTCATGAAGATTAGGTCAAATGGACTGCCTCCGTACTTAGATCAGCTCGACGAGATGTTTGCTGGCAACACAGTTGATGGCTCGTCATCGTACGTTCCAGCTGCTGGTCCAACAACCCAAGTGCATGAAGTTTCATCTGAAGAGGAAGGACAAGATGACGAGGACACCCGTACCCCAATGAGCCTTGGGACCAAAAGGACAGGAAGCACCAGCACAACTGCTACGAGCCCGAACAAGAAGACAAAGAACACATACGCGAGGGTCATGAACCAGCACATGAACTCGCATTTGGAGCTTGCTAGAGAGAGGCTGGAGGTTCACAAGAATGCCCTGCAGAAATCTGCACAGGACAAGGAAGCCGCAAGGACAGCTGTGAACTGGAAAATAGCTGAGTGCTCTAGGATTGCTGAGCATGAGCTTGGCATTTCTCGAGACACGCCAGCCCTGTTGGACGGACTCCTTGCTCTGGCAGAGAATGAAGCGCAGATGGATTTGTTCCTTTCGTCAAGTGAGACAGTGAGGATACGAATCATCCAGAAGCTCGCCAGCAACCCTCCGCCGGTGGACCCCTAGAACACCTTCCATCTAATGCATGTAGCAATGGCGCCGTAGTTCCACTGACAGTAGTTGCACTGACAGTGTAGAACCTTTTGCTGGAGATGAGGGCCGATGCTTTTGGTTTATCGTTGTATGTTGTAGTGCGTACGTGTGTGTGGTTTTATTTCTTTCTTTTCAAGAACTCTGAACTCTATGTTGTCACTTGTTTGGAAAGACCTTTGAATGTACTAATTTGTTTGATCACCATTGTTTGTTGCATTATGAATTTGTTTGTGCAACTATGCTACATTTGGGGCATTCTGGTAACCTTGAATGTGTTTAACCAAATGCTGACAACTGTGTGCTGTAAATGTGGCAGGCTAAGAGTTCTTGGTATGATGCACGAAGGGAGGAGTTGCTGCAGCAGTTGGAGAAGGAAGAAAATGAGTTGCTGGACCAGATGATGGAAGATGCTGAGGAGGATGAGTTCATCTTTGGTATGTACCAATATGCAATGCATTGTGACAAGTACCTGTCTAGAGCTGAATATAGAGTTCCTAAAATGAGTGGCATTGAATGGGTTCATGCTAAAACGGCCAGTGACAAGTCTTGTTACAACATGTTTAGAATGACCCCTACAATGTTCTTTACCTTGCATGACCTTTTATGTGATAAGTACGGTTTGAAATCGACTACCAAGTCGACTTCTTTTGAGGCTCTAGGGATGTTCTTATGGATGGTTGGGGCACCACAGTCTGTTAGGCAAGCTGAGGACAGGTTTGAGAGGTCCTTGGGGACTGTCTCAAAAATGTTCAACAGAGTCTTGAATAGCCTTGTGCAGCTAGCAGCAGACATCATTAAGCCAGTTGACCCAGAGTTTAGAACATTGCATCCAAGGCTAACAAATCCTAGGTTTTATCCCCACTTCAAGGACTGCGTAGGGGCTATAGATGGTACTCATGTCCAATGTGTAGTGCCAAATGACATGTTTGTTCAGCACTTGTGCCGCAAGGGAATCACTACACAAAATGTCATGGCTTGTTGTGACTTCGACATGAGGTTCACCTTTGTCAATGCTGGCTGGCCTGGATCTGTTCATGACATGAGAGTGTTCAATGACTCGACAACAACATATAGCGCTGTGTTCCCACATCCACCTCAAGGTACTGACTATTTGATACACATGACCGATTCTAATAGTTCATGACAATGTGGCTAACTGCTTGTTTGTTCATGCAGGGAAATACTATCTCGTGGACTCGGGCTATGCTAACAAGCAGGGGTACCTAGCTCCTTACAAAGGCAACAAGTACCATCTGCAGGAGTTCCGTGACGGGCCGGAGCCACAAGGTAAAGAGGAAATCTTCAATTATGCGCACTCTAGCCTTAGGAATGTTATTGAGCGGGCATTTGGAGTTTTGAAAATGAAGTGGCGCATGTTGCAAAAGATACCTCCATACGCACCTCACAAGCAATCCAAAATCATTGTTGCATGTATGGCCCTGCATAATTTTATGAGAAGCAGTGGCATACCAGATAAACACTTCAATAGGTGTGACAATAATGAGAACTATGTGCCGCGACAAGCGTATGAGAATCAGCCACCTCCTGAGGTTGTGGAAGATGGTCCAAACCCGATGGCTGCATTCCGTGACTCGCTTGCTTATGCTATGGCAACTGGTTCGTAATAGTGTAGTTATTGTTCACAGGTTTCTTTATTTGATTGCAGAGGTTTGTGAGTAATTTTTGTACGACAGTTTTGAATTCATGCGAGTATCTGTGAATGTTTGAGGACATATATGAGCTGTGATGTTTATTGTAACATTGTTGAGCCCATTATGTGGTTGTAATAGGAAATAAATGTTGTAATAGGATGATTACAGTTTTGTTGTAATAAAGTGTGCATGAACAGTGCCTGTGATTTTGTGTATAAATCATTGTACACATGTTGTGCATGGTGGCCAAGCAGTGCAACAGCAGCATCAATGTCAACCTGCATGTGCATGGGGTTGCATGGCAACCATTTAATGCAGCTGCATTACTTGCAGTTTTGCAAAATATTTTGGTAAGTAAACAGCAAAAGCAAAAAAGTTGTTGTCAGGTTTTTGGTGTGCTGAACATTCTCTTTGGGATTTTGCAATTTTGCAAAATAGTTCAGGAACTAAACAAGGCCTTATTGTAGGTAGGCCTTGTTTAGATCAAAAATTTTTTGAATCTTGACACTGTAGTATTTTCGTTTATTTTTGACAAATATTGTCCAATCATAAAGTAACTAGGATTAAAAGATTCGTCTCGTGATTTACAGATAAACCGTGCAATTAGTTATCTTTTTTTTATCTATATTTAATGTTTCATGCATGCCGCAAAATTTGATGTGATGGAAATCTTGTAAAGTTTTGAGTTTTTGGGTGCATCTAAACAAGGCCTTACTAGGATGCATCAAACTATTTTATTTTTAACTAGAAAAACAATATATATTTATGCCACTATACATATTATGAAAATATATTTTCTGCTATATCTAAGGTCGTTCTGAAAAAAAAAACTAAGGTCATTTTTATGTTCATTAATATTGTACCAACTAGAGGTGAGACTTAATTTCTTTTGGGTCTCTTGAACCCTTCTCCCCTCGGCCCCCTCTTTTCTTTACATCTGTTTGTTCTCCTTGGTTGTTTTTAATAAAATCTTCAGTAGAGTGGCCATATACAGTTAAATCTATTGGTCATTTAGTAGTGTTTTCTCTCATAATAAATCAGCGAACAATACTTATACGACGGGCTTATGATCATCTCACACTTGGTGTCACTTCGGATTGTAATCTTTAAGCAAACGAAACACGTTAGGCCATAACTTTGACTCAAACACAGCTTATGGCACGCTGTCACGTCTTTATGTCATGCCAGTTCAAGCATGATCCTTTGTAGGTACCATTTTTTATGAAAGTTTATATGATTTTTATAATCCAATGAAGAATCCAACGTGAGGAGTATAGTAAACAATAAAAAGAAAGTATTGTGCCATTTTCACGCGATGAGGTCCAAACAGAACCCAAAATATTTGGGGACGGCCATACAATACAACCTGCTGCAATCATATGCACGGCGCGACCCAAAATCTCATGTCATGTTGTTCTTGGACCGTGACAAACGATCATAACATGGCCCGTCTCAAGCCCTAGCTACAGTACAATCAAGTAAAATAGTGACGTGACATTTAGGCCTTGTTTAGTTAACCCTAAAATTTATTTATTTTTAAAATATCTTGTTACATCGAATTTTGTATCACATCGAATTTTGCGGCATATATACGGAACATTAAATATAGATAAAAAAAATAATTAATTGCACAGTTTTTCTATAATTTGCGAGATAAATCATTTAATCCTACCTAGTCCATGGTTGAATAATAATTATTAAATACAAACGAAAGTCCTATAATGTCAAAACAAAAAAACTTTCTCAATCTAAACCAGACCTTGGACAAAAAAAACATGTCTAAAACGGAAACAAGATATAAAGATAACAATTAGACGACAGAAAGAAAAGACATATGGTTGGATTTTTTTTAATTTTAAAGAAACCATGAATTAGGAAATACGGATTTTATGTGTAACGTCTAGTGTATGATATTGAAAAATAAATAAACTATATCATAATTTATGAGGTGGAAGGAACTATTTTATTGTGAATCATGACTAGAATTGGATAAAATTTATTTAAACTTAAAACAGTGTGCCTTGAATGAGACGAGAAATTTGCTATTATGGATCTCAAACGTGCGAGTTTTGCTATAATAGGATCCCAAATATTTGCTTCGCTATAACGACTCTCGAAACATTAACACTTTGCTATTATAACATCATGGCCTTCAAATAGACAAATTGAACTGAAATCTCTTCAAATTCAATATTTTCATTTAATCACAAAACTGTCATTCTGCTATATCCCTTCACCATAGACCTTTCAGTTGCTAGCCGCGACCTATTAGTTCCCCGACGCGAGAGACCGACGCCCTCCCTCTTTCGCACGCGCCGGTCGCCAGCCAGCCGCCGCCCGACCGTGGCCAGTTGACCGCCCTCCCGTGGCCAGCCACCAGCACAATTTTGGTCTTATGAGATGATCTTGTTTATGTTATAACTTATAATCATAGTTGAATCTATGGCTTGGATCTATATTTTTGTTTGTTATCATGGCTTGAATCATGGTTGAATCTTGCTGCAGCAAGCAGCCGGCAAGGCTGAGCTAGCCGGCCAGGCAGCAGCGCCAGCCAGCAGCCAGGCAGCAGCAGCTGCTGCCCTAAGGGTAGTTCTGAGATTAAATGATAATATTTGAATTTGAACAGATTTAAGTTCAATTTGTCTATTTAAAGGTCGTGATGTTATAATAGCAAAGTGTCAATGTTTCGAGAGTTGTTATAGCAAAACAGATGTTTGGAATCTTATTATAGCGAAACCCACATGTTTAGGATTCTATAATAGCAAATTTTTCGAATGAGACAAAGAATCGTATTGAGTGGGTGTATAGTATGACTGCACATGACATGACACGTACTCTTTCTCGCGTGTTACGTGTACACACCGAAGTACGTACACGTCGCACGCGAAGCTTCACGGGCGCCGCGCCTCGATCTCGTGCGCCAGGATTGTCGTCAGCTTGTCCGCTCGCTCGTCCTGACCTCCGGCGAAGTTGTACACCCGGAAGGCCAGCTGGAACACCCGCCACAGCATCCTCGACGTTCCGTCGCCGTGGCCAGCTTGTCCCCACTGCGCACGCGCCGCCGCCGCCGTCGTCGTCTCTCTGGCGTCCTGGCTCTCCTTCAAGGCGAGCTCCATGCAGGCGGACGACAGGTCCACCATGCCCTCCTTGATCCGGACCAGCACGCTGAAGTCGAAGTGGACGCTGTGGGACTGCAGCCGCTTCGTCTCCTCGTCTCTGTTCCGCTCCACCATGTCCACGTCGTCTTTGACCTGCATGCAGTCGCACGGCATGAGCGATGGGCGTCCCACGCTGCGCGCGCACAGAGCATACATTCTAGTGCACGACCTTGTTGAAGTAGTTCTCGACTCTGTCGAGCTGCGGCGAGACGGCGCCGGCGGTGAGCTTCCAGCATTTGAGCTTCGTGGCGGCGCCGTCCAGCTTGGAGTAGAGCGCTGCCGCCGTCCTCAACGCCTCCAGCTTCTTGGAAGGGAAGCCCTCGAACCTGGCCAACACCTGCAGTGCAGCATGCAGTTCGACGGCGCGTCAGAAAGGCTTTGCCGGAATACGCCAGAGTTTTCGCACGGCTGATGGCTGAGCTCCGGAGGAAACTAACCTGTGTCTCGTCCGTCAGGGAGACCAGCCGCTGCTCGACGTGCTGATGGAACCTCACTAGCTCGTCCATGTCCTTGGACTGGAACGAGCCGATGGCGTCCTTCAGCTCCAGGATCGCCGCCGCGTGCTTCTCCGCGTCCTCTTCGATTTGCCGGAAGTACGCCGACCTTTCAGTTTCAAAAATTGTTAAACTTTAATTCATCATCACATTACCAAGGAACGGAGGAAATGAACTACACTGATCCATGGTTGCTAATGGCAGCGTATGCCGGAGTAGGAGTACCTCTTGGTCATCTCGGCCAATGCATCGGCCATGCCCTGGCCGGTGTCGCTCTTGGGCGCGCCCGCCCTCCGGGGCCTCTTGCCGTTCTGCCGCCTCTTGCCGCCGTGCGTGCTACCAGAGCCTTCTACTCTGTCACGCAGGCGTCTGTACAGGCTGCCCATCTGCGTCGATCGTTTCAGCTTGGTCGCGGCTCTCTTAGCGCGCACCGCTGCGGAGATGCTTCCAGGGGGCGGCGGCGGTGGCGCTGGAGAAACCTTGGCGGCCGGCAGTGCAGGTGGTCCTCCTTGCACTTCAGACGGCGGAGGAGGTGGTGCGTCTGGCACTGCCCGCGCCGGTTCGTCTGTAGACGGCACCACTTGAAATCTGTCTCTGTGCGCCGGTAGTGGCGGCGGCGGTGGCGGTATGTTTGGCACAGCGGTATTGCCGTCGTGCACTGGTGGCTGCGTACACCCATTGGGTGAAGGTGAATCCATGGATGGCTGATCAGCTTCAAGTGATGCAGAGCTCGTAGAACCTTCCATGCTGGTGCCGACGGGCGTGGTGTCTTTCTGTGCCGTCGGCACTGCCTCAGAAGGCTGTGCGACGACTGTAGGTGGCACAACTGCTGCGGCGGCGTGGCCATCTTGCATTGCCTCCCAGGATTGCAGAAGCATGGGCAAGCCAACAACGGGCATGGGGGACGGTGGCGGCGCCGACAGCAGATGTGGGGACACCGACGATGGCGTCAACTGCAGCCGTAAAGAGTCAGCAGTAGGACTAGGAGTTGACGTTGGTTCACGCCTGCTAGTTTGGCCATCCTCCTCCTCCATGGTGCAAGTGCAGCCGCCCTCATCTGCCTCCTGCCCAGGTGCCGGTGCCTTGCAGTGTTCTGCGTGCTTCGCTGTGCCCTCTTGGCGAGGCATTGCAACCTCGTCACCGTCTGATGGATGATGGATGGCACTTCCTCGATGCGCAGGAGATCTAGTGCGACAGAGAACAGGAGGGAGGCTCCTTCTTTCTGGGAGATCCTCAGGCCAAGCTGATGATGCAGATGCTGCCGTTGCAGAACTGGAGCTTTCCATGAAACTGAACATTTCTTTCACCACTGGAGTCACCTGATCAAGCATCTCAATGACACGCTCACCTACAATTCCAGTTTAAACAGTGAGTAATGAACTCGACCGCGACAGTTCAGTATGATGACATAAGCTTTCTGGTGATTATATTGACAGCAAAGTATCAACATGAGCAAGGCAAACTGCATACCTACATGATCTAAGCTCTCGCTTCCTATGATTGTTTGCTTCTCAGAGCCTGAGCTAGGCAATTGCTTGTTTTTTGAGTGGCAATCCTGGACCAACATGAGGACCCTATGGAGGTGAACAAGACCCTGTTTGTTTTTCAGTAGTAGATGGTGGATCAGACTTATTTAACACAGCATGGGGAAAAGGGATAGCATTTTTTTATGAATATGTGTCCAGGAGATGTTTTGCAAGTAGGGTACAGATAAAGGGATTCAATTCAGACGACAGACCTCCCGTACAGAAGATGTATGGTTTCCTGATAGACCTGATAAACATTTCGGATATGCAATCTTCAGAACCCCCAGGGTATCCAGAAGCAACTGCATTAAGTGTGGAGAACAATTTGTATACGCCCATCATGATGTCTGCCGAAATGGGAAATGATGTCAAGTTTTGGCACGAACCTGATCCAAGGCATCGCATGAACTTTGACATGGCAGATCCAGAACCTCTCTCAAACGGAGGATCTTGCTGATGAGGCTTTTCTCCAACGCCGAGTGGTTTGGCAATGGAGGACTAGGATTGCAGCAGTCAGTGCCCTCAGCAATTGTCGTCAATAATGCCAGGCCTTCAGGTTTGTTGGACACAATCGAGGCCTCCTGTAAGATTTTAATCCAGATTAATTTTTGGTCAATTCAACCATTCCTCATCAGTCCAGTCCAGTTGCTCATATCTATGGATGCATCGGTTGTAGAAGACGATTAGATCAGGACCTGTAGCAGTGACACATCACGGCGATGAAGCGGCGGGTTAGAGAAGGACAATGCACGGTGAAGGATAATGGGCGCCATCCTTAACCGTGCTCTATTACCCTCACCCACTTCTCATTGGATCAATGCAACCTACATCCCTTGGGGCCTTGGGGCCACAATCACAACAAAGAAGATGACGAATTATCTGATTCCGAGAGGCGGAATCATCCTGTGTGTTTGTTATGCTGTTGAATGATGTGTATGGGAAGCGGGGGTCCGTCCAAGAGGATCCAGCAATCCCTCTCAGGACATTAGGAATCTCAGAGAAATTGGACGGCCCCATCACAACAAGGGCGATGTGCAAGGATATATGCAAGAAGAGAGGAAGGAAGGGAGGGACCAAAAGAAACTGATGGAGAACGGCAAGGACTTATTGAGACAGGAACAGAGCGATGGAAAATGGAGAAAGGCTTATTATTAGTGGCAGGAATTAGCTAAAATAAGGGTCTGTCTTAAAGTAAACAACAATCTAAAATAAGGACAAGAACCGAAGGAAATGCATCAGGCTTGGAGTTTAGATTAGTCTGTGGGCTTGGAGTCTGGACTAACCAGAAATACCTAAATTATAACATAAAGTTCAAAATAGACCATGCCAGTAATTTGGTGGTGGCCTCTCGGTCAACCTACTATCACCTTGGTCGCTCATAATGTTCTTACTAAATTTTATGTCTATTCGTTACTGGTATTTTTTTTTATAAAAAGAACCACTACAATTGGTTTGCAGTTGCAAGGACATTTCGCTATGGAACATTGGAATCTGTCCTCACATTGGTAGAGCCTATGCATGGGTACAAATAGACGGGCTTACAGACTCTGTTCATGCAAACAAGACAAGCTCTAGATGCTCGACAAATTCCACGGAACGGCCGGAGTTTCCTATAAGCTCCTTCCAATGCTTCGCATAGATCACTCCGTCGACCAGAAGCCACATGGCAAATTGCCCAATGGAGTTGCCATACGCAAAGGTGTATAAATAGGCACTTGCCTCCTCCTTTGCAAACTCCCCCGGCTAACCCAGCTACACTAATCGCAATGGTAATCACTTGATGAGTATTACAAGAGAAGGCATAGATACCAGCTCGTACCTGGTTTAGAGCCATGGGCTCCTTGTACTGCGACGTGGCCGCCTCGCCGTCCTTCTCCAGCACCGGAAGCAGCAGCGGCAGCAGCGGCAATGTTGCCGCCGGCGGCGACGGCAGCGTCAGGATATACGTGTGCTTTGCGCTGGGCAGCTCCAACAGCCTCGAGTGCTACGAGCCTTGCGCCAACACGTGGCGCCGCGTGGGCGCGCTCCCGGGCGTCCCTGACGGCCACATACTGAAGGGGTTCGCCGTGGCGGCGCTGGGCGAATCCGTGTACATCATCGGCGGCCGGCTCTGCCGGAGGGAGCGTTGTGACGAGGCCGGCGAGTACCATGACACCGACGTCGACGTGAGGGCAGACGTGCTGCGGTACGACGCGCGCCGGGGCGAGTGGCACCACTGCGCGCCGCTCCTGGTCCCGCGATTCGACTTTGCCTGTGCGCCGTGCCGAGGCAGGATCTGTGTGGCCGGCGGCCAGTGCTCGCTGTCCGGTGCCCGGGGCACGGCGGCGGCCGAGGTGTACGATGCGGAGAAGGGGCAGTGGTCCGCGCTCCCCGACATGAGCACGCTGCGCTACAAGTGCGTCGGCGTGACGTGGCAGGGCAGCTTCCACGTCGTGGGGGGCTTCGCGGAGAGCACGCTGACGGCCAGCGACGCCACCCTCCTGGCGCCCGGAGCCACCGTGCTGCAGTCATCGGCGCTGGAGCGGAGCTCGGCCGAGGTGTTCCACTGCGCGAGGGGCATGTGGGAGATCCTCCCGGGGATGTGGCAGCTCGACGTGCCCCCGAACCAGATCGTGGCGGTGGCCAACAGGCTGTTCAGCTCCGGCGACTGCCTTAACAGCTGGAAGGGCCATGTCGAGGTCTACGACGGCGAGCTCAACATCTGGAGCATCTTGGACCACTCCGCCCTGCCTGACCTGTCGCTGCTCGCCAGCCTCCCGTCTTCAGCCCAGCGGCTCTACCTCACCATGGCCGCCGTCGGCACGCAGCTCTACTTCCTCGCCGGGTACCAGGTGCCGTCGAGCGATGACAGCTTCAGAACAGTCTCGCTGGTGCACAGCTTCGACACCAGCGCTGCACCTGGGCTGGTGCCCGCGTGGAGCAGCTTCCGGCCCGAGATGAGTCAGGAGGACGCCGAGGACGGCGGCAAGGAGCTCTTCAGCCAGTGCTGCTCGGTGCAGCTCTCCAGCTAATCACATTTACAGTCTCAGTCCTCCAATCCAATCACAGCATATGCATCATGGTTCCGAACTTTTTTGATCATAGCATCATGCATTGTGTCTCATCTACAGACTTGCTATTAATCTGGTACTTGTGCTCCTGTGGTGAATCTGTTTGATCCATACAACACAATCTGCATCACAAAATGTGGCCTGTGTCTTCTTTAGTTCTTTCTGATATGAAATGGACTGGTAATTCATATGCAGGAAAGCATTTAATAAAGCGAAAACAGAAAGTGTTAACATGGTAGATGACAGAAAACTGGCGGACAATAACTCATTTGATGAATCAGTTGAAGGTTCTAACATTATGATTGTCAGCAAATGGTGCTGCACATGTCTTAACCAATATGCCTGACGATTGACAGGCATAAGTTGAAAAGAAACAGATCAATTAGTAAAAAAAAAAAACATGCGCACATGCTTTTCATCAACAGATACCTATACAAAATTACATATGGCGTCGCTGAACAAAGCCAACAATTTGTGAATCTCAAGAGACAACTTCTTGTTTATATGAGCAGACAAGCTATTACTACCCTAGATGCTGAACTGTTTCACCTCAGTAACAAGTCACAACAGCACCACAATGAATACTTAAACCAATTCCCCAAGTTACCTGTATGAGATATCAGAATGTAAGGCAAAAGAAAAATTATTGGATCTGAGGATGAAACAGTTATTTATAAAACTAACCTTAGCATGCTATGACCAACACGAGGTCATTCTCTCCAAAGATCTTATTGTCTGGACTCTGGATCATAGTGTTGATGAGTTCCAACTCGCATCAACAGCATCTAAAATTCTACGATGAAGCAATGCTCCAGAACAAGCTATTATGCCTCTATCCAAACCTTCCAGGTAAACACCCCTTGAGAAGTCCAATGGGTGGCCTCCAGCATCTGTGACCACTCCACCAGCCTCCTTAATGATAACCACCCCTGCAGCATGATCCCATATCTTCTCTTTGTATCCAGCTCTTGCAAATTTCATGAAGATCTCAGCATCACCTCGTGCTATTGCAGCATATTTCACCATGCTGTACACGCGCAGAGGTTGATTCCTGGAAACAAAGCAAAATGATGTGAATAAAACAGTACAATCAAAAGACCAAGTTGCGCAACTGTACAAGAGTCACATTTTGGACAATGTTGCACTAAATTTGAGATGAAAAGGCAGTGTAGCATTAAACAAAAACCAGATGTTGACTAATGGATGCCATATACAAATTTATGAATGAATTTTCATGCTAATGAAATGATATCGGCAAGGGCAGACAGAAATGAAAGAAAGAACTGACCTTAATCCTACACTTTGAGCAAGTCCTGCTGTGAAGGAATGGCTTGAGTTGGCTTTCTCAACTGGTTCACAGAACGTAGCTGAGATTGGATCACTGATGGATGATACTTGAATCTCCCTTGGGTGGTGCCAATTTAGCTTACCGAAGTCATGGACCAGTGGCTGCATCCAAGCTTGGCCACAACCTTTCTGGGCATACATCACACAACCCTTATTCCAGGACCCCAGTGGAGGAGGAGCAACCTTAGACATCAACCTGTAGTACTTTTGATGATAGTTGAGCCACTCCTTCTTCATTGGATAATTTGGGCACCCAAGAACACCAAGTATAACTTCTCCATCTTCAATCAAGGCAAGAGCAATAGCATATTGGTCCCCTCTCACAAAACCAAGGGTGCCGTCGACAGGATCAAGCACCCAAAATCTTCCTTTAGGGCCTCCAGTTGAGCTGCATTTCCGTATGGCTTGAATAACATCATGAGCTCCGAGATCTTTCTCAGGGGATCTCAGCCCATAGTTAGGAGCTTCAACCAGGCAGCCATTGACAGCCTCAACAACAGATTCAAGCAAAGTTGCACCATCACTACTAGACAGTGTCTCATCATCTTCTTCGGCAACGATAGATATGTTCTCATCATGAAAGGAACTGGAAAGCAGCCAGCTTACTGTTGCTTGAACACCCCAATCTGCCATAAAGTGGGAAAACAAAATTTTCAAATTACAAGGGCATAAAACACTGCACCAAGATATTAGCCTATCAGGTGTAGATTTTCCTAAACACAGAGCAAGTGAGCGACTAGCTGTGCAGCATTAGTTTTATGTATGAGTCACTCCGGAGTATCCTGGAGCAATGATTCTATCTCTCTCTGATGATCCAACCAAGCAACTAGATTGCAGTTCATAAGCTAGTGCTGTAACTGATCAACCAGTCCAAGTGCAAACACACTATATCAAATTGTGCTCATTAAACATTAGAAAATCGTGTTTCAGGCAAATGATGATGCAACCCAACACAGGTCAACGATAAACTTATATGTTGGCAATTGACTGAGAATCCTGGAATTTCCCACGTTCTACTGGTATTTATTTATTATTGAGAATTGAGACTCCCAGGTACTCATCCAACATCCGTTGCCTGCAATTTTCTACTGCAGCGCAGTCCTTGATGACCTAATCCTCATTGCTAATCGCGCGACGATGGGGGTGACCGGGTGAGCACGTGGAAGGGAAAGGGAACTGATGGAAGGGCAGCAGAGCAGTACGAACCAGCGACGGTGACGGGGGAGCGGTCAAGCTTGGCATGGACGCGGCCGCCGCCGCCGGCGTCGGGGCCGGGGCGGAGAAGCGAGTCCTGCACGCGCTGGCACAAGGTGCAGGCGACCTGCACGATGCGCACCGCCACCTCCATCTCCCTGGCGTAATCCCTCGCGCCGCCGCTGCGGCAGTCCCAGAGCCACCCGTGCTCCGTCCCGACCCGGAGCTGCCCCGCCCCGAGGGAGGCCGCCGCCGCGCGGGGGCGGGCCAGCGGCACCCCGCGGCAGCAGCGACGGCTGCGGCGCACTCCCCATTCCGGCGAGGCGGCAGCGGCCCATGCCAAGCCGGCGACGCGGAGGCTGCCCATGGCGAGGTCGGGGGGAGTTCGCCGGTCCGACCGGATTAGGCCTCGCCTCGCCGGCCCTCCCTCCGTCCCTCCTCCTCGTCGTCGACCGATGGCCTGGGCCGATCTAAATACTAGCGGGAATCTGTGGGTGTTCCGGGATGCTTCGGTCGGTGCCCACTTCCCGGCCGCTTTTGTTAGCCGCCGCCGGCGCCCACGACCACGACCACGATTGCGAAGCAGCGCGGGTGCGGGTGCAGGACTGCAGGCGCAGGGGCAGGGCCCCTCGGCCCGTGTCATCATCCTTTTTGTCTTTGCCGTGTTCTCACTCGCTTCAAAGACGTAAAATTGCTGATTTGGAAAATTTACGATACGGCGCGTCAGCGCGATGAGATAGATATTCAAGCAAGCGCAGTAAATTTCTGCATTATATTAGTAGTAAATTCAGTCGAGGGACTAAAATCTAACCCCACAGCGAAAATATGTCGACGCTTTAACAATGCTAAAGGCCGGTTTTGGATGCACTCAACTAAAATTTAGTTAGCTAAAATTTCAAAATAAAAGTTTTTAGCTAATTTTAGTTGGCTTTACAAATAGCTAAACTTTAGCTTGTTTTTTAGCTGAGTTGTTTAAATGTCTAGCATTTAAATTTAACCGGTGCATACCAACAGGTCACAAAACATTTTTTTTTTTAAAAAAAAACAGGTCACAAAACAGTTGTTAACGACGTGATTGGTCAGTGGATGACTTCAGCCTGCCTGGCATTTAGGCCCATGGCTCCGAGACTCCGATGGCCAGGCTCATTGGTCATTGTAGGCAACACTGCATTTTGGTTTAGCCGGCCGGTTGCATAGAGTTTCCTAAAAAAAGATTATTTTAACATTAATATAAGTCTTGAAAATGGATTAATATAATCAAAATATATTAGATGGTTAATATAATCAAAATGGATCCAAACATTTCTTTAACATTATTGTCATTCATAATCCATATTATTATAATATAATTAATATCAAACAGACCCTTAATTAAGCAATTATATTGGAGGTTCCATAGATTGGAGTACACAAAAGCTTGGCGACTACTATACTAATACGAAACTTAAACCGAACCTCTTTGCCGACTTGCCATGTTCCTACTCGCTTTCCCCTCCTGCCAACTATACATGGAAAAGAATTTCAACAACATTGATGGATGGAGTAAATTGTTGATTTGACAACAATTCAATAGTTTCTTTATATCCTTATCAATATCGATATAAAGTCTAACACTTTTTTAACTAGATATCAAAATATTATCATAATCTATTTTTAATTTCTTACTTAACACAAACAAAAGAGATGAGTTTAGTTCTTCAAAATATATACAAGATATAGAAAAGCTATTGGACGATGCATAAAAACATATTAAAGTAAAATTGGCTCTCTAAAATCTACATAACATATAGTAGTAAACAAGTTGTTAGAAGGTGAAGAGAAAGTCAACGGATTCAGACATTAAGGATAATTCAAAACAGCTTCATAAGCTAAGGTGAGCTGTTTTTTTTGTCAATTTTTTTTTTTCTAAAACAACTTCATTAGTGAAGCTATTTTTTTCTCCTGTCGCAAAAATATGAGTTGGGATGAATCTGAAAAAAATAGTTTATCCTAACTCTCTCCCTTATTTCTTCCTTTCATCCATGCTAAATATTTTTTTTTTCAAAACAACTTAGTTTACCTATAAAGTTGCTCATAAAACTATTTAAAAAAACAACCTAAGACAAGACGTTTAGAAAGTCTTCAGTCGAGTGAAAATGACTAAAATCTAACTTCCTCGTAATCTACGCTGCCACCCCGATCCATCCCTGTACTCAAGGCCTAAAGTAGCTCCCACCGCCATGGCCGCGGCGCTCCTCCTCCTGCTAGTCCCGCTCATCGGCCTACTCGCCATCCTCGCCTTCCTCACGCGGCCCCACGCCGCGCGGATACCACTCAAAGGCCGGCACGTCTTCATCACGGGCGGGTCCAGCGGCATCGGGCTGGCCATGGCCACGGCCGCGGCGCGGGAGGGCGCGCGGGTCTCCATCCTGGCCCGCAACCTCGCCCGCCTCGAGGAGGCGCGCGCCGCCATCCACCGCGACTCTGGCCGCAACGACGTCGTCGGCGTCCACGCGGCCGACGTGCGGGACGCCGGCGCCGTGGCGCGCGCGCTCGAGGAGGCCGGCCCCGTCGACGTGCTGGTCTGCAACCACGGCGTGTTCGCGTCGCGGGAGCTGGAGAGGCAGGGCATGGACGAGATCAGGTGGATGGTGGACGTCAACCTCATGGGCACCTTCCACCTCGTCAAGGCCTCGCTTCCCGCCATGAAGGCGCGCGCCCGCGAGACGCGCCTACCTGCGTCCATCGCCATCATGTCCTCCCAGGCCGGCCAGGTAGATAGAAGATGCCGCGTGCGCGAGCGCGAAAGCGTTGGCTGCCTTACATGCCATGCAGCTAAGGTGTTCGATGTGGTGCTGCTTGCTTGGGAGCTTGGAGATTAATCTCGATCTCGGCCTACTCAGCGAGTAAGTTTGCTCTTCGGGGATTGGGTGAGGCGTTGCAGCATGAGATGATCGCGCACAACATTCATGTCTCGTTGATATTCCCTCCTGACACTAAGACTCCGGGGTTGGAAGAGGGTAAGCGTTTGCTTATGAACTGGCCAACTTCGTTTCAGTTCGTCTCTGCTTTGGTAGCAACTAGCAACCCGAGAAGATCGAATGCCTGAAATATTCCCTCCTGACCTGCTTTTTTTTTTCTTGCTGATGAATGCTGAGAATGTGGTTTGCCTAATTTCAGAGCTTAAGAGCAGGACAGAATTGACAAATATCGTAGCAGGATCGTCTGGTAGAATGAAGGCCGATGACGTTGCCAAGAAGGCTCTGGACGGCATCAAATCAGCAAAATTCATTGTCCCCTGCAATTTCGAGGGCGAAATGCTAGCTGCAGCCACTGCTGGTTTATCCCCGCAGAGCTCCCCGTTAATGGCGTTCATAGAGGTGATAGGCGCTGGAATCTTACGGTTTACGGCACTTTTGTTTCCAGTGGAATTGGTTCTCTATCATAGAGAAGTATTATGCCAAGAACCAGAAGAGCAAGTGATAGCACAATAATCCGTTCCTTTCCTAGATGTCATGAAAGTCAAAAGAAATAATAAATCGCGGGTGAAACAATAAATCATACGTGGACAAGTTGAATTCCTCTTTTTTTTCTTTCTCCCCAACGTTTTTCATGTGATCATCTACAGTGTAAATGTTGATTCTGGCAAAAACAATAGTACGGAGGGCACTAAAGAGCTTGTATTTGTTATTTTCATGATTTCTCTTCTAGTGAAGATGCAACACGATCCACAGTTGATATTTTCCTTAAGTTTTCTTTTTTGAAAAATAAAAGTAGTTATTCCTTATTCTCATTAGCAAACATGAATAAAGTATTTGCTTCAACAACTGCATACATTAGATAGTTGAAAAAGGACGATTCCTATTTTGCCCGCAAAGGGAACACTTCTGGGGCAGTAAGAGCTCAGGCCGTCACCAAGCTTTGCACGACAAATTGAGCAGGCCCAGTTCGTTGCTCCAGCTTCTATTGGGCCAAGGCCCGCAATCTCGAATCAAAATCTTGCAAAACCCGAAACATGCCGGGTGCTATTTTTCAAAGGTAAACAACCTTTTTGCAAGAACCTACGCTGAACAATACCAGGGACCAAAAATTAATTAATTTGTTAGAATTGGTAGGAACAATATCAGAGACCAAAATTTAATTTGTTCAAATTGGCAGGGGCCGCGCGAACGCATACCCCCTCTACCACAAATTACGACGTCCACTCTCCCACTTGGGGAGATGGTAGACCAGCACACCCACCAAGTGCAATGTGGGCCACTGATCTAGGCCATGGGCCTTTATGATCGCCCATCGACCCCGTCCAGGTAAGTATGGAGCAACGGTGCACCTGGACCTCATTATATAGTCGTCTGGTCCCATCGTCCCACCCTGCGCCGCCGAGGTGGGACTAATCCCCGCGCACCTCACAGTCCGGGCAGAGAGATGGGGAGAAGCCGTAGCGACGCTCTATCGTTGGACGGCTGAGGCGGCTTCACGCGGCGCAGCACTGACCGGAACACCGACTGGGGTCTGGGGTGGGCCGACGAGAGAGCGCTAGATGGGCTAAGACTGGTTGTTGGCCTTTCTAACCGGAATTCTAGCGCCAGTTCGCTTCTTCTTCGGGCCGATTCCTCGCACTCGAAATCTGCCACGACGAGACTTCTCTTTTGTTCCATGGCATCTCAAACTCTGCTTGGGCATCTGAAAACACGTGCAGCAGGCCCAAAAGATGATGGCTTGTTCCTTGGGACTTGGGAGAGTGAGGAGGCGTCATCTGCTGGTGCTAGCTGCTTGCTTAATCAGCTGTGTTAGCAGAGGTGGTGGATTGCACTATCCATCGTCACATCACATCGATCGGTGATTAGCCGTACGTGGCATCATCCTGGCTGTCAAATCACGCAGGCAATCGCTAAAACAACAAATTTCAATAACACACACGACGCGGTAGATCTTGTTGCCCCCACTCACGTCATTGGAGATGAAAATTTTTGGATGTCACATCGGATATGTCGGAAAGATGTTTTTAGAAACTAATAAAAAAACAAATTACATAGCTCGTCAGAAAACTGTAAGACAAATCTATTAAGCATAATTAATCTATCATTAGCACATGTGGGTGACTGTAGCACTTAAAACTAATCATATAGTAATTAGGCTTAAAAGATTCGTCTCGCGATTTTCAACCAAACTGTGCAATTAATTTATTTTTTTATGTAAATTTAATGTTCCATGCATATGTCCAAAGATTCGATGGTATGGATGAAAAAATTTTGGATGGGGACTAAATAGGGCCTCTTAGTGCCAGGGGTGGAGGAGAGCTAGTAGAAAATGAAATCTCAAAAAAAAAAAGTGAAGGCGTGGTACGGTATTTTACAATCTCTTGACCCGCTAGAAAAGTAATACGGTGAAAATATTACTTTGGGCGTGGATAATACTGATGTTGACTATAGATCCGTCTCGGGTGGTGGCTCGAGATCGAAAGGAGAGCATCGTACACATTCAGATTTTGATTTTTAATGGCCTCCGTGACCACCCCCGGCCCCTGGATGGTTTTGCAGTCCAGTGCCAACGCGTGCGTGGTGATCTTGCTGCCGTACGTGTAGAGCTCCGTACCGTATCGACGTCTAGCCATATCTATTTCTTGTCCGTTTTCTCTTCTTCTTTCTTGCTTTCTCATGCCATCACTCGAGTGCGGTATGTATATATTTGAAGTCCACGATGGCCGGCCGGTGGTGCTCTCTGACAATGCACGCACCACGGTACGAGTTGTGGAATTTGTGATTTGTGGTGTGACAAAATATGTCGAAAGAATATATGCATATATACACCATGGTTGGATTATACCTTTTTTATATGATGAAACATATATCAGATTATACATACCATGACACAAACCACGCATAAAAACGTAATTTTTTTTTTTGCGAAGATCATAAAAACGTAATAGACCAGTCGTCAGGGTCTATTTGGTTGTGTTGGTAGGTAAAACACCGTCGACACTCCCCGGCGTCTAATTTGAGTTGTATGGAGATGAGATTGTTGTCTGACCGGCCAGAGCTGACACGCTCACCCAGTGTCAATGCCCTCCACACAGCTAGCTAAGAGATATATATGCAGATGCTTACTACCGTATGATATACAGGTGAATTCCATGCGCATTGCTGTGGTTTTTTTAAACAAATCATTATATATATAGTATTATTATATGGTATTCAGTATATTATGTAAGTATATACATATATGAATTTGACTTGCGTGTATTTTATTGTATTAGACCTAGTAAAATTGCTAAGCTAATAGAAGTTACATTATAACTGAACATCTTTTTTCTAATCCAAACATTTTAATGTTTAGGCCTTGTTTAGTTCAAAAAAATTTACATAATTTTTCAGATTCCCCGTCACATCAAATCTTTAGACGCATGCATGGAGTATTGAATATAGACGAAAATAAAAACTAATTGCACAGTTTGGTCGGAATTGACGAGATGAATCTTTTGAGTCTAGTTAGTCTATGATTGGATAATATTTGTCAAATACAAACAAAAGTGGTACTATTTCTATTTTGCAAAAAAATTTGGAACTAAACAAAGCCTTAATTAGATTTATAGAAAATATTGTCAATATTTACATCTCTTAATATATTTTTATATGAAACTATATTCCTTTATACTGATTTAATAATATTTATTACACATCATAAATATTATTTTTTTTTAAAAAATATTTGATCAAATTTAAAATGGTTTGCCTCGTAAAAACGAGATGTACAATTATTTTCGGAATGACAGTTCAAGTGAAAATTTGTGTTTCTGGTGCAGTAGCAGAGTCGTGTGCTCCTAGTGCAGTTGCTGGTGTAATTATCGGAAGGGGCAAGCAGCTGCAGAGCTGCAGCGACCAAGGGGACGACGCGAGGAAGATGAGGGCGGTGGTGATCACGCGCGGCGGCGGCGGCCCGGAGGTGCTGGAGGCGCAGGAGGTGGAGGAACCCGCGCCGCTGGGAGACGGCGAGGTCCTCCTCCAGGTGGCCGCCGCGGGCGTTAACCGCGCCGACACGCTCCAGCGCCACGGCCGCCATCCGCCGCCCCCCGGCGCGCCCCCTTACCCGGGGCTCGAGTGCTCCGGCACTATCCTCGCGCTCGGCCCCAACGTCCCACCGCGGTGGTCCGTCGGCGACAAGGTGGAGTGGATCCGCTGCCGCTGCCCCTGCCTGCCTCCTGTGGCGAACTGAAATTTCGCTTCTGCTGCTGTGTGTGATTAGTTTTGTGCGCCGTGCTGCTATCGTCCTGCAGGTCTGCGCGCTGCTTAGCGGAGGCGGGTACGCGGAGAAGGTGGTGGTGCCGGCGGGCCAGCTGTTGCCGGTGCCGGAGGGCGTGTCCCTTACGGACGCGGCCGGCTTACCCGAGGTGGCCTGCACCGTCTGGTCCACCGTGTTCATGACCAGCCACCTCTCTCCCGGCGAATCGTTCCTTGTAAGATCAATTTTCCATTTCCTTATATGTAGCTGCGTCCAAGAGAAGTGGAGAACTCGGTTAGCCAAGTAGGTGCATCCTCTAGGAATGGGATGGCATCGTGATTTCTTGATTCCAATTTTGTATACATAAATCAGTAAGGATCATAAATGGTTTTAACCAATTAATTTGAATCAATAAGCATCGCAAATGATTTCTATCTGCTGATTATCTTCTTGTGAATTTCTTTTGCTCCACGAGAAATCAGCATGCCATTATTATTAGCTGGGATTGAGAACAATAAAATAAAGCACACCCAAATATATAGAAGTACTGAAAAGAGGTGCCAAATTCTTCTCTGCCACCTAATCCTATTTGGAGTTACTTCCGTGACTTAACTGCCAGGAAACGAGTACTGCAATTGGGGTTTCTTAGCACCGAATTATATTTGAATCTCCCGTTTATGTTCGTTCGGGATGACCATGTATCTTCAATTTTGCAGATACATGGAGGATCAAGTGGAATTGGTACGTTTGCTATACAGATTGCAAAGCACCTCGGAATAAAGGTTTTTATCACAGCAGGTTTGTTCACTATAACACAAACAAGACACAGCCAATTGTTCTCGGTGATGTCATGTCTCCAATAATTGTGCTGGAAAACTATAGGAAGTGAAGAAAAACTAGCAGCCTGCAAAGATTTGGGTGCTGATGTATGCATTAACTACAAAACTGAAGACTTTGTTGAGCGTGTCAAACAGGAAACTGATGGGAAAGGTATATCGCATAATCCTACCACCTGATTATGTTTAATATTAGCTCATTCGTATTGTATCTAAAGTCCATATCATACAGAGTATTCTATTAGCAACTGAATGTTAACAGCATGCTTAGTACCATTATCCCTGGAGGAACTACTTTTTTTTTTCCAGCAGTTATGTGTAGGCATTATAATCAAATTAATATGTGGTACTGACTGGAATCTGAACATCTACCAGGTGTCGATGTAATTCTCGACAACATTGGAGGACCATATCTCCAGCGCAATCTGAACAGCTTAGGTGTTGATGGCAGACTTTTCATCATTGGCTTCCAAGGCGGTGCTGTAACTGAAGTGAACCTGCAAGCTGTGCTTGCACGGCGTTTGACCATACAAGGTATTTTAGTTGCACAAGCCAGAGGCAATAACATCATCCATTACATTTCAGTGATGCTCAGTAAGAATTTTTATGTCAGTTTGCTGATGTTTTTTCGCGTATAGGCAATAGCAACCAACCTCTACGTTCCTAAATGCCACTCCTATTTTAACACTTGATTAAGTTTTTCACATAGTTAATATATTTTTCCATGATTGTGTGCAGCTGCTGGACTGCGCAACAGAAGCCTTGCTAATAAAGCAGAGATTGTTGGTGAGGTCGAAAAGAATGTGTGGCCTGCTGTCGCTGCTGGCAAGGTGAAGCCGGTGATTTACAAGACGTTTCCGTTGTCTGAAGCTGCTGAGGCTCATAGGTTGATGGAAGCTAGCACCCACATCGGCAAGATACTGCTGCTTCCATGACTGTGCCTGTAGCTTTTGGGCTCTTTAGTTCTGGAGGAGTCAGTTCAAGAACATATGCAACTTCTGTGACAGTCTGCATGAATGGTGTACTGGTGTAGCATGGCCTTTTTATCTTGTATACTAGATTGGATCTTTTTCCCCTGAGCAATTCTCTTGTCAATTGGATCCTTCAAGTACTGATGATGTTTTTCTGTGAGCTATGATATAATAAATCTGGCAGACGGACATGTCCATGCCACTACAGTACGTCAGTACCTGATGCCACATTACCACTGTACTGCTGATGCAGTCTACAGATATGTAGAGATATATGTTTATGTACCGTGGCCTGATGGCTCTATCTCGTCGGCCGGCCGACGACGAGCCGATAGCTCTCGGTTGAAGACTAGGAGCCAAAGATATCGCTGGATTCTCAAGGAGCTCGCCTCCTTGGATAACTACCAAGATTTTGGTCTGAATGGAGAAGGAAGCATCAATTCCTGCACGCCTATCTTGCTGGTGATAACGGAGAAGCAGGTTTTAGAACCAAAGGATGCCCAAGATGCATAAACTTTTTTCAGCATTACTTCTCGTTATCAAATGGCTCACACGATACCATCCAAGTGTTACAAAACTGCTAAAAATTGGCACTAGTCAAATGTACTCGTTTCCATCATGTCTAGTGACAAGATGTGGTTATAAAATAAGGCTCATAGTGAAATAAACGTCCTATTAATAAATTAATATGCTGCAGTCCATCTTACCCTCTTTAGTCACATGGGTTAGCATAGGAATTATTAAGTTTTCTTACCCTTAAGTTACTATGCTAGTAAATGTAAATGTAAACGTAAATGAAATATTTGTACACATACGAAGTGCACATGCTGCCAAGGGAAGGAACTGCAAGTAATCAATAATACAAGGGATTATTAAGTTTCCTACCAATAAGCCTGGTCCTGAATTTAAAACCTGACACTATTTTTTTTGCATCCCGTGTACAATGTATATTTACAGATAGTCAGTCAGGTACTCAGAAGCATGCAAACTGCCACTGCAAAATTACTCAGAACCTGAAATCCTTACTCAGAAATAGAAGCTAAGCGCCATGGCGCCATATTTTGCATTTTGACTTCTGCAATTTGCATTACCACTCATGAAATTGCAACTAATCACTTTGGATGAAATATGCAGCTCACCATTGGTACAACAGACAAACACTATGGACTATACTATGTTCTCAATCATTTTCATATGTCCTAATTCCTAGAAGTCAATCTGGTTTTCCTCCCTCCAGTGATGGACAAACGAAAAGCGTTTAGCAAATCTGCCAAAGAAGCTGAAAACTCCTTCCATGCCCTTAATCTTGAGTAGTTTTCAATGGAGAGTGCAATTGCATTGCTGCCTCAGTGATTCAGTCTGCCGCTTCTGCAACTCGTTATCCTGCAGCAATGGAAATGATTAAGTGGTGTGTACATATATAGAGAGAATTAAAAATGAAAATGAATGGAGAGGAAGGACTGGGAAAATTTTGAAGGTGGCTCAGGGTAGAAAGGGCATGGTATAATACTATAATAGAGAGAAAGGATTAAATTTGACCGTCCAAACAAAATTACCTTCTGCAACAACTCAAGACGACGGGCTGTACCAGCTAACGAGGCCTTAACCTGTGAAGAGAATTCTCACATGAGCATTGCAGATGGAGTGTCTGAGGAGCATAGCATAGCCATGTACAAGTATCTGGTAAGCAAGCAATACCTTTGAAAGATCATCATGCAACTTCCTGTTTTTCTCTACCTCTTTATCATATTTCATCCTCCATTCGGCAGATTCATCCATCGCTTCTAGGTTTGCTTGTTCAAATTGCCTCCTGATGGTTGATGTGGCAAAAACAAACATATGAAAAGACAAGCAAAGGTAATGCTTAAGGGTAACATGATAAATCAGCAAAGGGTAATATCTCATAGTTGCTCTCTTCCAAAGCTAAAATACATGGATGGCACATGGCAGTCATGAATATGCCCATATAATAAATAGGTTGCTAGATGTATAAGAAACAAGATCGGGCCTGGCTACATGGCCGAATAACTAATCTATGTTCCTCCAGTTCCTTTGTCTATGTTAATAACAAGCAGTTAACTCTATATATCACTCTACATTTGACTATTTGGGTAAGGGCACTCACAATGCAAGACTCTATCACAGAGTCTAAGACAATTAATTACATATTATTTATGGTATTTTGCTAATGTGGCACCATATTTATTGAAGAAAGAGGTAGAAAAAATAAGACTCCAAGTCTTATCTAGACTCTAAGTCCATATTGTTCGAGGTAATAACTTTACTCTATGATAGAGTCTGTGTGGTTAACCATATTCAGACATTCAAGGAAACCAAACCAAAATACAACTAGCACTCGACAATCAGTGAATAATTCAGGCAATTGATTAACCAAATTCAGAAATTAGATGAAACACTTGGATCCATTCATCGTGCGATCAGAAGGCCGAGCAAAAACTGTTTGATTCCTTCCATTTTTGTTTCTGTTGATGGCCCTATACATGAAATTATAAATCGTAGGCGGCTGAAAAGGAGGAAGGTGGAGAGGAATTGAGGGCGAACCGGAGCTCCTCGCGGTCGTCGGCGGTAAAGGAGGGGTCGCTGGCCTGGCGGGCCCAGATGCGGAAGTAGACGGCGGTGCCCATGAGCAGCGCCAACGCGAACGCCACCATCAGGGCCTGCCGCTCGTGCCGCCGCCCCATCCCTCCTCCTCGTCCCCCCACCATCCTCTGCCGCCCCTCAACCCCTCACAGGTCAGGTAAGGTCAGATCAGATCACCTCCGAATCCGAAACTCCGTCCACCTCTCTCAGAAGCTCCGTCGGAGACGACAGAAGAGAGACACAATGGACACGAAGCAATTGGCTCATCGTGGGCCGTTAGTTTCCGGCACGACGGGCCCATGTTTTTGGCCCAAAGGGTCAAATACTGTCGTCGGATCCAGCCTTGCAGCCCATTGCGCACTGAGCTTGTGGCGGGAAATGCTTACAGTTCCGTTTACCACTAGTGTTCATAAAAGTAATCCGATAAATTTACAAACATCTATGATCTATCCAAACGATCCCACCCAAGTTTATACAAAATTACTCGTCAAATATAGGTTTGATTTTAGACAAAACTAAAACAACCACATTCCTAAAACGGAGGGAGCAGCTGTAGTTCACATATTATCAGTAGAGTAGGTGACACATGCCATCACCGGTCATTCAGTAATGTTTTTCTCTCACAATAAATCAGTAAACAGTACCTTCGGCCATGACTTCTTAGCCAAGCGAACATGCAAAACGGACATGTATCGCCCATACAAGCATTATGCCAATTAAGAATAATGATATTTGGACATAACGGTAAAATTAACAAGTTTAGACAAAGTTTAGGGGCCGCTACTGCACTTTACTCGGCCACAGAATTACTCACTGATCCTGCAATGTTTATATACAGCTAAACAGTACATGAGCAACCAAGAACCATCTTTATGTTCTCAGCGGTTGCTGTTTGTTTTTTCTTTTTCCCGAGGAAAACCCTACTTCTATAAAAGGAAAGAAGGAAAAACTAGCTGGGAACACCAGCAACCAAGCAAGCTCAAACAGCCAGCGTAAACAGGAACAGAATTCACTCAATACAGAAAGTACCCCCAAAACAAGAGTACGAAGCAGCAAGGAAATCCTTCAACAAAAGCCACCAACATTCACAGAACTCCTTCAATCTCCAAATTAGCCGTCCCCTTCCAGAACTCCATCAACCAAATCTTCATTTTCTTGACCTTGTCATCCAAGAACCTGGCATTGCCCTCCTTCAAGAGGAACACCATGAAACGGTGCAGGCCTACAGCAGCAGCTGAGACTGAGATGAGGAACATATTCCAGCTCACCCTAATCATCAAGATGGGCTCCTCTCTCAACTCCCTCACAAACTTGGTGAATATGAGCTGCATTCTTCGGTCTTTTACTGCTGCCTGGAGTGCCATCAGGGTCGATGATTCTTCAGGCAGCACCAGGTGTCCATCGTTCTTTCCTGTGGTCATGGGCGTCTGGATCCTGGTCTCCGCAACTCGTTTCAAGCCTGTGGCATTCAACATCCATTGGCAGACAACATCCGCAATAACCTTACTAAGGAGCACCCGGAACATCAAAGCATCTCTGGAGATCAGATCACGGGCAAGAGATTTTGCATTCTGCACAATAGGATGAAGAGTGAGCTAACTAGGTCAATCTTAAATGTCGGTCAGGAGGGCCTGTTGCTACATCACAAGTAAAGAAGGGTGCAGATATGATGTGATATATACCGCTGTCATAATAAGTCTCCTAATCACAACGCTGTCCTTTGATAATAAAAGCCTCACACACAGGTTTGCAGTATGCAATGCCCTCTCTGGTGTAGCTGTAGCACGGTCAAGTGAAGATAAATCACTGATCTCTACAAGGCTAGCCACATTCATGGCCTTCATGTCAGTCTCTGGCAAAACTTCACTGTTATACTTGAAGTTGGTCCTTCAAACATGAAAATAACATAAGTGGGCATGTAAGTATTACAAAGAACTGTCTGTTTGCTTGCCAAGTATAGTTAGCACATGCGTATCATCCTTCAACTCAACAAAACTATGCATATAACGAATTCCAAGCATTTTGTTCTTCTTATTTTCTTAACTAAAAAAAACACCAAAGAATTTATGCCCCCGACCTTATATGTGTAGAATTGAACTGAAAAAGGTTTTTAAGAATATATTCTAGAAGAAATTGGTGGTCAAATATATACATCAAAGACCATGCAAAGCCAAATGTGATTAGTATTTTTGACCAGAGGGAGGTACTGACTAACCAGAAGATATCACTATCACTAACTAAATAATTTAAGAAGGCATTGAAAGAACCAACATATTAAACAAACCAAACCAGTTTATAACAAAAAAAAGGAGATAAGAACCATGACACAAACCTTGCTGAAGCCAATTTTAGAAACGCAGCAATCTTCTGCCATTGGAACTCTTTCCTTTTGTTGAAAATTGCCTGTGTAAGAAAACTGATTGGTGTTAGTTATCACATAAATGCAGTCCAAAGGAGAACAGGAATAGAGCATAACATGGTTATATTGGTCCAACTTTGATGTTGAAGCCAACAAGGCCCCAATGCTGGCCCTAGTACTACACCAATGGGCCTACCTCAGAGGATAGTTCTGCAGACATACTAAATGAGATAAATGAATGTTACCTGATTCAAGAGTCTTCTTGTTGCAAGTGAATTATCGGAAAGAAGCTTCCGAATAACATATGGGTATGCTGCTTGAAATGTTTTGAAAGTCCCATCTGCTGCCACAGCCAGTCCTATCAGTAAGAAAGGAAGGAAAACAATAAACCTCTCAAAAATAGTTGCCATCAAAATATGCATCTTTGAAAAGAAATAGGCCTATATCCATAAGTTTTGAATTAGTTTGGTATCTCAATTTCAACTGAACAAGCTAACCTTCCAAAGAGGCAAGTGAACGGAGAACAAGTGTGTAGTAAGGTGGCATACGGAAGTGATATTTAAATGCCACAGACCAAATTTTTCCAAGCACCTAAAAGGTATATGCAGCAATAAACAAGGGCAAAAGCAATGTGAAAAGAACTGCATTAGGTACGGTGCTTCTTTTGAAATAAAATATAGGTACGAAGATATCAAGCCACCACTGCACTGAATTGAACCTACAATACAGTGAACTACCCACCTTACTAAACTTGATTTCTGGAATTCCATCTTCAAAGGTTACCTCGCCTAATGCATCCTCCAAATCCTAACACATGGAAGACACAAAATACAATCATTGAGAAAAATGGTTAGTGTATGCATTAATACTTGTATACTATATACAAATAATTCACTGAACAGTGACCAGACCAAATTAATATGGGATATCAGGTCATCGATTATAAACTCCTCCAACTGGTAGAGAGGGAACATACAAATGCAAGACATCAACATCAAACAATGCCACAATATTTTAGTATAAATCCTATCTTCCATATAACATTAAATGTGACATTAAGCCCATGATCAACAAATATAGCACATGCAACTTGTTGTGAGGTTTTGACATGAGGATCCCTGGCCCACAAGTTACTGAGACATAGTTTCTACATGAATTTCAATAAAAGCAAATGGACTCTGATTGACTAGTTTTACTTCTGTTCATTTCATTTAGTGACTGTCATATGTTCAATCATTTCATTTCAGCCAATCGACAACAACAGACTATATAAGTGGCGATTCCAAGGAACTGAGCTGAAAACATAAAACAGATGTGGTACAGCTGCAGTTTACTGAATTACCATTGTCACACGACGTAGATTGGTTTTTGGTGGAACTACATCCATTTCAGTCAAATCATAAACGAGGGAAGCCCAATCTCCATTTACTATGTGTACTATGCTTGCAAGCATAGCACGCTGATGTTTCCTTTCCATCACGCAAAGCAAACCAAAATCTAGAAACCTGATGTATTTAGGAATATGTTGTCAATAGTTTCAGAAGTATTTTATTACAAAAGCTTCATAACTACAAAATGTAAATCCACAAAAGGGGTATCCCATATCACATGAAATGTGAATTAAGGGAAACATGAAAAGCAACTATGTAAGTATAGGGCATATGAAACCATGTTTAGAATTATTTGGAGTAGAGCTTACCCAACACGACCTTCAGGAGTATAACGCAAGTTACCAGGATGAGGATCAGCATGCAACAAGCCTGTCTCAAGAAGCTGCACTAGCGATGCCTCTACACCTTTATTGACCTTATGAGTAATTAACAAAATGTTAAAACATATTGGGCAGCAAGTTTAAATTGAGCTTGTGAAATGTACAAATCATTGTAAGTTTATGCTACATCATCATAACAGAAAAAAAATACCCCTCAAGATTCAATAGACAGATGTTTTAAAGTGCTGTGATTCTGAAATAATTGTGAAATGGTGCACAACTACCTAAATTACGATGTGAAATTGATACAAAAGCTCTTTCCCATATAAAACAACTTCAATTCTAAATTTTTCCAAGAGAAAATACTGGCTAGTTGATAACAATTTATTATATCATTAGTAAATACCAGGTCAAGAAGGCGAGATTTTGCTTCCAACTTCTGCTTATCTGAAGCTTGAGTGATATTTTCAGAAACTCCTTTAGACAAAGAAAGCAAATCCTTGGGGTTCTCACCAGCCACCCACTCCATTGTCAAAACCCTCTTTCTAGTAAGTTGTTTAAGAACCTTAGGAACTAGCATGAAAGGATATCTGGAATGAACCTCCTGCAAGAATTGAAATTATTAGCTAAAATACCAAACCTAACAGGATCGTATAAGTTAGCAAAAGCACAGGTAAGAGACAAGAAAAAAAGCACCATAAATTTGGTAGCATTAGCAGCTTCAATATTGTAGTCCAACTCGCCGACGAAACCTCTACCCAGCTCATCAGCATAAAGAGAAATATTACTTCTTCGCTTGGCTATCTTCCGTATGAAAGCAAGCTGAAATAAATTGTAGGAGGTAAACAACTGAATAAAAAAGCATCACAAGAATGAGACTAAAGTGATAAAAAAATGATTATGCTAAGTTATAGCTAAAGCAAGTTCATGAACAGGAAAGCTAAATGCAGCATTTCTTAAGGTGAGTGAAAGGATATCCGTATTGCAAATAGGACCATGCATTTTGCTGTTACAAACAAATCCCATGAACAGGACCATGCTGCCATGCAAACAATAAAATCACAGATAGCACATTAAGGGACAGCAAATAAAAGCATCAAAACCCAGGAAATGATCATGGGCAGATGATGAGAAAGCATGCAAAGAGTGTCATAAGCACAACAAAAATCACCAGATGAGTGAAGAGCAACAGCTTATATGTTAGATGAAAGTATACATACCCCAAGGCGTAGAATATAGATGTCTCTCAGTACAGAAGGTAGAAGGTCTGGCCGCTGAACCTTTATTGCAACAAGAGCACCATCAACTGTGCGCCCCTGGTAGACCTGAAGTAAAAAACACAAGACTTCCTTGAGCACAATAGTACATACTGAGAATAATGATAAAGAAAATTGAATAAGACTACATCAGAAATTCCAAATAACTTGTTCTAAGTTCTAACATAGTAACATAGCACAGGCAGGAAGGACGCACATGAGGATATTACCTGTCCAAAGGAAGCAGCTGCTACAGGCTCATCTGAAATGTAACTGAACATATGCGACACAGGGCACTCAAATTCTCCCTCAATGATCATCATTGCATCCTCTTTTGGGAAAGGAGGAACTCTTTCATGCAACTCAGCAAGGGCCTAAAATTGAATAGCACTGAACTAGTCAATTTCTAGTAAAAGAATGTGAAGACCACTTAACTATCAAGCAAGTGCTAATGATGCAACGAAAATGCAGAACAGGGAGAGATTTACCTAACCTCACAAATCTCTGAACCTATGATATCAGGTCTTGTAGAAAGTGATTGTCCAACTGCATACATAAGAAAAGATAGATGTCATGAGGCAATCCGAGCCAGGTGACCGCCACCTTGCCTTGATGTTGTCTTGCCAAGCATGACAACCCAACCTTTAACAAAAGTAGGCCCAAGGTTAAGAAATGTCTCCTTGAGAAGTTGGCCAAGCATATATTGAGTATCATTGAAGCCTTTGCTGCTGCTTCCACTACTATAGGTAGCATCTGTGATCAATTGAGCTCTTTTATAAATCTGCATCTTTGCCACAGCTGAGAGAAATGTGAAGAGTATCTGCAGAGCAAATGGACCTATTAGTTACAATAACTGGAAGCAAGTATAGGTTAGTACTAAAAAGCAAAGGGCTCATAGTTAACCTGAATGACGCGAGATGCAAGGATATGAGGACGTGAGGCAAAGTACTGAGCAAGGAGGTCGGGATCGTAATGCTGGGGGAGCGGCGTAGTGAGGATAGCCGAATAGTAGTTGATGTACAGTTTGAGGGCTTCAAGATCAGCCATCATCAACTCCATACAGGACAATCCTGCCATAACATTTTGATAAAATTAGCTAATAATGTGACTGGCGTAGCTTAATTTACACCAAATCTAGAGCTCCTGCTGTATCGTGCTAGAAACCTGGTGGGTAGGAGGGGGGAGGGAAGGCCGGGGCCTGAAGTATCTGCTGCTGCTCTTTCTGCTGTTCCTGGGGTCTGGGTTTAGATTGGTGCTCAGGCTTGGACTGCCCCTTGCTTCCGAGGAATCGCCGCGCGAGAGAGTGCCGCGCGCTACCGGCGTACACCTTGAGGGCCTGGAAGTCGGCCGCCATTAGCTCCACGCACGACAACCCTACAAAAACCCGGAGAAATGAGGCCATCATCAGCAAGACGATGCGCGCGGAATGGGGTCGAATTGAGATGCGCTCGGGTAGCCAGCGAGGAACCTGGCGGGTACGAGGGGGGCGGGAAGGCCGGGGGCGACTCATCCAACGCTACCACCTCCTCTTCCTGCTGCTGCCGCAGTGGCTTGGGCTTAGGTCTCGGCTGCTGCTGCTGCTTCCGCTGCTTCTGCTCGAGGAAGCGGAGCCAGAAGACGTCGCGGAGCGGGGGGCCGGCGGCGGCCTGCAGGAACTCGCCGTCGCGGCGGAGCACGCCCAGCACCTGGTCTAGCGCGTCGCCGCCTCCTCGCGCCCCGTTCCCGCCCGACTGCCGCGGCTGGCGCGGCGAGACGGGCTTGTTCCCGCCCCACCACGGCCGCTGCGCCACCTTGTCCTTGTTCCCGCCGCCGCCGCCGCTCACGGCGCGGACGTGCAGCACGGGCGGCCGCACCAGCGTCGCCATCGCATCGAGCTTCAGCTTCTAGGAGAAAGCGAGGAGGGGGACAGCGAGAGCTGATTGGGAGGGAGCGGCTGAGGGTCGCGCGAGTCGCGACGGGACAGGGCGTGGGGGAGATCACTGGTTCTACGCTGCGCACGTCACTGGTTCTACCACGCGTCCACGAACGAACTGCTTGGGGATAGCCGTTTCGCCCTGAAAAGCCCAGTGAATTGGGCCGATCCGATCCGGCCTCCCCGCTGCCTTGTGGGCCCATCAGCACGGAAATAGCGACTGGGCCTGCTCCTGGCCGTCAGTGACGAGATACGAAAACGGGCCAAGCAGCAAATCAGATCCATGCGTCTGTCTGACAGAACGCGAAACACAATCCGTATTCCGTTGCAGTGAAGAAGATTACAGGCAGGAACAAGTACAGACAAGAGAGGTGGACTAGGCCGATGGATGGACCATTAGGCCTAATTTATGTGGGCTTGGGCTCCTTTTTTCGTGTCAAGAGTAAGAGAGCAGCAGGACTGCAGCAGTGTTGCTCAAAAAAAAAAAAAAACAGGACTGCAGGAGCGAACAGTGCTTGGATGGAGGTTGAATAAACAACATGAGCCATTTCAATGTTGTCAAAAAATGAGCCATCTCAATAAGTGTTCAAAACTTCAAATCAACCAACCGTACAAAATTGTATTTTTGAGCAACAGATTTTTCTTTTTTGCACTCATTGTTAAGCGTGTTAGCTCTACGCTGATGAACTTATGAGATGTTGTCCTAGCATTATTTAGGACTATATTGGAGAAAACAATGCTATTCAAATGTTGTTGAGATGCTTATACACAGTGTCTTCTTTCTATAGAGGGTCAGTATTGGGTCTACATGGAGGGATGCCTGGATGGGCCTGTTTGATACACATAACTAGATACTAGTTGAAATTAAAAATCAGTCCAAATTAGTTATGGCCGAATAGCTAGTTAACTAATAACTAGTTGAAGACATGGCTAAAAGTTAGCTTACCTATTAGGTTTTCTGTTTCAATGCACTAGAGCTAATTTTAGCTATTTTTTAGCAATTAGCCCCTATATACAAACATGTCCATAGTTATGCACATGCAGATAATCATTTCTTCTTGTTAGAAATAAATGACACGGTTGATATACTACAATTTGAACAAGTGGACCATTCCTTATAACCACGTAAAACATGAGAAAACTTTGACCTATCTACAGCTTCCAAAAGAAAATGCAATACACAACCAATTCAGGACAGTTGGTATAGTTCATTTAAAGTTTATTAATTGCTGGTTATCTAGGGAAGTTCTTGAGAACAGTCAACTGATTCTTCCAAGGAAATGCTGAGCTGAATTTGAATTTCCACTGTTTAGGATTGGAGGTCCAAGAAGTAGAGGCTCGAGTGATGTTTTGGGGATGCCCTGTGCCTGTACGGTATACAAAGAAACAACAAGGTTTCAAATGGATCCATGTAGCAAAAGGTCAAATAAATGACCAGAACCTAAGATAGCAAAAGAAATGCAATACAGCTTCATGACGAAGCTAGTGCCCAAAATTTGAACTGTACAAGTCGATTTCGTCAGAAAATGAAGTTGGAATACATAGATCCTGCACAGATGCTCCTTTCACATGTACATCAGTTGGTACATGATGTATTATCGCTTCTTCAGATGAATCGACCCAGAGCTCCTGACAGATAGCCTGGAGAACTGAGGAAAAATCTTACGATGTCAGCACTTATGCTTGATCTCCGGCAAAGAATGTTGTGAAGAAACTATATATGCACAGAGATTTAGAATGCAACTTTGTGGCATAACTGGTGACCATTCAGACTTATCATGCAGCTGCAATTTCAGTTGTACAAAATTTTCAGTTGGATTATTTATGTATGTTGGGAGCTGCAATTTCACTGGCCATTCTTCTGCTGCTGTTTCCTGATCAGACGCTTACCTGACTGTTCATAGAGTCGCACAGTTTAGCAAAGCTCGAATCCTAGACAATGGGCCTGACGCACCCTGAGCCTGAGTGACCGGCCATTTTCTGATATTGTATAGTTGTTGGAGCATTGCACTGCTTGGAACAATTTGCGCTGGTTTGATCTAGCTAGGAAATGAGGAGATTTTGCTGGTGTATGGTGAGTGGGTGGTGTGGGGAAGACTAGGGATCGGAGCAGCAGGTGCATGGGCCTGATCTGAACCGAAGAAGAACATCTCACATGGGATGCATACATGCACTGTCCTGGAAGAAGCCCACCTCTCTCTCTCTCTCCCATCATATCCACACCACCGGCAGCAACCAACATGGTAGATAGACGACGTGTGCTCAGTGCATGTGACCCAACGAATTCTTCACATCATTTTTGTCTCCCTTTTGCGTTGCGCCGGGCCGGCATTATGCTAGGTCTCACTAGCCACATACATTGCCTTTGATCAGTCTTTCAGATTCAGATCGGCAGGAGCTGTTTTTTTTAACGAGGGAATACTCCACTGTCCACATGCATATATACCACTGAAATGGAGGATTAGCAGATGAGATGTGATCCGCTGCGCAAGCATATGCAGAAGATGATGCTCCATCATCGATCATCAACATTACTCAGTGGAAGGAAGTAGTAGTGCGGTTTGAGTTGAATTTCTGATTTGGACGGCATTTATTTCGGTTCAGAAAAATATCGGATCAAGTCGTCGCGTTTTGTCAGTGGCTTGATCCTTGACTTGTTGTATGTGTGGCTCTAGTAGATAGCAGCTGTTATGCTCACATTTGTCAGGCAGTCGCTCGTACTAGGAACCACGTCGTGGTCCTCCATCTATTCGTTTTGTTTAACTTTTGTTCGACGGTCCGGCAGCAACCAAAAAATATACAATTCTGCTACTAATGTGGTTGGGTGGGGTGATTTGACCTGGACCATTTGACATCTCTTTCTCTGCTGCGGTGGAAATTCCGAGGCAACTCGCCGATACTACCTCTGTCAATATTCCATAGTTAACATATATCAAACATACGTTTATTCTTGATTTTATCATGAAATATGCACTTATGATCTATCTGTTTCAAATGATAAATGTCCGTGCTGTTTTCTATAAATTTGATTAAAATTAGTTTGATTTAGATCAGACCAAAATTGTGTGTTTAGAAGGAGACAGTAAACCAATTCAGAGCAACATGGCATGAAGGCCTGCACCTCTGCACCTGCGCCACCGCCGACCGCCGGTGCCGGGCGCGGGCTGCAACCGGTGGAGTCGCCGTGTCGGTGGCCGACGCTGGCAAGCTTAGCTGCAGGCTCTCGGTCGCAGCGCACAGTGCATAGGTATCATCACCAACGCCTGAGTTCACTCTCCTGCAGTTCAAATCTTGCACTGATGCATTATTATTATTAGTGGCGTGCTTAGAATATACTCCACATGGCCGACGCTCCCTTCTCTGTCTCCCTGTCCCAAGCTAGCCTTCTTTGCCTTTTTCTTCTTCTATATATATACTTTCATTCACATCTCCTATTCGATGTCCATTGCAAAAGCCAAAAGGTATAGTGTTCGATAAAGAGGATCTCTGAAGTAGCTATATATAGCCTGAAAAGAACTTGGAAACAATTGCTATATGCAAGTGTTCACATATTCAGACACGATCGCGTTTGTTGGAACAAATACATCACAAAAATGCTTGTAAGGTAGAGAACTAGCTAGAGATGTCGGAGAGGCAGACTTGTTGTAAGGATTTGGTGAAGAATAATTGTATTTCTGTGAAGCATCAGTAGTGCTCGGAATGTTGCTAAGTAGCGGTCAACATTGCAGCTTATTATTTCTCTTTTCTGTTTTTTTCTTCCTCTCTCCAAAGCTAATGAAAGAACGGCCATGTATATTATATTATGTATCATATATATAAAGGCCAAAGTTTCCACTCTGATTGAATTTCTTTATACGCGCAAGAGCAAGGCAACTGGCCTATCTTAGTATTAAGTAGTAGTTGGTCTTGGTAGGACCGGAGGAGTCTTGCCGCACATGCAGGCAACGTGATCCCATGTTTTGTATTCTCTTTTTTTCCCCCATTGTCCCAAATGCCTTTGTTATTTGTATGGTTGAGCATGCAAGTCCTGCCTGGAATCCCATCAGTCCATCACCTAATGCTCCTAACTAACTGATGGAAATAGTCAGTAGTAGTATTTTGACAATGATGAGCTAGCTAGCCGTGTCTTAGAATTAAGCACCACCAACTTTTGGTTAGCTACAGAGCACTGCTACACTGTGCACCACAAACTAAGGTACTACGTACAGTAGTGCTCGTACGTACTACTAGTTAGATTAGACTACCATCCATGCAAGGCAAATTCATATTTTCTCTCTCTTTCTGTTGGTTACAATTTAAAAGGTTCAGATATTTATTTCAGACAGTGTTCGTGACTTGCGCATGCATGCAGACGAGACGAGACGACCATCATCATTGATCATATTGGTTTGCATTGCAACCAAACAGAGAGGCCTCGGCCTCCCTTCCCATGGAGTCCCATCGGGCCTTGTTTAGTTCAAAAAAATTTTGCAAAATTTTTCAGATTCTCCGTCACATCGAATCTTTAGACGAATGTATGAAGTATTAAATATAGACGGAAAATAAAAACTAAATACACAGTTTTGTCGGAATTGACGAGACGAATCTTTTGAGCCTAGTTAGTCTATGATTAGACAATATTTGTCACATACAAACGAAATTGATACTATTTACATTTTGCAAAATATTTTACAAGTAAACAAGGCCTAGTATAGTACGTTGTCTGTTGCACCGCTTCAGTACGCGCGCACGTACACATTCCTGATTACGAAACCGCAACGGCATCAGGCGGCGTAGCGGGCGCGCGAGAAGCACGACAAGTATTTTTTTTTTTTCTGATACGGCAATATTTTTAAAATTTTTAGAAAATTGTCTTTTAAGAAGAGAGATAAAAGATCATCAGTTCCACGTAGACGAAAGTCTTTTTGACTCAATTTTTAATTTAAGTGAATCACGGATTTAAATGTCTACAAACGAGTAGAACAAAAATATACAAGCATACTCTAATGTACTAGTAGCATTCTTGTAAGAACATTTTGTGACACGCGTCTACGTGCAAATATTCATTAAAAAAGAAAGAAATTGGCGCTCCAAAGCCCTCCTCCGTCGTCCCTCCACGTCCGGTGGCGCATCACCGGGGTGGGTCCTACCGTGCCTACGTGGCGACGGCGACGCCTTGTCAGCTTGTGGCACGACACGAGCAAGCGAGGCCGGAGCCGAGGACCGACCGTGCACGCGCGCGGGCGGCTGCAAGTGGCACGTCGGATTCAGGGGCGATGCCATGTCAGTGTTACAGGGGACGTCCGCGTCACGCCCGGCCTCCAGCTGGCACCCGAACGGAACGGGGTCGCCATCGCCAGCCGTCGGGGGAAACGTCCAAAAATCTTTCTCCGCTCACCGCACCGCACCGCACCTAATTGCCGTCACGTAAAACCTGGGGCCTGGCTATCTAGTAGTATGGCAAATTAAGCTAATCACGTCCGTTCCGTCGGCTGGGGCTGTTTCTTAATCCCCGCGAGCGACGTCGTTGCTGTCCGTGGTCCGAGCGTGGGTCCCTGCCACTGCACCTAACTCTGCACAAGTCGAGGGAGCGATCCACCGTGACAGCGACGGATCAATGGCTGACCTGACCTCGCCAAATCAAATGAAATTCCTTCGAATCCGAATTCGTCGTGGCTTTGCCCTGTGTTTGCGTGTGTGTTTCAGTTCAGCTGTTGCTTTTCCACTCTCAGCTGGCACCTGGCAGTGTGCAGGTGAGCGAGCATTCTATATGAGCCTCCTTGGAACCTTTGCTGTCTCACCTTACCTGGTAGAGAAAGGCTAAACTAGCTCAGCAAAGCAAGGTCAGTGTTTGGTTGCTTACTCGTACGCCAGTAGTGTTGGCAAAGGGCTTTGCCCGTATACTAGCGCTCGCAGTAGCGCGGGCAAATAGCTAGGGAAGAAAATTCCGTGAACCCTGGGTGCATGAGATCTCCCGTGCGCCCCTAGCCCCGATAGCCAACACGTGTCACGGAACGAGATCCCACGTCCGGAAAGAGATGGCTCCTTGACAGCACCAATTTGGCTCTCCTTAGTTACCAGCCAAGAAAATCCTTGCCGAGCGAAGATGTACAGTTTTAGGCAAGAGAACTAAGCACACCCTACATGACTCGCAATTCATTTGTGGCACACTTGGGATTCAGGTTGCAGTCGGGCTCATTCACGGCCGGCCGCTAACCCGCATCGCTTTGCCGCAAAGTTTGAACTTCGTGGGCAAAATTTTCGCTGATATAGCAGACTAGGCTGCAAAACCCGCGAGACCCGCTACACTACGGTGCAGACTACGTGAACACTGTCTCTCTCCACATACAATATCTACACATAATGCAAGAATTTAGAATCTACAAGCTAAACATTCATATCCAGTTAATCGATGAGCACAGATGATACAACTTTGCACTGATCATTTTATTTTTCATATCCCGGCTATCTATATATTGTATGTTCTTAAATATAATAACATCAAGAAATACAGGTATAGAAACAAGGACACATATCCTGTAACAAAAGTTATTATTACTAAATAAAGACGTAACATATGAATGCCCTCTTCAACTATGCATTGACTGAAACATTCAATCACAATGGGTTCATGACCATTTCAATAACTGTAGCCTTTTTCGGTTATTGCTTAATTAAGTCTATCTACATGGTCTTCTGAAAACTGAACTGGTAAAAGATACATATAGACACAACTCCTTTTCAATTAGTTGATTCTTTCTATTGAACAAATGTTCACTATAAGTTGCAAACAACTTCCGTAGCTTGTGTGTGAGTTGTAGCAACAACGATTACTAGAACTGAACAAGCGTTCTACACATTGATCTTAATCATCATACAATCATTCCATCAACTAGACAAGGTCATCAATACCTTTATCAGAGATTGGACGAGCTGAGAGCAGTCATCAACTCACATCGACGCAGAAGTGAGAGAATAGGGCTGAGGACCAAATGATGACATGAAGGCGAGAATAGAGCCTTGCAGGTTCTTGCAGATTATTGCAGGAGGACGACAACGGCCACGGAGGATGACAGCGGTAGTCGTAGGGTTCAAAGGATACGACTCTTCACTCTTGTGGGTTCTTGCGAGGTTTCTCGCTCGCCCAATGGGCTTGGTAGGTTGACAGTCATTAGGCCATGAAAATTTGCAGTTGGTCCGCAACAGCCATGAAGGCAAGTTTTGCAGGGCGAGCGGACGGACTATGTTAACAACCCGCCTTGCCTACAATCTGACCTAGGATTACAAAAAGAAGGCTAGAAATAGTTTGGTAACATTTCGGCTTATTGTAAAAGATTTCTAACTCTAGCTTGTCTAGTAGAGTTGAAGTCACTTTAGAGAAAAAAACACTTATTAAAATAAAAGTGGTAGTTTGTTATAATTTATTATGATTTATGTTGAATTTATAAGGAGAAACCATATTTTCACGGCTCTAGCTTATGAGCAGGGCTTCGGCTTCTGCGGGATTCTTCGTCGGAGTTGTTTCTTGGACGTCCATTTAACAGGACCTTGGCCGGAGCTAGATCCGCTTGAGAAGTCGCGCTAAACAATCCCTAAAATATCTCCAGTAGATGACATGAGATGAGATAGCGGAATTATTGGCGAAAGTTAAGCTAAGACTGCTGGTAGCTGTACGTGCGTGGAGACGGACTGCATGCCACTATCGCCCTCCCGATCGAGTCGGCCTTGTTTAGTTCCAAAAATTTTACAAAATATGAATAGTAGTACTTTCGTTTATATTTAATAAATATTATCCAATCATATACTAACTAGACTCAAAAGATTCGTCTCGCCAATTCCGACCAAACTGTGCAGTTAGTTTTTATTTTTGTCTATAGCCTTGTTTAGTTCCAATTTTTTTTGCAAAACAGGTACTGTAGCACTTTCGTTTGTTTGTGGCAAATATTGTCCAATCATGGACTAACTAGGCTCAAAATATTCGTCTCATCAATTCCGACCAAACTATGCAATTAGTTTTTATTTTCATCTATATTTAATACTCCATGTATGTGTCTAAAGATTCGATGTGATGGAGAATCTGAAAAATTTTGTAAAATTTTTTAGAAACTAAACAAAGCCTATATTTAATACTTTATGCATGTGTCTAAAGATTTGATGTGATGAGGAATCTGAAAATTTTTGCAAAAGTTTTTGGGAAGTAAACAAGGCCGGTGGGTCGGTCGGTCGGTCGGTTTTTGTGAACGCGAGCAAGGGCCCAGAGGCAGTGGCAGGCAGAGCCACGCACGCACAGCACAACGCGGTCTGGCTGGAGGATGGGCGAATCCTTGCTTGGAAGGCAACGCTGCCTGTGGATTGTAGCTGTATGTAGGACTGTCGTGTGGCCCCGGGCCCTCCGCATGATGCGGACGCGCATGCATGATGGCGCCACCTGTCACTCACCCGTTGCGTCGATCGTGTCGTGAAGACAGGGTTTGAATTGAGATGCGTCCTCCCCGAAACTCGTCCCAGCTGTGTACGGACCCATATCCGCTTTTTCTCGAGATTTCAGGAGGTGATTTCCTAGAATCCTAGGGCTAGCTCTGTATTCTGAATTTCAGATGCATCTGGGCCTTGTTTAGTTCCAATATTTTTTAAAAAATAGGCACTATAACACTTTCGTTTATATTTAATAAATATTATTTAATTATAAACTAACTAGGTTTAAAAAATTTGTCTAGCAAATTATAGGTAAACTGTGTAATTAGTTTTTATTTTTATCTACATTTAATATTTAATGTATACATCTAAAGACTTGATGTGATAAGAAATATAAAAAATTTTGTAAATCTTTTCAAACTAAACAAGGCCCTGGATTTTGTGAATTCAGCAGCGAATTGTCAACGAAATGGAGAGGGGGTAAACGCGTGCGCGAAGGTGATGGTGTGGCCCACGCCCACCGGTGGTGGTGCTCCAACACTCCAACACAGACAGCAAAGTCCACTCGCCGACGCGTACGTGACTCCCGCACCGGATGGCCTGGCCTGGCACCTGTGTCCTTTCTCCTTTCCCCTTCTCCCGCGGCCGACGGCGACGTACGGTCAGTGGCCGCGGGGCGGGCGCGGGGGAGCGCGCGGCACATGGGTGGCGCGGCGGACGCCGGCCGACGGATAAAGTTGGCTCCATTACCCATACATGCAGACTCGAATTATCCGAACCCGAGGTACCAATTCTGAATTCGGATAGCGATTTTAATTACCCAAAATTAGTTTGGTTATTTTGGATAATATCCCCCGGTACCCGAATTACCGAAATATTTATCTATATTTTTGTATTTATCATGTGTTGTTAGTTAAATATTAGAACTTATCAGTTTAATAGAACATAATTCTCTTTATTTGAACAAGTGCTAGTAATATATTATTCTCTACAAATGCTATTGAAATTATATACAAATTGCTGCTGAAATTATATATAAATTGCTATTGAAATTTTGTGTATTGTGTTGTTTTTTGAAAATTTGGGTAAATCTGGAATACCCGAACCTGAATTATCGGGTACCCAAAATTGCGGGTTGTGTTTTTTCCAGAACTAATATCGGGTAACAATTTTTATTACCTGAATTTTGAATTACCCGACCTGAAAAAATCGGGTAACCCGAATGCCCAGGCTTACTCACATGCAATGGCGCTGTGCCAATGGCTTAAAAACCGAAATTTTTTTAAGATTCTCATCACATCAAATTTTACGGTACATGCATAAAGCATTAAATATAGTCAAAAACAAAACTTAATTACACAGTTCACCTGTAATCATGAGATAAATCTTTTAAGTCTAGTTAGTCTACAATTGGACAATATTTTACCACAAACAAACGAAAGTGCTACAGTAACAAATTTTTTTTCATTTGACCAACTAAACAAGGCCCTTGTTTAGTTCACCTAAAAATAAAAAAAATAACACACATCGAATCTTGCAAGCTATACATAAAATATTAAATATAGATAAAAGTTAAAATTAATTGCACATAATATTTATAAATCGCGAGATAAATATTTTAAGGCTAATTAGTTTATGATTAGATAATAATTATTAAATAAAAATGAAAAAAGGCCATGTCACGTGCCCGCGATCGCGTGCGTTTATTTGCTTGCTGCCGCGCCATGGGTCGTCTGAGCTGCTGTGCCGGTGTCTCCACCTACTCTTCTCTTGTGTACGTAGGCCTTGTTTAGTTCCATATTTTTTAAATAGGTACTATAATATTTTTATTTATTTAATAAATATTGTTTAATTATAAATTAACTAAATTTAAAAGATTCTTCTCGTAAATTACATGTAAACTGTGTAATTAATTTTTATTTTTATTTTTATTTATATTTAATGTTTTATATATGTGTATAAAGGTTTGATGCGACGAGAAATATAAAAAAATAAGACTTTTTTGGAACTAAATAAGGCCCACACGGCCTGGAGTCTCCGTTTTCTCCCCCATCCCCCTCGCCTGTTCTGTTCGTGACCCCGGCGCGCCCCTGCAGTCCTACACCACTCGCGCTCAGGCTAGCTAGCCTCTGAGCATAAACGCATGTGTGATGTGTCTGTCAGCAGCTACGCATTACATATGCGATCCAACACATTTGTCTGTTAGATGTACCAAATAATACAGAATATAAGTATGTAGTACGGTAATCCGCCGTGTTGGGCGGGGCCCGGCTGCACAGAGAGAGAGAGAGAGAGAGTCATGCATGGACCAAGGAATGGGAAGGGGTGGATCATTGAAGCAATGGCCTTGTTTAGTTCACCCTGAAAACCAAAAAGTTTTCAAGATTCCCCATCACATCGAATCTTGTGGTACATGCATGAAACATTAAATATAGACGAAAATAAAAACTAATTACACAGTTTAGCTGTAAATCACGAGACGAATCTTTTGATCCTAGTTAGTCCATGATTGAATAATATTTATCACAAACAAACGAAAGTGCTACAGTACCGAAAAGTTTTCACTTTTCGGAACTAAACAAGGCCAATGCAGCAAAACTACGGCCTTGTTTAGGCCTTGTTTAGTTCCCAAAAAATTTTGCAAAATTTTTCAGATTCCTCGTCACATCGAATCTTTAGACTCATGCATGGAGTATTAAATATAGATAAAAATAAAAACTAATTGTACAGTTTGGTCGAAATTGACGAGACGAATCTTTTGAGCCTAGTTAGTCCACGATTGGACAATTTTTGTCAAATACAAACGAAAGTGCTACAGTGTCAATTTTGCAAAAAAATTTGGAACTAAACAAGGCCAGTTCCGAAAAGTGAAAAGTTTTCGGTACTGTAGCACTTTCGTTTGTTTGTGACAAATATTATCTAATTATGGACTAACTAGGATCAAAAGATTCATCTCGTGATTTACAGCTAAACTGTATAATTAGTTTTTGTTTTCGTCTATATTTAATGTTTCATGTATGTGCCACAAGATTCGATATGACAGAGAATCTTGAAAACTTTTTAGTTTTGAGGGTGAACTAAACAAGGCCTACAAAAGGGACAGACACAGCTAGATAAAGCAGCCGATCCCGCCCAAAAGGGAAAAAGGCCAAAGGGAGAGACGCAGCAAGCTAGCTAACCCGGCAACGTGCGGCACGCATGAGGGTACTCCTAGGTAGTAACATGCAGGCGTCACCTTTGCCTTTTGCCCTTTGGTACGGTGAAAGTGGAGTGAGGCCCTGTTTAATTTTCATCTAAAGACATTTCACCTCATCACATTAAATATTTAAACACATAACATAAAATATTAAATATGAATTAAAAAATAACTAATTATACAATTTATGTGTATTTACAAGATAAATTTTTTAAATCTAATTAGTGCGTGCTTAAACAGTGATTGCTATAGTTATAAATGTGTTGCCGTACGCAAAGAACTTTTCTCATCGTCATCGATCGTGTATACGTGGCCAGGCGTCTTACCGGCTTCTTTTCTCTTCTACGGAAGCATCCTTTCCTTCCCATCCCATCCATGCAATGCGCAGTGTACTTGCTACACTGTACCCAATGGCGCAGTGCATGCAGCGGTGTACTACTTGCTGTACGTGTACATCGACGACCACACTCCTCCCTCCGCTTTGCCTGCCTTTGCGTCACCCCACGCACACGTTTTGGGAAGCATGCGCTCTGCTCGGCTACGATCTGTCGGCGTCGGCGCATCCAGGGGTCTTGTTTAGTTCCAGAAAATTTTGCAAAATTTTTCACATTTTTCGTCACATCGAATCTTTAGACGCATGCATGGAGTATTAAATATAGACGAAAATAAAAACTAATTGCACAGTTTGGTCGGAATTGACGAGACGAATCTTTTGAGCCTAGTTAGTCCATGATTAAATAATATTTGTCAAATACAAACAAAAATGCTACAGTGTCGATTTCCTAAAAATTTTCGGAACTAAACAAGGCCCCAGTTTGGTCAGTTTGGGAAACAGAATCCCGGTCAACCAGGGCCTTGTTTAGTTCCGAAAATTTTTGGGAAATGGACACTGTAGCACTTTCGTTTGTATTTGACAAATATTGTCCAATCATGGATTAACTAGACTCAAAAGATTCGTCTCGTCCATTTCGACCAAACTGTGCAATTAGTTTTTATTTTCGTCTATATTTAATACTCCATGCATGCGTCTAAAGATTCGATGTGACGGGAAATGTGAAAAATTTTGCAAAATTTTCTGAGAAGTAAACAAGGCCCAGCTTTAAAATTATGCCATCTTGTAACTTCAACAGGTAATTAATTAGTCCATTAATATGATATTCATGTGATAGGAAAACATAGTCCAAACAAAGTTTTCTTCAACACTTTATAGATCTACTAGTAATAACACCAATTTTGTGGTCAATGCTCTTGTCCCAAAGAACGGGAATCTTCAAAATTCAAGTGGGAGGAATAACACGCTTGCTTGGTCACTCGACAAAAATTGAGATAACTAGCTACGAATTAGCAAGGAGATTGGGCGGATTGTACAACCATACGTACATGCATGTAGGACTTTGTGACTACAACAGGAATGCAAATTCCACTTGCTTTGGGTATCTAGTTTTTTCATTATATAACACTTGTTTTTTTAATTTTTTTAAATAGATTACTTGTTTGTTTGTTTATTTGTAGTTGTGATCTATTTATTCATCCAATTGTCTTCTTCGACGAGAACAATCATATATCTATGGCATCGTCATTTTCCTTTTATCTTCATTTCTCCTACTCATAGCTTGTGGTGTGCAATTTCTACTAATGCCAAATCATGATAGTCTCTAATTTCCTTTGGATGAGCTTCATTCTTCATTAAAATCATTGTTGTTTTTAGTTCATTTGTCATCTTCAAAATCTAATGTATGGATAGCTTTGTGTATATATTATCATTTTTTTGATCAATTTATCGCCAGATTCCTCACAATTTTGCTCATGAATCTTGAAGCCATTGCGACCTAAATCATCTGCTAGCCATCTTTGTCAAGCATCAACATCAATAACATCTCAACCATTCCAAAGAAATGGAACCATCATTGGTGATTTTCACCCATGCCACTCTATTGTACTATTTGAACCATGACATGACCATATTGTTTTCGCTCATGACCAGTTTATCGCGAAGTAAAAAAGAAGAAGAATGATGCCCATCGTGTTGCTTGTGAGCTTCTCACTCATGTGCATTGGAAAATGGATATACCATACCAATCAACCAATACAGTTTTCGTCATTCTTCCCCTAGGCTACTCCCACGAAAGTACGTTGAGACACACTATTTGGTTGTTTTTCCTTCGCAACGTCAATTGTGATACAAAATTTTCTGGACACAAACACAGGAAAAAAATTAACTTGGCAAGTTTTTTTTATCTCTGGCTGATTCATTACTTAGCTGACAAATCATTAGAAATAATTACAACGACATCATCCGGAACATCAGCTCGTAATGAACGCCTCCCCTTTGATGTAATCATAACCCAAACCCACCAAAACATGGGCAGCCCTATTGCCAGTTCTACCTAGAAATTTGCATTCAAAATTGCTAAAATTCAACATTGCCATCGCCTTGAGCTCCTCGATCGGAGCCTCTTCCGGCCTTACATCATAGCTTCGGGACAAGATCGCTTGCTGAACATTCATCGCATCTGTCTCTAGGATGAGATCCCAATACCCAAATTGGTCGCTACTTGGATACCTTGCAGACAAGCTATCAGCTAGAGCTATGTGATTCTAATTGCTTCGATGACTTTTCATTGGCATGTGAAGACATTACTCCCTCCGGTCCGAAATGTTAGGCGCTACGGAAAACATCTTTGTTTATCCATGCAAATAGCTGCATTGAAACTATTGGCATTGAGAAAATGAAGGGGTGTTAGCAGCGCATGCATCTGTACAGCCATTGGTGGGAGTAACTCTTCTTTTGCACGAGCGCAACCATCAACGCATCATCTTGGTATTCACTAGACGTGCGCCTAAGAAACCAGACCGGAGGGAGTAGTGTCCAACTTAGATAGGTATTTTGCATGCGGGTAATACCTACCAAAGGCATTTCATATGGTTTCTTTGTTTTTTGTATTTTACACTATTTTCTATTTTCATAATTGTTCTATGTATATTAGAGTATCTATTTATTTTTCTGTTGGATCTAGACCATTACATTTCTAATATAAGAAACTTTAAGTTCTTGCTATGTTTGTTGAGATTTTTTCCTAGCTAATAATTTGGTAAAAGTTTTAGTCACATCTAATGGAACACTTATATACACTCAAATATTGCCTTTCATTCAAGAAATAGTAACTAACATGAGAAAATCTTTTTATGCTTAATTTATTGGTGATTGCAAATGGCTCTTAGGTCAATACTAGTGTGCAACAAGAGCTAAACCTAGTGAGATCTCCCTACCTTTGTCTCCTAAGGGCTTAGTTTTTAGCTTTATGTTGTCGTGGTTGTTGTTGTCATCATCGTCGTTGTTGTTTAATTCGGGTTCTCCTTCTGTGTAGTGTTTTTTCCTTCTATATCATACAAGTTCAGCAGATCTATGTCATGAACCTGAGGCATGATTCTTGTCATGAACCTCCATTTTTAAAATACTTTGTGACTTTGACTTTTAATTTCCGCACTTTGACCGGCAATATTAGTTTTAGCATTTATAATTAGGTAAAGTGAGAAATATATTATTGGGATTGTTATTGAAAGTACTTTTAGACATGATGCACATAAATGGCGAGCCGTCAAACGCTAAACAATGAAGCCGCCAAAATTGCCAGATACCGTTAAACGGAGGCTGGTTATAATTTTGTAACCTCTAACATATGGTCGTTGTAGACTTGTAGGACTAATTATTGGTTTATACACGCGAGGGTGTATTTCCGACTCACTGCCCTCTTTTAATTTCTCCTCTGTTTTTCAATTTATTGCTAGATGCTATCGCAGGCTTCGCATCATCAACAATCTAGAAACTCCAAAAAAGAGGAAAATCTGTACCTGAGCTGTATCATTAGAAATCTGTCCAGTCAAGGTATACCATTGAAAATCTAGACCAGGTTCGCCCCTCAAGAAAACCAACTTAATAAAGGCAAGAAACAATAAAGTGAGGAATGCACGACGCGCATCATCATCCTTGCCTGCAACAAATAAAAGAACCAAAAAAAAAAAGGAGACAGAAAAAAGTGATGCCCATGACGTGCGTGCATGGTTCCAACTCATGAACATGAAGCTGCTCCGACGACTTGCCTGTGTCGCTGTGATGCCTGTAAACCCATGGACCTTGCAGGCTTGCACACAGGAACTCAGGAGGGAAACTGCAACGCGGATCGCATGTTGTGCACTGAGGCCTTGTTTAGTTTTTTTTTAATTCTTCGTCACATTAAATCTTTAGATACATGAATGAACATTAAATATAAATATAAATAAAATTAATTGTACAGTTTATGATAAATCTTTTAAATCTAATTAGTCTATGATTAGATGATAATTACTAAATATAAATAAAATGCTACAGTAGTTAAATCTATTTTTTTTAGAATAAACAAGGCCTCACACGCGCGCGCGTTGAAACTTGGAAGAATCGATCAATGCAGTAAAACTTGACAGGTGCACGAGTAGTTCCCAAGTGGTACAATACTACTTCGACAAGGAAAAGAAACACTTTGACGGAGTACTACTGCACAACCTGTAGGGCAGGGTGAAAGTGAAAAGGAGGGAACCAGTCGGCTGCTGGCTGGCCATGTTTAGGGCCTGTTTAGATTTGAAATTTTTTTGCCCAAAGAGAAAAGTTTTTGTGGAATTGTGGCCTAAGAACTAAACGAGGTTAAAAAATTTTGGAGCTAAAATTTTAAGTTGCAACTGTGCACGCACTCCCATGAAAGCCCACCAATGACAACTGCAACTGCATGCAGCTCAAGTTGTCATTGGTGGGCTTCTATGGGAGTGTGTGCACAGTTGCAGTCCAAAATTTTGGCCCCAAAATTTTTTAACCCCGTTTAGTTCTCAGGCCCCAATTCTACAAAAAATTTTCTCTCTAGACCAAAAAATTTCAAATCTAAACTGGCCCTTAGATTGGAGATGAAAATATTTTGGGTGTCACATCGGAGATGTCGGGATGAGTTTTTAGAAACTAATAAAAAAACAAATTACATAGCTCGTCAGAAAACTGTAAGACAAATCTATTAAGCATCATGTGGGTTACTGTAGCACTTAAGGCTAATCATAGAGTAACTAGGTTTAAAAGATTCGTCTCGCGATTTTCAACCAAACTGTGTAATTAGTTTATTTTTTATGTACATTTAATGTTCCATGCATGTGTCTAAAGATTCGATGTGATGGATGAAAAAATTTTGGGTAGAAAACTGGGCCGGTCAGCATCACTGTCGCTTGTCATCAACAAACAAGAAGATTCGGTGACGGCAGTCGTCTCTATTCTTACGAAGCTAACCCCACTGCAGTAAATGTAAATAAAACGGTGACCGGGTAATCCATTGCACGCATGACGTACGCATGCAGCTTCAGACTGGGTCGATCGTTGGCCCAAGGCAAGCTATCAGCAATTGACGATTTCTGCTGCTGGCATATATGCATGGCATCAGACTAGGCTAGCTACTCCTATCAGCAAACCAAGATCGTGATCAGGTCAATCACAATCACAGTCACTAGTACACGCACTGTGCGTAGTAGTGGTAGTAGGATACTATAATGGAGGCGACCAATCACATGAGATGATTCCATCTTTATTATTTTGTTTGAAATGGACTGTACCCTCTACGTACTTAAACAATCACAATTCTACATTTGAACTATATCTATGGCCTTGTTTACTTCCAAAAATTTTTGCAAAATAGAAATAGTAGCACTTTCGTTTGTATTTGATAAATATTGTCCAATTATGGACTAACTAGGCTCAAAAGATTTGTCTCGTCAATTTCGAGCAAACTGTGTAATTAGTTTTTATTTTCATCTATATTTAATACTTCATGCATACGTCTAAAGATTCGATGTGACGGAGAATCTGAAAAATTTTGTAAAATTCTTGGGGAACTAAACAAGGCCATATCAATTACGAAACAATATCAACATTTATCTCCAAATATATTTACTACAAAAAACAAATATTGCATATTTAACGTAAATGATCTTATTCCATAAGTATTTTTAATTTTTAACAGATTTTAGTTAAATCCTAAAATCATTTGGCTCTAAAAAACAAGAATTGCATTATTTTAGACGGAAACAGAGTATAGCAATGCGCATGTATATTCATGCATGCGCTGACAAAACATGATGAGGTGAGGATGGATTGGCATCCATGCACACGCACGCACGCCGGTGCAGGTGCAGGCGCATGAGCAGCGGCAGCAGCAGCAGGTAGCGACCGGGCAACCGACGGCGAGGCCCGGCCAGCCCCAGGTGAGCTTGCAGCCACATGCGTGGCGTCGTCGTCGTCGTCCGGTGGGGGCACCGTACGTCGTCGCACCGGTGGATCACACACACGCACATGACTCGCTTCACTACTGCTGACCGATCGACCCATCACTAGCACTAGTATGTTACAGTGTACTACTCCTACTTTATAATTAATTAGCTTGTTTATTAATATAATGCCAAGTGTGGTGGTTTCACCCCCCCAGCTCTAGCTCCATGGTGGTTGCATTATTAATAATTACACGAAGCATCGATCCATCAGCGTCAAGATGATCGGTGTTACTACTATGCATCGAGGCCGCTAGGGGCGGGGGTTGATCCACTGCACGCTTTGTTTATAATATTTGTTTGTTTATTATGGTATGGTTATTATTATTATTACTACATCCAGGCGCAAACGATTGGACGTACGATCTAATCTAACCATAAATTTGGGACGCGCTGTCGTCTTTCAGCTCCGATCACAGCCATGTGCACTTGCTTAGACGACTCGGGGTGCCTTTCTTTTAACCTCGAAATTATTCTAAGCAAGATTTTCGTGGTTTGTAACTAGGAGTACGTAATTGACATCTTTAAGCATTTTTTTTTCCAAACAGTTTTTCTACGGTGCATGTGCTTGCTTTCGTCTCACACTTGCTCGCCTTTATTTGGTGTGGGGTGCCTTTAATTTAACCTCAGAATCATTCAAAGCAAGATTTTTTTTTGTAGTCTGTAACTTGACATCCTTTTTATTTCTCTAAACAGACTGCATCCTTTTCACAACAGTTTTTCCCCCCTCACTACATCCTTTTCATAACAGTTTTTTTTTTATTTTCCCACGCTGCATATATACTTATTTTTCCCCAAGCACCCAAGCTAGCTTTTATCATTTTTCTTTATGTTTTTGTTCCTTATTTTGTGTTTACCAATTATTTGTTTTTTTAGGGTCTTACCAATTCTCTGTAACAAAACGCACCTAGGAATACTGATGGAGTCGCCCCAGGCCACAGCTTGTTTGGATAATAAACCCTGTTTCCTTTGTGAAATACAGTAGATCATAGATGCCCATATACAGTACGTGTTCTGAATTTTTTTTGACGCTGTCATCATAAACTAATCCGTGATTCGCGCCTGTTACCACACAATATGCAGGGAACAAAGATGAGATGCAGAAACATGCATGATGCGCGGTTGCCTTTGTGTTTGTCCTGTGCTCGCACTTACCACTACCCCCACTCGCAAAGTAGCAACTCGCGATCGCACGGGCAACAGGACACGACGCGTGCATGTTACCGGGGCACGTTCATCAGCTCCCGGCCCTCCAGCGAAGAGCTAGCGCTGCCGCTGCCGGTTGCGGTCGTCGCCCGGTGGTTGGGCAGATCACGGTCATGGTGATGGGTAGTGGATCCATCGATCGATCGCCCACCGCCAGTTCATGCAGTTCACCACACACACCGGGCGCCACCGTATTATATGTACGGCACACATGGCTCTGTCCCGCCGGGCCCACGCACGGACCTGTTCGTATACATGCTTTCAGTTCACCTTTCCATTTCATTAGTTGCACACCGATGCCACGTACGCTAAGGCCGCGTTTGATCCGACAAGCTGATAGTTAGCTGTTAAAATGTGCTTTAGCGTATATTTTTTTTTTCTCTCGATCGGACATTGTGTCCGTATTTCATTGAGAGAAATGCTTTGGTAGATATGAATACCCTAGCTAATGATAACCCAGCTAGTAGCTTAAAATGAACTATTTAGCTAATTAAAAGCTATTAGTTGCATCTTATTACTAGCGAAGGACGTGTTTGATACACATGGCTAGTTACCAGTTAGGGTTAAAAGGTAGCCCAAATTAGTTATGGTTTGCTAAAAAATAATCCACCTATTAGCCTTCTGTTTGGATACACTAGAGCAAATTTTAACTAACTTATCCCATAGACTCTCTATATTCATTCTAAATGCTAGGAATAGAGACTTTGATCAAAAATTACCCTCCAACAACTTATCTAAATGGTCATCCAAATATAGTCATTATCTATTCCGGATTTGTCGCTACCAAATATAGAAGACGAGATGACTCTCTAGAGTGCACATGAGATTTAACAAAATTGTTGGAGAGTTCAAAGATATAAAAAGCGATTTTTATGCAAATGACTCTTTAAATGATGATTTAGAGAGTGAGATTTAGAAAGGCTCTTGGAGATGCTCTTAGCTAGCTAACAATTAGCTCTACCGAGCTTAGCTAATAGTCTCACTAGTAAAAAGACTGTTAACTGGTTTTATGCAGCTAGTAGTTAACAATTAGCTGTTTTGGATCCAAGCGGGTCCTAAGTCACTTTTCACTTAATAATTCGTGGGAGAATCTCCCGCTGATCCACCTTTGCAATTGAATACCACTACTGTGCGTCCGTAAGTAATTTGTACTCACAGGGCGGTACGCCTGAATGATTGGCCTGCTGTAACTGTAACAGCCTTTTGGATAGTTTTTGCCACCGGTAAGGAAGGGTCTTGTTTAGTTCTATTTTTTATATATAAAATAGACACTGTAGGACTTTCATTTGTATTTGATAAATATTGTTCAATCATGGACTAACTAGGCTTAAAAAATTCGTTTCGTAAATTATAGGTAAACTGTGTAATTAATTATTTCTTTTATATATATTTAATGCTCCATGTATGTACTGTGAAATTCGATGTGACAGAGAATTAAAAAAATTTGTAAAACTTTTTGAAACTAAAAAAGTCCCAAAGCGCACTGCCAAGATGAGAGGGAGAGGGGCACAAGGGTCGCATGTTGAGCAATCATAGTCCGTTGCAGCCTCGGGATCGGCGCGGCGAGTTCTATATGCCGGCGTTGTCAGAGATCGATCGGCCGCTGCCTGCTTTTCCCCTGTTATACCCCGCCAATGGATTACTACTGTACTAGTAGGCTGTTGTTACGGCAGCATCTCGCCAAACCCAATCTACTGCCTGGCCGGCTAATCAGACAGGCTAGTGCTCTGCCTCTCCCTCCCGTGACAACTTGGTGGGCTCGTGGGCGGCGTCCCGCTCGATCGGCCGCGCTCCTCCCCGTCCGTGACAACGTGAGCGAGGAGAAGTCGTGCGGCGCCCTGCCCTTGGGCGCTGGCTGCCAACACTCCAGCAGCGCGCACCAAACGATGGATCGGGCAGTTAACGGCCCGTGCCGACCGACAGAACGACCGACGGACTGGTCCCGTGACCGGGGCATGGCCTGGCCTAGCCTTGCTGGTGCATGGATCGAGATGGACCGATCGATCGATCCGCCGGTCATAAATCGCCGTTGCGCCCGTGTCCGGCCGATCGAACTCGGCATGCCGCCAGTAATGCGGCAGCAGCCAGCAGGGCAAGTAGCTTCTCCATCGGGTGGATTTGACACACTGTTCCAGGGTACCAGCAGAGGCGGAAAAAAGGCGAGCGGCTTTCATCAGGTCTCTGCTTGGGTTGGGTGGTTGCGGTCGTGCTTGCTTGCTGGGAGTGCAAGCGACGATCTGTCTGTGCATCTAGATGGCAGCGGCAGTTGGGATGGATGCCAGCAGGCCAGCTTGGCCTGCCAATGGACTCGGACTCGGCCTGCGCGTAGTACGTGCTGATGGCTGATGAGTGATCCGACACCAACAAATTGAGTCCGTACCTAGCCAGACAACCATCGGTAAACATAACCCTCCTCGCTCTGACAGACAGTCTCAGCAGCAACATTATAGCATAGCGATAGCAGCAGAGCATTGGCACGAACGAACGCAACAGACGTCAGCGCCGGTTGGTTGGTGGCGCCCCGCCTGATGTTAACCTGCCTCTGTCGCTGCGTCGTCTCGCCGTCGGTGGCCAACATATCACGCATGCGTTCCTGCCGCCCGCGAAACGAAAAAAAGAAACAAAAGGCCGAGATTTTCGGCCTTGTCATCAGGGATCCCCGAGCTCCCGAGCCTTTGCTTGGCATCCCGCACCCTGGGCTGCTGCCCACCGAAAACGGCAGTGGCAACCGCAACTACTGAAAAGCGCGATCCGCGCGGGAAAAGAAGACGACGACTGGGTTCAGGTTCGGTTTCAGGTTCAGGTGTTGCATTGCATTGCATTGCATTGCATTGCATGATGGATGGAATGGATTCCATGGGCGCTCACCGTGGACGACTGGACGTGCTGGCTGCTTGCCCAGCCTGGCTGTGCTGGCTACGAGTCGTGGTGTGGTGTGGTGATCACTGACCAGTGACCATGACCAGCGAGAGCGAGATAGTGAGTGAGTGTGTGAGTGAATGGGGGAGTAGTAAAGCTCAAGGCATGGATGCAAGGAGTGCAACCCAAGTTAGTTAACGCTGCAAAGCGCAAAAAAGCAGCCGTTGGGGCCTCCGGCTCTTCACCGCCGATTCCTCCGGGGCCGATCGCATGATTTGCGTTTGTTTTGCAGGGAGCCCCTCTCGAACCACCATCGGGTGCGCGGTCACTTTACTCCTCCTATACTAGTCCTCTCCGTCCCTCGCTTTTGATTTCCCCAGCGGCCAGCACAGCACACGCAGCAAGGTTCCTTTTTTTTTTCCCACCCTTTTCGTCAGTTTAAGCAGTGTGCGGTGCGCTGCTAGGCCTTGTTTAGTTCAAAAAAATTTGCAAAATCGACACCGTAGCACTTTCGTTTGTATTTGATAAATATTGTCCGATTATGGACTAACTAGGCTCAAAAGATTCGTATCGTCAATTCCGATCAAACTGTGCAATTAGTTTTTATTTTCGTCTATATTTAATACTTCATGCATGCGTTAAAGATTCGATGTGACGGGGAATCTGAAAAGTTTTGCAAAATTTTTGCAAACTAAACAAGGCCCTAGTATCTATTTTCTTCCGTGCGATCGCGATCGCGAGCCGTCCCCGTCTCCTGCTCCAACAGCTGCTAGCTAACCGGCAGTACCCCGTCACATGGGCAGGGCAAGGCAGAGGCAGGACATCCGGGAGCGAGCTGCTGCTGCTGCTGCTGCTTGCGTGGCTGCACGCATCGTATACTGAACGAATGAATACACGTCTGCCAATGATGCCATTCAGACGGCCGGGCTCGGTTACTGTCCATCGCCTGTCCGGATCGCTCGTTCGGTGCCGATGCGATCCACCACCGGCATGCAGATGTAGTCGGTGGCACACTGCCGATGCTAGTATAAGATATGTGTGCGTGTATATATAAATATAATCAAAGGCCTGTAGCAGATCGATCGATCGGGTTTAATTCGACCAAACGCATTACTTTGGACGCAGTAAGTTCGGTAAACATGCTTGTACTCGTACGACATGGGTTGGGTCACAGGCCAGAAACGAACGGAAGTGAGGTGAGGTTAGGCAGGCAGCCACCCCGTGCAACCATTGCGCGTCGTCGGACCGGGGAAAATTTTAACGATGCGTACGAGCAGCGAACGCGATCGACGCAAGGCTGGTCCGCGTCCCTCTCAATCACCAAGCCAATCCCGCCACGCAGCGCGCGCGGCTGCGGCGACCCAGCCGGGCAGGCAGGCAGACTTGTGTGCCGGGAGTATGCGTGCGTGTGTACAGGGTACGGGTCAGCGGACCGCGGACGCGAGGCGGAGGAGGCCCCGCGGACCCAGCCGACGAGTGGGCACGGCCACGGACCCAGCCGCGGCGAGGCGGTCAATGAGGCGGACGCGGGCAGCCCGCGATTTTTAGGAGGGCGGGCGGGCGGGCGGATGGTTCCGTCCGTGGACTGGCGGTAACCGCGACGGGCGCGGACGGTAGCGTGATGGGCGCCACGGATGGTTCCTCCCGCTGCCGCGGCGGCGGCTCCCGGCCGGCCGCAGAGGATCCCAGGCTCGAGCGGTGGCTGTCGGTTAGTTCACGGCGTGGGGAAGGAAAGGGCTGGTGGTGGTGGTGGTGGTGGTGGAGCAGTAGCCGTGGGAGTATCTCTCGTCGTCGGCCTCGCGCGCTCCCTCACGTGCCATGTGTACAGGGGAACCCATCTGAGCTGTGCTTTCTTTTCCCCTCCGATTTTTTTTCCTGGTGTGTGTGTGAAAAAAAAAGAGAGGAGAGAGAGAGAAGAGAGGAGGAAACTTCAACGTCACGACAGGAAAGGCGAGGGGACGACAGCTAGCAGTGAGGGAGGCTGGCTTACCTACCGTGTGTCCTCACACAAAACACACTATAGTTTTCTCTCTCCGGCCCGTATCATGTAGTAGTAGTCCTGTAGCTCCTGTTGCTTTGCTTTGCTCGCTCACTAGTGGTGGTGCGGTGCAGCAACAACAACAACAACTTGTGGTTGCGTGCTTTGGTGGTTCTAATACAATGACCGCCACTAATTGATTGCTCGATCGCGCGTACGACGTGGCGAAAGTAAAAATCTGGCACGCTGCTGGATCCATTACCATTAACCGCAGTGTGAGTACGTTCTGTTAGTACTCCAGCCTAGTTATACCAGCTACGACTTGGCTGGTTGCACCAGCGTGCACCTCGTCTCGTCCTTCAATTCCTTCCGTTGGGCCACCTGCAGCTAGCTAGCACGTCTTCTTCTTCTTCCTCCTCGTCGTCGTCCTGATCGACCCGGCCGGAAGAGAGCAGCTATAGAGCGTCTCAAGTGTAAAAGGGGAGGAGTCGATCGCCACTTCCGTCGCCTCAACCTGCTGCCTGCCTGGCCTCCAACGCCAACGTTCAAAACCCAGGAGCTATCCAGCCATCTTTTTTTCTTTTCTTTTCTTTTTTCTCCTCATCCTGATAACAAAGCAAGCAGCTGTAGCTGTAGCTGTATGTAGGCCTCACTCATCAGTTACCTTCCCTCACGTTCTGCCACCCATAGTTTATTAATTTTGTTTATTTAGGCCCTCGCTCCATTATATTTTCCAACTCTGAGCTCACCCTGTCGCCTGGCTAGTATAATACAATCTCCCAATCTTGTTCTCTTCTCTCTCCGTGCATACCTCTCTCTCTTCTACCTCTTCCTCCTCTCTCTCTCTCTCTCTCTTAAGAGGAGGCCAGTCCGGAGGAAGAAGAAGGCACAGGAGGAGAGAGAGAGAGAGAGGCCGGAATTGAATTCCACCGACCCACGCACCTCTAGGTCACCACCACCACCACCCCACCCCTTTCCATTTACCTCCACCTATATAGCTCTCCATAATTCCCCGGGCCTCCCCTCTCTTGTTAGGAGTACACACACAGTTCTCCATATAATTGGAGTTGTACCAAGCCACCCAGCAACTTTCTTCATCTTCTTCTTCTTCAGTCCCCTCTCTCTGTCCATCGACACAGCAGCTTGCTTGCCACCAAGCTTAGCCATGCAGGAAGAGTAAGAGTACAACACCACAGAAGAGAGAGGAGAGAGAAAGAGAGAGTTAGCACCACCACCCTGATTCCACCCACCACTGTCGTCCCTTGCTTATTTACAGGCGTTCGTGATCACCAACAGCTACTCCTCAGCTCGAGAGAGTGCAACGGGCCGGGCAGAAGAGGTAGCTGGCAGCTAGAGAGAAAAAAAAGGGGGCTTCTTTTTTGTGTGCACCAAGCAACCCAGGCCAGGGAGAGGAAGGGAGCGGAGTGAGTCATCAGTCGATCGTTTCCGGCGAGCTCACAGGTGAGTCATCAGTCGATCGCCGACGGTGCTTATCATGTGCAAAAAAAAATAGCCATTTTCGCCTCCAAAATACAGTAGCAAGCAAAGGATTGATCGCAGGCAGGAGCAAGAATTGCATGTTCTTCCATTTTGAGTGCCCGTTTCTGGCCTCTCTTCTTCTTTCTTTTGTCTTTTGCTTCCTTGAGTTGCCATTTTCTGATAGCCGGCTGGCCTGGCTCTCGGCTGGCGGGTGGCGGTCAATTGTTGCCAGCCGGCTTCTTCATTGCCATATCCGGTTGGTTCTTCATCCCATTCCCTGATTGCCATGCATATCTGTAGATGCACAGCTCATTCAGGCATCCTCAATTCAATTCCTGGGGGAAAAAAAACGAAAAAAGACAAGACAAAACAGGGCTCAAATTTGGACTGTTGTTTCTGAATTGAATTCCAAGACTGCACAAAAATTGCTTGCCAAGGCCCAAGGGAAAGGGATTCTAGGGAGGGAGGCAGAAGCTTCCCGGTTACAAGGACATCTTTGTATGCTCTTCTGCTTGCTGCTGCTGGCCTGGCTGGCTTTGTGCTGGTAAATGGATAGACGCGTATGAATTGGTGGAATTGGAATTGACTGGGTGAAGGGAGATATGCTGCTGAGAGTCACACGGCATTCCAATTCCTTCCCTTCCCCGCAGCAGCCTTGGCTTGTTTTTCCACAGTGTCCTTGTCTGTACCTTTGCATGCATCCCCTTATACTTTTACAGATATACGCTTCCATCCTCCTTCCTTGTGCAGTCTGGATGGATTCTCTGGAAGCAAAGCAGAGGGGACCGGCAGACAGTGCAAAAAAAAAAAAAGTCCAAATCCAATAGTTGCTCATTCTTGGCTGGATTGGAAGGGGGTAAAAAGATAAAATGCCTATAGTAAAAGACACAGAGATTCGATTCCTTCCATTATTTGCAACCAGCGTGATCGGATCAACGCAAATTGGTTAATTATAAAAATATAAAAGTAGCAGTAGTAAAAAAGAAGAAAAATGGGCGACTAGAATTCCTCGGGGTTTTCACCCGAGGACTCGGCAATAATTAGCCGCTTTACCGAGGGTGGAAGCCGCTTCGGCCCGAAGCAGGAGCCGCCGGCCAGGTGGCAGCCCCAGTGACGCGTCGCGGCCAATGGCTGCACGCCACGTCAGCGAGCCTGCTTTTTGACAAATTCCTTGTGCTGGCCGCTTTGACTTTTACACCGGTACACAACACCACCTTGGTGGTGAATCAATCAAACGCTCCGATTTTTCCACCCTCGTTTGTTCGTATTATTTTACTAGTAGTATATTTTATATTTAATATATATTTAAAATTAACCGTATCGTGCATGTACTGTGCTTCCATCTGGTCGCGTATGCTTGCTTCAGAATAAAGAAAGGGCGAGGAAAATGGACCCGTCACATGCGCTGCTCACATGGTGGGTGGGCCCCTCCCTCCCGCGCCCGGCCCGCATCATCATGCACCGCATACATATGGCCATGGAGCCCGCCCTGCCGTCACTTTGAATTCAATTGAATTTGAGAAGGGAAAAAAAAAAATCTCCACCTCCTCCTACTCCAACTCCAGCCCTGTTGTCCCGCTGCCCCTCTATTTGTCTGTTTGTTTACCGCCCGCCCACCCCAGCTCATCAAAAGATCACATTTTGATTACTGCTATAATAAAGGAGTCGTAGATTAGCAGGCCGCCCATCTTTCTTTGAAAGGGAAGGATTTGGGCAACGTCTACTTCTGCCAAAAATACGAATTCATTCGCCGCCAGTTTCATCCTCCCTGCCCTCTATATGCAGTCGGCGTAGTATCTTTGGAATAAGTAAATTGCAGGTGAAAAATAATCGGCGTTGCCTTAATTTCATTCCATTTGTGCGACTAATGCATAGATATCCAGCCTGATATGTATTCTCACATTAATATGGAGGATATTCATCGTCATCTATCTATTCCGCGTTTGGGGTCTCCCCTCTTTATATATTTTTATTATAAATATAATATATATCCAGCGCAGGCCGGAGGCGACTGACTGACCGAATTGTATTGTTCGATCGATCGAAGCAGGCAGATGGCAGGCGGCGGATTCGTGGAGGAGATGATGAGGGAGCAGAGCCTCCTGGAGGCGACGTGCGGCGACCTCTTCGACCACATCGACGACCTCCTCGACTTCCCCAAGGAGGACTCCGCCGCCGACGTGCTCCTCCTGGACGCGCCGGCGCCGGGGAGCCCTCTGTCGGCGCGCATCATCGACGTCGGCCGCGCCGGCAATGCGCTCGCCCCTCCCGCTCCCCCCGCGCTGGCGCCGCCGGCCCCTGCGCAGCACGACGCCTCCGCCAGCGCCTTCTTCGCCGCCGCGGGGCACGACGTGTTCGACACCAAGGACGTCGTCGGCGCACACATCGGCACTGTGAGTCCCCTACTCCCTTCCTGTTCCGTTCTCTTCCGCCGCGCATTGCCCGTGTCGGTCGTGCAACTGCAACGCGTTTTTTTTCTCTCTACGCTATCTCTACTCGTACTGTGCGGGCGATTCCTCGTGAAACGGAACGGAACGGAGTTCAAAATAGCTGGGCGCCAACGCCCCGGCCCCCACGCCGCGGGCGCCAGGGGACACGCCACGCGCGTCGGCGTCGGGCACGACCTGGCGCCTTGCGCGCGGGGCGTGATGATTTGTTGTCGTGTCCGTGCGCGGCGCGGTGGGTGGTTGGAAGAGGAGGAGGAGCGGGCGGTGTCGGTGGCCGACGGGCGGTGGCCGGTGAGATCGTGATCGGAATTACCACCGCCCCCGGCCGCTGTTTGGTTGGACTTTGGATATTACGGCCGAGCCCGTGTTACGTCGTCGGAGGGCCCGTCACTTTTCTTGGTAGCTCGCCAGCCCAGCAACTAATCCCCTAGTGCTGTACCTGCTGGTGGTAGTATTTTTTTTCCTCTGTTTACGCAACCGAAATTAAACCTGGGGCCCAGCCCGGCCTGGCCCATTCGTTGATGATTGCTTTGCAGTACAAATCTGATTTATTACTGTTGTACGTAATGTGAGCAGTACGATGATGACTGACTAAAGTAAGATTAGGACCGGGGGGAAGACGATGACGTCATTCATGGCAGATAGAGATTGTAGTAGCTGCAGCGGCAAAGCTGGCAGTGTCGGTGTCGGTGCTGGGCGCGTCGCATGATTCTGTTCTGACGTGGCAACTAATGATTCTGATTCCCTGTGGTTGCAGTGCGATGACATGGACATGGACATGGCGCAGCTGGAGTGGCTGTCGGGGCTCTTCGACGACGCGTCCATCCCGCATGAGCCGGCGTTCCCTGCCGCGGCGGCGGGCTGCGCGGCACCCATCATCAAGAGCTCCGCGCTGGCGGCCGGCGCGCTGCTGCCGCCGGACAAGATGGAGGACGCGCTGCTGTTCCGTAGCTCCAGCCCCATCTCGGTGCTGGAGCACGGCAGCTTCAACAACGCCAACGGCGGTAGTGGCAGCGCTGGCGGCTCAGCGTCCTCGTCCTCGTCCTCGGCGTCCTCATCCTCGGAGTCCTTCTCCGGGAGCGGGAGTGGGAGCGGCGGCGGGCACGCGTGGTCGGCGCCCGTGTCGCCGCGCCAGGCGCCGCCGCCGCCCGTGCTCGTCATTCCGGCGCGTGCGCGGAGCAAGCGCTCCCGCCCGTCCGCGTTCACTGGCGCCGCCGCGCGCGCTGGGGTGGTCGAGGCGCCCACCATCCTCGTGCCGACGCCCATGTACTCGTCCGGGTCGTCCCACTCGGATCCCGAGAGCATCGCCGAGTCCAGCCCGCACCCGGCGCCGCCCATGAAGAAGAAAAAGAAGGTTAAGAAGCCGGCGCCCCCCGCGCCTGCTGCCTCTTCCGACGACAATGACGGCGACGCAGACTACGAGGAAGGCGGCGAGCGCGCGGAGCCGCAGGGCGGCGCCGTCAGGAGGTGCACGCATTGCCAGATCGAGAAGACGCCGCAGTGGCGCGCGGGCCCGCTGGGACCCAAGACGCTCTGCAACGCCTGCGGCGTGCGCTACAAGTCCGGCCGCCTGTTCCCGGAGTACCGCCCCGCGGCGAGCCCCACCTTCGTGCCGTCCATCCACTCCAACTCGCACAAGAAGGTGGTGGAGATGCGCCAGAAGGCTGTCCGGAGCGGCGACCCGTCGTGCGACCTCCTGCAGTTCATCCGCCGCCGGGATTGACGTCCCGGCACGACGTCGCCGGACTGTCGGTCGGTCGGTCCGTCGGTCGTTCTCGTCCCCCCGTAGAGCTATATATGTATACATATTAGTATGTATGCATGCATGGTTGCTTCATCAGTCGTCGTCGTCGTCGTCCATCATGGTCATCATCACCACTTCACCGGTCACCGCTATGGATCCCACCCAACCCATCATCACATGCATTGGTTTCAGTCAGCATCCATCCAGTCCCAGTCCATCGCCGGGCATCCTGGCGTTGTTAGTTCATTAGGTCTTTTTTTCATCGGGGGCTAGTGTTATTTTACCTTTCTTCTTTTTTGTCTATTGGTTAATTGGTTCCCCCCTGAATGTTTTTTGTTTGTATAGAGAGAGAAAGAGAGAGGAGGGTGAGAGGAGGGGCAGGAGAAATAGATGAATCAGAGTGGTTGCTGCATTGCAATTGCAGTTGCTTGCAAGTTAGGTAAGGTGAGAAGGAGAGCTAAACCAGCAGCAGAGGGAGACAGATTTAGAGAGGAAACTTTGCAGCTAGTCAGTCAGTGAGTCACTTAGAAGAAAACAAGGAGAGTGCTTTAAGCAAGTGAAAGGGGAATTTGTTGGTTTGCTAATTAGAAGGGAGGTTATGTCAGGTCAGGTCAGGTAGTAGCTATCAGCATCATCCATGAGGATTTTCAAACTTAAAAAGAGGGGGACAGCCATCATCCATCATAGTCTGTATCTGGAGCTTGGTGTACTGAACTCTGAAAATTCTTTTTGCAGTTCATCTATGTTTAGGGATTGATAAGTGTTGTTTGGTTTCTTCTATACTAGTAGTGCTTCCTTTTAGCCAATAATTAATTATATATGATTTTGCTCTTGTTCTTTTCTCCTGCCTTGTTGCCTCCATCTATATACAAAAGCTGTGACCATCAAATCTGAGGACCTATCATTTTCCTTCACTTGGTTGTGGCTCAGAAATGCATTCAGTGACTTTGGGGGGGCTCCTGCAACGGCCAGACAATAACAAGCAACATGAACTAGACTATAAAAGTTTTTTTTAGCATGAACTGGTGAACACTGCAGTGCAAGAAATGAGCCTGGGAGGAATGGTGAATATCGATTATTGTACCAAGGTTATACAAATGGAAAATAATGCCTCCTGCTGTGCTGCAGGCAAGAGACAACTTGGTGAACTGAAACGTATTGTCAGATGAGCTGGACATACAGAACGGAATAGAGATGACAACACCTGCTGTTGCAATGTGTCCTCTATGAGGCCCACAAATCCAAGCTCTCCTGAACTGATGATGCTGGGCTGCGGCCTGCTGTTGCAATTTTTGTCATTGTTTTTTCCCTATAGTCAAACAATGACAAAAATTGCATTTTGTCTGAACAACAATAGAAAAAAACGAGGCACCTAACATATAGGAAAATGCAAAAACAATCTATGCATACGACCACAGAGGAAACAATCTCTGAATATTTTGTCTGCAAATAAAAAACGGCTCTGGATACAAAATAGAAAACTGAAGAAGACCAGCAAGATGGCTGTGTTTCCGTGTTTGGCAGACAGTATGACACCTTGGCATGGAAGATGACTGATTTGGAGTACATTACCTTGAGTCAATCCTTCACAGCCGGATTCTTGAGCCAATCATGCAACAAACAGGAAGATGGCATAAGAGAGGGGTTCTGGGCTGTACAACTAGAGCACTCCTTATATAATATAGTACGGGATCCCCACGCAACAGTCTCAAAAGTGATGGCTACTAGCCCACTAAACATTTCTTTTAGAAGGGCCTTGGTGGATAAGAAACTTGCAGATTGGCTTAGTTTAGTAGCAAGGATTTCAAATGTCGAACTGGTGGAAGGTTCTGATTATTTCAGATGGGGCCTTACCGATTCTGGACTATTCTCTGTCCGCTCAATGTATCTATATCTTATAGATACACAAATACCTTTTCGTCATAAGAAAATCTAGAAGATAAAAATTCCTCTAAAAATCAAAATTTTCCTTTGGTTTTTGCAAAGAGGGGTCGTCTTAACCAAGGACAACATCGCCAGGAAAAATTGGAAAGGAAGTCAAAAGTGTATATGCTGTAATGGGAATGAGAATATCCAACACTTGTTCCTGGACTGTCCCTTAACCAAAATGATATGGAGGATTATTTTCTTTGCTACTAATTTGTCCCAACCAAGATCAACCAGCCACATGTTTGGTAACTGGCTATCTAATCAAAATAAAAGGATTAGGAATTTGATCTGGGTGGGGGGTGGCTGCCATGCTATGGGCAATTTGGAGATGCCGCAACGATGTTGTTTTTGATCAAAAGAAATATAACACTATCTTGCAGGTCATCTTCAGAGGAGCATATTGGCTACGCTTTTGGGCCCATCTGCAGCGTGACGAGATAGCCAAGGACGCACTCTCTACGATAAGCAAGAAATTGGAAGTTGTTGCTTTAGAGATTTGAGATTTCCAATAAAGGATGAAAACATTTGTATTGTTTGAACTAGCGTCCTAGTCGTTTTGTAGACTTTGGCTTTCTCCTTTTATTTTCTCCAAACTTTGTAATAATTGGCTGTGTACATCCACGGATGTAGAGGCCGGATATTTTATATCCATTATCTAAAAAAAATGAATTGATTCTCCAAATCAAATAAGTTGATCGACAGTGAAGACAGAGAGAGCCACTTTTGGTCTCCTCTTCACTCACGGATCATCATCTAATTAACCAGACAAAGGCGCAAAAACGCGCTCTCTGCCCCCTTTAAATTTTGACGAGTATCATCATCACTGTATCAGACAGTGCTAGATTGTAGATTAAATGGGAATTACAAAATTACACTAGTAATTAAGTACATTGTGGGCAAGCTCATCACTGAAACAGCAAAGAATTCCATCCATCGGTCAGAACTCAAAAGGCGGTGCAGTTTGTGGGCAAGCCGGTGATTTGGTCGACGGCGACGAGCTCCTTGGCGGCGCACTCGAGGACGTCCTGGCCGAGCTTGGCGCCGGCGGCCTTGAGCCCCTTGAGGGACACTGCCTGGTTGAAGAGGTTGATGACGGGCAGCTTGGACGCCGGCGGCATCTTTCCCGCCGGCAGCAGCGTGGAGAAGTCGTCGGCGACGAGCGGCACCACGAAGTCCATCTTGTTGTGCTTGAGCACGTTGCCCTTGGCGGCGATGTGCGCGCCGGGCTCCATGTGGTTGGTGGAGAAGCTCGTCTGGTTGGGGAAGTTTGGGTAGAGGCTGACGTAGCCGCGCAGGTACATCATGTCGATGAGGAACTTCTTCCACGACGCCTGCCAGCCGTTGGTGCGCGACTTGGGGATCTGCACGGGGTTCTGCTTGGCGTCCTCCGTGAAGCGCGCCCCCATGTAGGCGTAGAACTCGCGCCAGTGCTTGGGGAAGAAGACGGCGCCCCAGCTGCAGGGGAGCTGGTGCAGGTAGGGCGTGTTTGGGTGCACCTTGTTGAAGAACTCGGTGGCGTTCCATTTGGGCCTCTCCTTCACCACCTCCACCAGCCGCGGCGTGTAGAGCGAGATGGACGACAGCTCCGGCAGCGACACGCCGGGGTCGTAGTGGTAGGCCAGCAGCGCGTACTTGATCCAGAGGTAGTAGTAGGGGGACACCTCGATGTCGTCCTCCAGCAGGAGGCCGTAGTCGTCGTCGGAGGACGGGTACCAGCTCTCGCTCACCGCCCGGATCAGCCCGCCCTGGATGATCCGCCGCCGGAGCGTCTTGGCCCCGTGCGGCCAGTCGAAGGAGTTGACGACCTTGAGCGTCGCCGCGTCCACGCGGCTGTCCATGTTGAAGCTGATGGGCACCTCGTCGCCCAGGTAGTAGGCGTTCCGCAGCGACGTCAGCAGACGCAGCAGCGACTTGGCGCGGTTCTGCGTGATGATGTTCACCGAGATGCGCATCCGGTTCCAGTCTGCAGTGAGAACATCAGATCCAGCGATCAGCTTTGTTGCAGGATGCATTATATTCATGGCGATGGCAGTGGCAGAGATGCTTATGTTACTTGGCAGTGAGGCGGGCTTGAGGGTGGCCATCCAGAGCACTTTGGGGACGGATTTCCTGGGGAGGAGAACGAGCGCGGTGCGGTTGACGGCGGCGGTGTCGGCAGCCATGCGGAGCGCCTCCTTGACCTTGGCGTCGATGTCGGCGAGGGCGACGACCACGCTGGGGTTGTGCATCCGGACGATGCCCCGCATGCTGGCGTAGACGGCCTGGAGCACGGGCACCTCGGAGCGCGACGGGCCGGACAGCGCGCCGATCCCGAGGTCGAAGATCTTGAACCGGCGGTCCTTGCACACCACCTTGGGCCACTTGAGCACGGTGGCGGCCTCCTCGCAGGGGCAGTGGCCGCCGCCGGACACGACGAGGTAGGCCTTGCGTCCGGGCGTGGTGCGGAACCGCTCCAGCAGCGGCGCCAGCGCCCGGACCTCGCCGAGGGAGTGCGCGTACAAGAGCGCGTCCACCTTCTGCGGGTGCATGGCCGCCCACTGCGTGATGTAGCCGGAGGTGAGCGCCCGCCACCACTGCTCGTCCCGCACCTGCACGATGTCCTTGAAGATGACTGTCGTCTCGGAGACGTAGGCGAGGCGGTGCTCGCTGTCCCCCCACGTCTCCTTGTCGTTGGGGTCGACGGGGAGCACGAAGGACCCGGCGCCCATGTACTTCTGCAGCTGGTAGCTCAGGTGCAGGTCCTCGCCGGTCATGAAGGTGAAGGGCGTCTCGATGAAGAGCGTCTTGACGAGGTCGGCGGGGAGGAACCAGGAACTGGACAGAAAGTCCACCTGCACGATGCGGTCGACGGTGATGTCGTACGCCGGGTCCGGCAGGTACAGCCCGGCCTCCTTGGACCGGAACTTGCGGTAGCTCGGGAACGTGAAGTCCTTCTGCCGGAACGGCAGGATCCGTCCGATGCTCCCGAGCACGGCGCTGGCGTACTTGTCGGTGCCGGCGACGTGGCAGAGGATCTCCAGCATCCGGGCGCCCGGGATCATGTCGTCGTCGAGGACGTAGACGAAGTCGGACTCGGACTGCAGCGCCATCTGGAAGCGGCCGTAGTACTTGAAGTCGTAGCCGGAGGCGACGAAGCTGACGCGGGAGTCGTTGTAGCTCTCGACGATGCGGCGGAGCGACGCCTCGTTGGGGCTGCCGAAGGACAGCACCCAGGCGCGGTGGAACGGCAGCGTCTGCCGCCGCAGCTGCTCCAGCTGCGCGCACAGCGTGCGGCGCTTGAAGTGGTTGAGGATGACGGTGACGCGGGGCACGTTGGGGCCCGACGTTTCGCTCCAGCGGGAACGCATCCGGAGCAGCTCCGGCAGCGTCTCGGCGCCGAAGCTCTGGCGCTGGAACGCCAGCACCTCGTCGTAGAGGTCGCGCTTGAGGCGGATCATGACCTCGTCCGTCGACTTCTTCTGCTCGAAGTCGATGCTCTCGTGCTCGCACACCTCCTCCGGGGAAAGAGCGCCGGCGCCGGTGCCGGCGCCGGGCTGCGCGGCGATGAGCTGCTTCCAGTGCTGCGCGATGCGGGTGGCCCACGCCAGGTCCGGCTTCACGTTCACGCGGAGGTCCACGGCGGGGCTCATGTAGTAGAGCAGGAAGGTGGCGTAGATGGCGAAGGCGAACTGGAGGCACGTCAGCGACGCCACGAGGCGGGACGTGTTCCTGGCCGCGCCGCCGCGCGTGGGCTTGCCCTTGCTGCCGCCCGTGTACTCGCCGAGCATGCCCTCCAGGGAGTCACCCCTGACGATGTGCGTACGGGTGACGCCGCCCATGGTGGTGACGCCCATGGCGGGAACGCCCTGGGTGGTTTTTGAAAACAGAGTAGGAGAATGTTCAGAGGATGTATGTTACTTGTTACGTATATAAAATACGGGCTATGAAAATGATAAGAATTTGGTTAATTAGTGAGTGAGCGTCCAAGTGATATGATGCAGTAGAGATCCAGGAAAGCGAGTAGCCAAGAAGAAGCAACAAGTTGTGAATATATGACTTGCATGTGATGTGATGCATGCAGTCGGGATTCAGCAAAGGGAGCAGCCAAGAACAAGCAACATACACATGATCGACATGAGTGAGTGCATGCATGGCTTTGTTCAGTCGCAAGCAGCAGGCTCTGCATTGTCTTGTACTTGAAAGTAAATTCTCCTAAAACAAGCACTACTACAGAAGATCCAGATGAAAATGGTAAACTGTTACTCCATAGTCCATACCTTGGTAGAAACGAAAAGCCAGCAAGAAAGACTCTTTTGGTTGTTTGGATCGAAGTTCAGTAGGAGAAAGGGCCGGGGCAGTTTAACTTGTTATATGCAGAAGAGGAATGCAGGTGTTGTTTCAGAAGCCGAAAATGCCTGCTGGGCCGGGCGATACAGAACTGCAACTCAACTCCAAGAGCATGTAGAGGAAGCCTAGCTGGCTGGCTAGGGACCCAAGGCTGCAGTGAGCCAGCAGGAGCCTTGCCATTTATAAAGCGAAGGTGAAGGCGATGACGGACGCAGCGGCGTGCCATTGGAGTCGACCTCAAACATGGCTGAAGCTTAGAGACGGAGCAAAGCGAAATAGTTTTTGCGTGGACCTCGCTTCGCTAGACGCCTAGACCCCATCTGGCTGGCTGGCGCATCGTGCAATGTGCTCCGGGCCGGCCGGGCTCCGTCATTCGCTTCCTCCTGCTGCCATAGCTCCATGCCAAGAGAAGATATATAAGCTTGCGTTGCCGCGAAGCTAGAGTTTAATGACAGACACGGCGGCACTAGAGGAAGGAACCAACAAAGTGAGCAAGTGCAGGATCGGTCTCCGTTCTCTGGAATATATGACATGTTTGGATGCGAATAAAGTTTTTTGTTGTTGAAAAATACAATACATTTTGAAATATTTTGTTTTTTTTTGAAGTTTTTGAAAAATGCAATACCTTTTGAAGTGTTTATGCCTTGTTTGTATGTTGTGGTTTTGAGGAATCGAAGCATCAAGAAACTTTAGTTTTAGAACAAGACAGGTCCAAAACTATGGTTTACAAAAGAAGCCCAGAGTAGATTTTTCGAAAACTAAAAAGGAAACCTACAATAATTTTAACAGTACCATGATTTTTCATGGTTTTCAAAACCCAAATGTGTCACAAAACCACAGGTTTTTTTAAAACAAATAAAAAATGCATCCAAACAGGGATTAATGCAACAAACTTTATGGTTTCAAAAACTACTATAGCATTGCTTTTATAGTTCTCTGAACTCTACTCTACATTATTTTTTTAAAAAGTGCATCCAAATAGGCCTGAGATGGAACAAACTTTATGGTTGTAAAATATTATAGCATTGCTAAAACTGTAGTGCTTTTAGAGTTCTCTAAACTCTACTCTACATTATTTTTTCCCTAAACTATGGTATTGCACATCTATGAGTTCTATAAAACTGCAGTTTTAGAGGCCTAATTGATACGTGTTCTATAAAAATAATGATAAGAAATTGTTATGAATGGGTTTGTCAACAAAAGTTAGGTTTCAAATGTTATGTAACAAAGTTATCATGATAAGTGTTCTATAAAATATTATTACAAAAAAATATATTGATAAAATTTTGACCATAAGTTGTGGCAATAAGTTATGTCATATAAAATATTATTTATAAATAAAATTTATGTAGCTTTGTAACTTCCCATAAAATAGAAAGTTGTAGAAACATTTTTTCTAAAAAAAAAGAAAGTTATGGGATTAACTAACCGTTTGCTGAATTCTAGTTCAGTGAATGTAAGACTTTTTTCCCCAAAAACGTAATGGATTGTTTCTGAAGATTAACTGGTAAAAGAAGATTAACTGTTATGGGATTAACTGATAGTTTTTTTTTTCTAAAATAGTAATGGATTCATTCTGAAGATTCAGAGTAAGCAGCTGCCCCTTTCAGAGCAGAACGGCTGTAGCAGAGAACGCATCGTCGTTTGATGTCCTCCCACGAGTCGTTAAGTTTGAGATCAGGAAAAGACGAACAGGGCTGAAAACATGCATGCTTGTACGTACTACTCGATCCAGTTACTCTGAAGCCACGAATCACGAATGAGAGAGTGAGACAGACCATTGCATCAGCATGAGCCCTAGCTTCTCACAGTGAAAACAAAAGCAATCAACGGCGCTCGGTCCCCGAGATGGGGAAGATGCGGGCAATGTCAAACACGTAGCGTGAACCACGGTACAGTACAATGCAAGGTGGCATGCGAGATGGAACTTCCGAGCCGGGCGGAGCCGAGGCGAGGGAACGAAGGAAAGCTGGGGAAAGGGAAAGGGCCATGGCTGCTACTGCTGTACGTCGACCACCGACGATCGCGGATCTTTGCGACGACGACGTCTAGAGATCATCGCCACTGCCGGTGCTCCAAACTAGACTGGAATGTACGCCAACATCTCCATGGAGTTTGCTGCACAGTGGGGGCAAAGATGCTAGCGCCACTTTTATTTTTATTCGAGCGAGCACGGTGAAGCTTTGCAGTTACAAATATGCTTTCGTCCGAAGCTTAGGCCTTAGTTGGCAGATTTTTTCAAGATTTTTTATCACATCAAATCTTTAGATTTATACATGGAACATTAAATATAAATAATAAAAATAATTAATTATACAGTTATAATTTACGAGACGAATCTTTTGAACCTAATTAGTCTATAATTGAACAATAATTATCAAATACTAACGAAAACTAAACAAGGCCTTAACTAGAGCCATTTCAGCGTACGAGAATTGACTGCAGTGAGGAGTTCGGTGTGTCACGGGACCTGTGCTCTTGGTTCCACTGTTTGCACGTTTGCCGAGCTCATGCCACAGTGGCGAACAACGCCCTCCGTATACTGTATCCCGATGCCAGTACGGCTATTGCATACGGCGCCAACGTAGTAGCGTACAAGCAGGAGCCTAGTTTCCTTTAGCTCGTTGACCTCAGGACGCGTCGACTCGCGGCGACCGTGCTATTTTTTTCTCGTCAAAAGAGAACCGCGGCCAAGGATCCAGTAGCTAACAAGCTACTATTACACTAACTAGAGCTGTACTAATGCAGCAAGTCAAACGGACTAAATTCTAAAGGGAGCATGTGCGTGCGTGTGCTGACGGGCAATGGGAAGCGCTTTGCAGTCCTGTGCTGGAGCCTCTCAGGATATTAACACAGTATAACAGTAGATGCCCTTCCCACAATAGCCTGCTGTTAAGGTATACAATTTTGATGTACACAAATTACATGCCAGAGGCATTATTATTGTCTTACTGAGTCTTTCAAACACCCATTTGATGACTACTACAAAATTCTCGGGCATTTTAGCTGCCACCTTGCTGTTAGCTTTCGAGTGGCAGCCAATAAATTCTACAGCGTCTCAAAGATCTTAAATGTATGAATTGTTGACCATTACAGTGTATGTGTATGCAGCAGAGAGCAGACGAGTTCTTCACCCCAGCTGGCTGACTTGCTAACCTATTCTGACAAGATAGCCATACAGGACGTAGCGTCCCCACATTTGATTGGGTTAAAGGTATTGAAACTATTGGTGTAAACAAAATACCTAAATTGTGTTGCATGTTTGATGGCAAAAACTTCAGGCGCAAAATCAACGTGGTCCAGGATTCCAGGTATAGTCTTTTTGACAAATTGTAGACAGGTACCTGCGTTAAACTATCCCTCTGCACTCCACTAGCTATGTGCCAGTGTCCTGAACTGCTGACTGCCAAGGCATCAAACTTTCTGTCAGTAAGGTCAAGCTAGGGAAACAGCTTGCGATCATAGCTCATCTTTGACTTCCTGATCAGTGTCTTTATCTTCGGGCTTTGGTGTCTCAGATGGTGGGGGTGTGGCTTCTGCAGACTCGACATCGTCGCCCAAAATTCGTGCAGTGAACTGGCGTGCTTCACTGTCAAGACCAGTCCACTCCGGAACTATTCTTCTAGCACCCTGGGAAGAGGCAGTACACGTTTAGCAAATAAAAAAAAAAGGAAGAAGAAGAAACTTCCACTGGGACATAATTTTACCTGAAGCTTTGGCTCCTTTGTCATTGGATTGTTGCATAGATCAATGGTCTTTGCTCTTGCCTTCGTGGCATTTCCACACCAAGATTCACACCACAGCCATTCTTGTGGAAGAGAGAATATAGGCACGGTATGTTGGGCGTAATTCGGGAGATCCTGAATATTAATGTGTTCCAGGTAAGCATTGCAACACCCATTTATACAGAAACAATTATATAACATGAAACAGTAACACAAATACAGAATCTTGAAATGTCAGCCATGTCCAAAATAACAAATCGCACTTGTGTACTTGCTTTGGATTTGCCAAAAATCATGGCACACCCCCAAAACTAGGAAGTACTCCCTCCGTCCCTAAATAAGTGTAGTTCTCGCTTCCCAAGCAGTCAAACGCTTTTAACTTTGACCAAATATATACAATAAAACATTAATATTTATAGTATATAATTAGTATCATTAGATAGATCATTGAATCTATTTTAATAATAAACTTATTTGGAGATATAAATATTGCTAATATTTTCTACGAACCTCGAATACCATAGCGACACTTATTTTAGGACAGAGGGAGTAGCTAATACGCTGGACTCATAACTTTAGTTGCAACCTTTGCTTCTAAATTTTACATCAAGTTGATCAAAATACTATCTTTATTCTTTTGATCCTCTTGTTTTTTGTTAAGAGTATATTTGATACGTAGGATATTGTGATCTGGTACTACCATATGTATCTGGCCAGGTGTACTGCCCAGTTGCCCCCCAAGTCTCTGTACTCTATATATAATGATCAAGGCTCAATGCAAGACATTTACGCATTACAAATTTACAATCAATCCAATCATTCAAGAGCCATATCTTGGCTTACATTTTTATCAACAATAAAAACCCAGTTTGCACCCAGCAATGATGGGCCCAAGCATCTATTTTGTGTAAGGTCAAATAGACGCATTAGCAAGTCATTTACCTGATCAAGATTGGAGAGACTATTGGGGTCCTTGCTGAGTTGTTCATAGAAGACACGAAGAGTATCCCCAGAAGCAGTTTGCCGAAATTTGGCCAGATCAACAACATAAAGCGCACTGGAATACCACCAAGCACATCGTTTTAAAACAACACTAGAAATAGTTTAATTACAGCATAATTGAACAGAAAACATCACCTACCTGATATGGTATGGTCTTCCTCGCAGATGATCCTTCCAAAAACCCTTCACAGAGGATAAAAGAAAGTGTCAGCGAAAAACTTGAGAAAAAAGTCCACTTTTATATTATTACCACGAACAACGGTGTGTGCAGTAATATGATTTATGATAGATCAATGACTAACTTGCTTCCAAAATCGATAGCCATCCATATCCTTGTTGTTATCACAGAATGGAGTATATGCAAGCGGACGACCCTTCAGGTTCATGTCATACAATTCTCCCATGTCTGCTCTCACAATTTGATCAGCATCAACAAAAATCACCTATACATAAAGTATCATGGGAAAAGTTATTAGAAATAAACGTGCCCAAATTGCTATAATGTTCTAAAGAAGAGAGTGTTGAAATTGCACGGCTCACAAGCTGATCAGAACAGCAGGGGCTTACCTTCCTCAGTGAAAGTGGAAATATGACGTCCAGAAATAAGATCTTATATGCCCATATAATCCTTTGCTTCTCTTTCTGCTTGTGTAACCATGTTGGCCATTTATATGTGATGAGCTCATACTCAAATCCATATTCCCGAGCCATGTGCGGTATGACATCCTGGCAGCAGGATAGTTAGAAAATAGACATGTCCAATCTTTCTTAATTAATTAATCAACTCAAAGTTCATGTACCTTGAACTGTGGAGATAGATAATTCTTAATGAACCAAAACTTCACTGGCCTCTGTGTCTCTTTTAGAACACTCAAAATCATTATTTTGAGGAAACGCTCATACCTGCGACAAAAGAACTCGCAGCTAAATTACATGTTCTCATTGCTTTTCAGACATGTTCGTTGGGTAGCGAATACAACATGTTGCAAACTTCAGATGATATAATTAGGACTAAGCTCTAGGCCTCTAGTGACATCAGAGTATTAAACTTCATGCAAATAGGGTTCTGTTACTGTACAGCATGGGAGAAAAAACCTAGACCAACCTAGAAATCTAGGTGCATTTATATTACGAAAATAGGCACCCAAATTCGCCTCAGGTGGTTAGGGCATAAACATCTACACCCTCGACCACCTGAGCTATGCTCTGTTTCATTCAGTATGAAATACAACCTGAATCATATATCATGTGTTCCTCAATGATGAGAACAACTAGACCATGTAAGGTATTAGTGAGCAATAGCAAGTGACTGGGAACATGGCATGACTACAGAAAATGATGGTAAGGAAAATAGATAAAACGTCCTAGAAATGGAGACATACAGATGCCCAGAAGCAACAGAGAATATATTTATGGTCTCCCCTTGTCTTGCATCCTTACGGTCCTGAATAAAGATATAGAAAACCCGTAAGATATTCTTCTGTGCACCAAACGTTGAATATAACAAGTCAAAAATTATACACGCGTCCAAGGAACTACTCCGTATTTAGTTACTTCTATGGATAGAATAATTGTTTCCCTACAAATAATATTTATGATAATGATTTTATAGATCAAGTAAAGCAAGGATATAATGTCACCCATGTTTTCTAAGCAAGCGAAGAGTTAAGCTTTCAAACAAAGTTCCGCTTTCCAAGCATTCAAGGTTATTGTACTCTCAAAAGAAAAACGTAATTGCAGTTCACTAAAACTAAATGAGAATCTCTATGGTTCAGGTTTTCTGTATGTCTATTGTGTACCAATTATTCTGTACCTTTTAAGTTGACAATGTACTTGTAGGCTCCCCCGCGGAGTTCCTATGTAAAACTACGCTATACTACTTGAATAATTCTCCTACATTAAATTCATGGAGTTTTACAAGTATCGAGAATAGAAAATCTTGAAAATTTTTAAAGATCCAAACTTCAGGAACAATATCTAGTTTCACTGTTATATGCCCAGTTTACAGTATGCGTAGTAAGATGGAATTTAGATAGCTGAAAATATGATTACTTACGGTGATTTTATCAGCTTTGTTTTTGGATGATGCATCACCACTGATAAGACTAGAAGCCCATTTCAAAAGGTTGTTATTCCAGCCTTTGTTATCCTGCATTAAAAAATATTTTAAAATAAGTGATGCGTAGAATTTCAAAGGTATGACAGTAACTAAACAAAAAAACAGACCGTCTTTTCCTGGAAGTGGTAGTCATCGGCAGCATTTAGCAACTCCTCGTGCTCCTTGCCTTTCTTCTTTTGTACTTCAATGTGCATTAGTTTGCCTCTCAAGCTATCAATGGCAATGAGTTTTGGAGGTAACTCATACAGATCGGCACTACGACCAGGAGCCAGTTGTAGGTACCACACACCAGGTGAGACCTTCATCTGCCAGTAACCCAAGTTGGCCATGACAAGTGTGTCTACCAAGTGTGGTCTTTGTTTAGTACCAAGGATAAACTGCAGACCACGGGGAGGGTCCCGGTCCTTTTCAATGCAATGACCTGAAGAAATGGCATTTGTTTGCTAAGCAATTCAGTGGAATCAAACAATGATTATAAAACGACCATACCTGTCAAGAGGAGAGCTTCAAGTTCAAATACTGCCTGCAAAGTTCTGACATCGCCGAGATTCTCTAAAAGAATGTTGTCTAAATCATGGCTGCACATGGAAAATAAGCACAAGAAACTGATGATACTGCAGCATACAAATCATTTTCTGATGATTGCTCAATATTTGAACTTACATGGCAATAACTGGTTCAACAAGCCATGGTTCTGGAACATCTATGTTCATTGTAAGTGTTTTTGACAGTGGCATGTTTGCAAAGAAAGCTTTAGGTCCGTGTACAGAATGATCTGTACTGCTAAAATCATCCTACATATCAAGTGGTTAAGCATTACTGCAGGTAATTAGTGTTACCATACTGATCATTAGATATATGCAGCCTTACCATCGATGGAAGAACAAATCTGTAGAAGTTTTTTAAAGGAAGATCTGCAAGGGAACTCTGAAATCATCCAGAAATGCTTACATCAAATATAGAAAAGATTATAGTCATATTTATGACTACACAAGATTAGACATAGCAATTCTTTATGGCTTAAAAAAATTAAGTATTTTTTTTCAAGATTTCAAACAAATAAACCTCTGCGTCTACAATATATGAGATGGGTAAAGTTGTACGTAGGACAATGAATAGCTCAAGATGCAGATCAAACAGGTGAATGAGACATACGGAGTACATGCAAACCATGGCATGCAATATTACAACAATGTGTAACTTAGCTCTATTACTGACTTATTCAATAATACCATCCATCTTCACTACTCAGTCAAAAGCAAAGGTTGCGGGTAATGAAACAGCATGTGCGACCATAAAATGTTCAGGCTATCAAACTGCATTTTGCATTACTGAGCTTTCATAACAACTGAGTCAGTTAAGCAACCTAATATTCAATAGCCTCTACTAGCAGGAATAAGGTGCACCTATATAATGATTACTTGGTTCATCCTCAGACTAATAATTCAGTTCTTCAAACTACACAGATGTTGTAGGAAAAGATCTGAATTAACTTGAAGTAGAATAATAAACTAAGAAGAAAAGATTACATACAATAGGATTAAGTACAATCCTCATGCTCGGCTGAATCTGTTTCCAGAGTATGCGTAGAAGTGGGGCAAGTTTTTGCCCAATGGGACTAAGTGGATCAATGACAGCATCAATGTGAATACTTGAATTTGCATTATTCAATTTGATAGCACTGCATGACAGAGAAATTAATGCAAAACGTAAGGGTTTTTTCTTTCTCAAAAGCAATGCAAGTGCTAAGTTACCAAGTAAGATTCAAGAATGGTCCAAACTATATGCAGGTTGAAGCACAAACTCAGTGTATGGGACTTAAAGCTAAGTTGAGAAGGAAAGCCCTGCATTTGTGCCCAATTTGTGGATTATTTTGTAATTCTCGTCAGTTTCAATGTCTAAGTTCTTACTTATATACTCCCTCTGTTCCAAATTGTAAGTCGTTCTAGCTTATCTAGGTACATAGATTTTGATATGCATCTAGATATACGCTATGTCTAGATACATAGCTTCTACTACGTGTCTAGAAAAGACAGCCAAACTTACAATTTGGAATGGAGGGAGTAGATAGGAACTGGGCCCAGCTCAGTTGGTCCAGCGCATGGCAACAACCCAAGTTCAAGTCCTTGTCAAGGCGAATTTGGGTGTCCATTTCTTCTTAATAATTAAAATACCACGTAGTTCCTCCTTAGGTTGGTCGAGTTTTCTTACTTAGTGGCCTAAGAGGCTTAAGCCTTAAGGTCCAACAAGCTATGTGCAGTTCAACAAAGTTCACTCCCATTAGTATTTCAAAATACATAGCAGTGTTTGCTTGGTTGAAGAAAGTCCCAAAATCAAGCGAGGCAGGCTGACAGCATAATAATACTTGCCATGACACCAAGCAAGGAATGTTCCAATTAAATAAAGTTACAGAAAACATACCATTTAGTGTTTCTAGAATAATTTCATTGATTTCACAGAAGTGTCTAATACTAAAATAGAACCGCAGCCATTAGAAATGGACATGACCCACAGTCGAGTTTGAGGACGATTTTATATTATTAGGGCCATTCCTCTAAAGTATAATGATTCAGTTTCTACCAAATTTCTTTACTGATTTTGTTGACCTTCTACTTGTCCAATTCTGTTTAATTTTAAGAGAACCAGTTAGTTTCCAGCCAGGTCATATGTTCCTCGGTTCCTCCTGAAAGTTGTTTGCTCAGTGATAGGCCAGTAACCGGTATGACCAGCATGTGTCAATTGTCTAGTATGGTGATACTGTGTCACAAATAGCAGTACTTGATAATAACATATATTGCACAGCATGTTTCTCCTTGAAAACAAATCTAGAAATACCTATGTTCTGCATGTAAAATCTCAAAACGGGCTCTTTCAGATGTCCTTTCACGAACAGACATCGATGATGAGATCAACATGGCAATGTCGCTGTAGAATTGGCTGCAAAGTACATAGATTAGGATTTATAAAAAACAAAAGGATGTGACATCGTATTTTATTCTTATCATTCAAGATAAGTGTTCCTTCGAGACCAAATTATTTCTGTATAGCAAAAATAGGGACCAAATAGTTGACTACATAGGAACATAGAGTGTAGTAAAGTCAGGTATGTAGAACTGATACTATTTAAAAATACACCAAATCAGACTAGTCCATACGTGCAGCTATTAAAGGTTTACAAGGTAATGGACTATAGCATGCCTGATACTTACCTTGTCAGGTCATCAGGGTCAACACCAGCAAACTCAACCTCTTCAATTATTTCAAATATGTATTTTGTTCTCAAATCATACTCGATAGACTCAAGGAGACCTAAGTCATTGGCTAGAAATGATTCTCCTTCATTCATAATAAAAACCTGAAAGTTACAACATAATGTAAGTACTAACTTCATGAGCTGCTTTAGAAATCAGCTAATATGAACCTTGTGACTAAATTAATTATTATCTTGAGCACAAAAGTCAATATAATCAAATAATGTATCACTAGTAAACTGTTTTTTCTTTTTTTCCCCCACGAAGACACGAGAACTGAACTGCACCAAGAATTATGAGCCATTAAGCTCATTTAGAAAAGAACCGTAAAGCTTACCTGTCCATTGGTGATCACAGCATTACTAGCAATAATAATAATAAATAATGGCATATTGCTAGTCACCATGAATTATGGGCCATTAAGCTGATTTAGACAAGAACCATAAAGCTTACCCGTCCATTGGTGATCACAGCATTACTACCAAACACAAGCCCCAATTGCCCAAATAAGAAGTCAGATAACTGCACGAATAAAGAAACAAATGTTACAGTTTTACGAATAAAGAAACAAATGTTACAGTTCTGAGAAAAAATGACAAGAAACCGAGAGAAAATTAGGAAAACACTAGAAAAAAAAGCTGAAATATTAGGCAAACTGTCTGGTGAGTGAAAAGGCAATATGAATTTGGTTAATACAGCTAATATATGAATTACGCTTACTTAAGAGAGAACTTGCAAAGGGAGGGAAAACTCAGACACAGAACTACAGACCTTATCAATCCCTTTGAGAACTGTATCAGCAGAGAAACTTTTGAACCATGCTTTGTAGTCATCAACAGGCAAAGCAGTTTCAGCAGCTAAGGTATAGACCTTTTCCATCATATTTCTAGTCCAATCGTCAGCAACAGATGAGGCAGGCAAAGGTTGGGCTTCATAAAATTTCAAGAGTCCATGCAGGAAGACCAATACCTTTTCTTTATAGCTATCACAAGAAAACTACTAGATTAGATTATAAAAACTAAGTATGAATTATGAAATGTTAAGAACATAAACAATTGTCTGTAAAGTGCAGCCCTTCTCCTGGGGTCTACGAGGATCAAACCTGAAAGAATAAATAGTTCTATCGAAGATATCTTTCAGAAGTAAAATAGGTGATGAACCACCAGTGTGGACATAAAGTAGCAGACCAACACGAGCTCTATCAGATCCATCCATCTGTATGGCAAAAAGCAAGATAATGTCAACAGAAACATCATGAATAGCACATTAAATAGGTACCAAAGACATCTGCTGCAACTACCAGGTAACGTATGGCCTCAGAAAGCAATTTTGTTCCAACTTTTGATGAAAGATCAATAGCAAGTAGATGAGTAATAGGTTTTGCATCATCTGTAGCTGCAGACAAATTCAACAGCTATATGTGAACAGCAATAATCTTTACAACGGATGACATGATACAAAAAAGAGTTATAAGAAGCATACTTCCAGGAGACTGTAAGTACTTCATGTCATTAAATACAGAGCTGTCCTGATGATATGATGCAAAGAGCGAAACAAATTTCTTCTCTGCACTGTTGCCAGTAATCTGAAGGAAAATAACATCATTATTGGAGTGAAAATAAGTGGACTGCACTTTTCAGATGTTTGTACTTACTGATGGGTTGTACCGCTTGTAGCTATTTTCTGACAAAAACTTCTCTAAAACATCTGTATGGGACTGGATATGCCCATAATAAACTTGTTCTTGAATCCTAGGAAGCTCATCATTCATAGCATTCATGGTTGCTTCCTTTGAGGAGTATAAATGATAGAAAAAAATGGCACATATCAGTAGTTTCTTCAAAAGATCTTATGTACTTTCCTTATTGATACCAAGAAAACCAATCAGTTGCTATTTTAAATTTAAACATTCATAAGCCTGATGCTTCTCGATTTTTTAAACTTGAATTTGGATAAGTAATTATACCTCATTGATTTATTAACCTTGAATTTGGATAAGTAACTATACCTCACTGGCTTCATGGACAAATCCATTCATCAATAGACAACACTGGAGTTTATACAACCCAAGCTTGTGAACAAAACGAGAACTTTCTTCAGCCTCCTGCTTATACACGTTCTCTTTTTGCAACTTTAGCAGCACATCTTGTGGATGAGATTTAGCGTTTGACCTGAATGTTGCCGAAAACAAGAATGAAAAAATAATAACATGCTAGGTCAGTAATCTCCAACAACATGCTTCCTCTGTTACGATTATAGGTCACTTTCATCTTTTTCCTAAGTCAAACTTCTCTAACTTTGACTAAGTTTTTATAAAAAATATATTAACAGCTACAGGTTCACATAAATGCACTACCAAGACATATTTCATAGAGAATTTAATGAAACTAATTTGATGTTGTAGAGGATGGTGCATTTTTCTAAAAACCTTGCAAAGTTATAAAAGTGACTTATGACAAAGCTAAAGTGACCTATACTTAGGAACACAAGCAGTATAGTTCAGTAAACATGCTTACAATAGTGATTCAACAAATGCCCCTTCAACTTGATGAGCTTCCACAAGCTCTTCATTGTAGTCATCTTCACCATTCCTTGATTTATGTATCTGTGAAAGATAGCAATAATACAAAGTTTCAGAACAAAAACAAGCAGTGACTAATAAGTAATAACTAATGTGGCGCATAGCTAATATCTCCAAAACTCGCGCGGGCATGAAAAGCTGGAGGGGACATGCAGTTTTGAGAAAAAGCTAACAGCATAATGCAATGAACTGGTTTGTTTTTTTATTATGAAAGAACGATAACATGGTTCCATGACCAAAATGACACTATTCTAATTTGAAGTCTACAGCTTTTATGGCAAGTGGAGCCGACCCAGGGGCCCACGCGGTACTGTCAAAATTGCTAAATAAACAGATCTGTATTCGTGCCAAATTTCTAAACTAACCTGGTACTCTCAAACAAAAAACACATAGCTAGTTAATTAGCTGTTTAGTTGGATTCATAGATCAAAATATCCACCAATAATATTTTGAAACAAATAAATAAGGGAAATAAAATAGGGCGTGATTAGGTATATTAAGGGTTAGCTAGGAAAGTTCAGCTAAAAATGGTGAATTGACAATAATTTGGGCAAAAATTAGTCCCAAGCTGCCAAACAATCATGCCAGCATTTATGGAACAACTATAAAAAAATTTAATTTTCATTTTTTAGTGAAAAATAAATGAGAAAGGTGCCAGTTCATCAACAGTAGGCATGCTGACACCTCATGTACATGAGAATTTTTTGACCTGGCAGTTAAGCTGAAAGAGATGAGTGAATATGCAGTAACTTGTTTAATCCTTCTATTCAGAGTAAAACTGAATGCCTCACACATGTCATTTAATATTCAGAAGGGAAAAATACTGCCGCAAAGATAAGAATCTTATGCTAAAACCAAACTTACTTCTGTCTAAAAATCAATTTTACAGGCAACAAATTTATATAGATTACAGAACTATTGAGCATAGAAAAATCAAAATAACCTGATAGATATGTACATTAGGAAAGTGTATATTAGGCAAGGCTATATTTAGTACATACACTTTCCTAATGTACATATCTATCATAACCAACCACGCAAAATCTTATCAGCAGCTAGAAATTATCTTTAAGGATTGGCTCTTTATCTCAATTATAACCGGAAACTCGGTTCACTCACATTGCTGAGAAATTGGAATGCCAACTGTGTTGAGTATGTTTCTTTGATGTACAAGAAAAGCCTTGTTATCTGGATATATATAGAGTAAAAGTTAGCAAAGATAGCACATAAGTGTCTTTAATAATAGCACAAAAGTATCTAATCAATTTTATGTTGGTCCAATTTTGTACAATAAAACCTACTATGCTAGAGGGCATGATTCCTAAAAAAATAAAAACAGACATCTTGATGATGACATGGAGGAAATGTGGATGTACACTCTGATCATTATTTCATATACCTAAAACACATTAGTAGGCACGGAAAGAAGGTAAACAATCAACCGCAGCATAAGGTGGTTTTATTATGATATAATATAGAGCGAGTTACATGTTTCATTTATCAAAGCAAAGAACTCAAGAAATTGCAGCAACAATACAAATATTAGAAATGATTACCAAAATGGAAGTGTCTTCTCCATTATTTGTAGGAGTGCCATCACTTTCTTCAATGACATTGATGAATCTTGAAGAATACATTATGATACCAAACCTTATAGGGACACCATCTTGATATAGAGATAGGATCATGTCAATGGTCTGTATAGTTTTAAGAGAAAACCGAAATAGATACTGAATGTCAGTAAACAGTAGTAGTGCAGGCAAACAAAGAGCTGGAACTTAAAAACTGTAAGCAAGAGACTAGCCTCTGCACCGCAGGCTGAAGCAGGATCAAGCACATAAACAGAGTGGAATAGATTTTTACGGATGTACCGCATCTGACCAGGGAAGACCGGCATCAAGAGCTACAAAGGAAAAGGGGGAGAGACCATCGTTGAAATTACACAAGGTAAAACTGGTTGTAGTTGTGTGATACAACATGGCCAGGGAATACAGAAAAAGAAAAACCAGTAGCCAAGTAGATTGAGCAGCATATACACAAGAAAAACTAATCTGCCAACTTTGATAGGGATAGCAAACAAGGAAATAAGTATATGACCATGCTTCTCTCCAGCGTTTTTTTTATAAAAAGTATATGATCATGCAAACTAAAAAAACTGATATTAGAGTGAAACAATATCATATCAATAATACAAGTCTAATTAATACATGCAAGCCTATCAAGAACAAATATACAGAGAAATCAATTTACACTTCTTGTTAATGGAAAGGTGAGGATATAATACTTAATTCGATACGGGCCTAAAGGCAACATATATTGCAATTCCTTATTTTCATGGCAAAGCAAAGCAAAATTCAAATGATAATTTCTGCTCAATGACACCAAGAAATTGAGAAGAGAACAAAACCTCCTGGATGTTGCTTCTCCATCTTCTATACATGTCATCTTCCTCCAAGTTATTAAGGCAATGCACATGAGAAGACCGGAAGTCCACACGGAAAGAATTAGATTCTGCTGGTGGAGGAGCTGACAGGATCTTGTGGGCAGCACTTTGAGGCAACTTGTAAACATTAGACATCATTTAGAAAATAACTCACAACAACAAAGTGAAAATACATATCAAATACTAGAAAGAATGATAGAATTTCAGAAAATTCAGGAGTAATGCAATCTCATGCTCAGATGACAAAATATGCTACATTCAATTTTTACCAAAACCATGCATGCTGTATATCAATATGATTTGACTTAGGAGAGTTTATTTATTTTTACAGGACTTGATCCTGCACTTCTGTGTTTTTTATCATTAAAAACAAATATGATAGCCAATGGCACCATTTGGAAAAGGACAAATAAACATTTCAAATCCTAACTACAGAACAGAAATGCTGTTTAGCCTTTTACAAATAAAATGTACTTAGTCATATTAATATTTTCAGAATTCAAGTTAGTTACTACGCCAAATGTTGCATTGTCAAACCAAAACAATTGTAAGTATTTAAAGGCACCAAGGCAGAGTTCATATGGCAAAAAAGCTATAAGATGACAAAAGGGCAAAAGGCATATTATTAAAGTTTTAAACATGTAAGCTAAATAGTAGCATCAGAATATAGAGCTCTGGAAGAAGCATTGATGCATTAAAAAAGCTGGAGTGGGACAAAAATGGTCCTCTGAACATATTTCTTGAACTTCACCTTTAACCGGACGAACTGATCAGCAAGGGATAATTCTCCATGGACCATATCCATTAACCTGTCGAATACACCATAACAAAATGTCTACTTTAGTTATCACATGATTGGACAGTAAAATTTATGTTCATTTTTAGCGAATCAGCTACTGAAATCTCAAAAGAAGATGAAAACACAACATATCTGCAAATACAGAACTGTGTGCCTGGTAGCATATCTTATCAGGACAGAGGTACAAGGACGATGGAAGGACGTTCAGCACCTGCTGCTTTCTTACGTCTTCGCAAAGCAATTACGGTTCACTTTCCTCCTCTCGATTGGACTCCATGATCTAGCACCACAGGTGGGAGAAATATCCTTTGGCAGGCAAGGATAAGCAATGAGGTAGATGGTATGGCCAGAAAGGGACTTAGGGGCTTGGTCCATTTGGAACCAGAGGAGCCACTGTGTTTTCGATGGAGCATCGCTCAACTTAGCTAGAGCAATCCTGCTCGCTAAGAAGGATTGAGATCTGGCCGGGGCCTGGGGTATTTCTTACCTCGTGGCTGTAACACCCCAAAATTTGCAATTTTCCAAAATAGGATAAATTGTTAACTTGTGTATTTTTGTGCCCATGAAATATAGGAAAAATAATATTTTTCTTTAAATTAAAATTTACCATAGGATCTAGCAACTTGTTTGAGCATGCATGCCTTTGCATTGGATTTATTGTGATGAGTGGTTTTGACTAAAGTTTAAAAGGAATTCAAATTTTGTTTTGAAATGTGTTTTGTTTTAAAAGAAAAAGGGAAACAGAATTTAGAAAATGGAAAAGAATTCCCTCTCTCCCTCCCTGTCTCGGGCTCGGCCCATTCCTCTTTCCTCCCCCCGGCCTGCCTGCCCCCTTTCCCCTTTCTTCTTGTTTCGGCCCAGCCAGCGCTCGCACGGCCCACCTCGTGGCCCAGGAGGACAGCCAGCGCGCGCCTCCTCTCCCCTTCGCCGCAGTGGCTGACAAGGCGGTCCCGCGCGCTGTGCCACTGCCAGGCGGGACCCACCTGTCGGACCCGTCTTCTACCCAGTGTCCGAGCCGGACACGAGCCGCAACGGAATCCCGCGCGCGATTCGCGCGAGGAGTCCCGATTTCGCCCGGTTTCCGTCCTTTAAATACCGACCCGCAGCTCCGCTAGCCCCTCAATCTATCCCGAGCCGCAGCCACCGCGTCGAGTTCGCCAAAGCCGCCGCCAAGATCCGCGCCGTGACCCAATCCGCCGCTGCAGTGCGTCCCGAGCCGCGTGAGCAGCTTGCCGGTCTTCCCGCTACGTTTGCAAAGTCGCCGGAACCTTCTTTACCCGATTTCGTGCTTTCGGTGCCTCACTAACCCTCGCCGGATTTCTCTCCAGGGTCGCCGTCCGCCGTTTGTCGTCGCGTGCCCGAGCCGGCCTTTCTTCGTTGCGGTTCTTGCCTCAGGTGAGTTCGCGACAAGCTCCTGAGTGTCCCGGTGTATTCGCTTTGCTCCCTACCGTTTCCTAGCCCCGGCACGGCCAACTCCGGCCAAGTCCGGCCATGGAGCCGCCGCGGCCGACCTCAACTCCGGCCGGCCGACTCCATCCCCCCTGCGATCTAATCTAGGCCCTTGATTCGCAATCCGACGGCTCAAATCAAAAGATACCCCTTCGGCCGCCAAATTTGCAGAAAACCCCCCGTGCTTTTTAAAGAGTCAACCTGCAGTCCTTTGCGGATTTCCAGAATGTGTTTTCTAACTCCGAAAGCGTATTCCCGTTCGCGCAGATTCAAAATACGTTTTCAGAAAATTACAAGTTTGCCACTGGATTTGTTTTACTCATAAAATATTCATCTTAATTCCGTTTTGACCCATTCAAATTGCATTGGTTTTGTATTCAAAAGATCTACATGTTAGTAACATTGTTTTCTCAGTTTGAAACTTTTTAATTCCGTGACCCAAATTAATTAATTGTCTTTCTAAAGAAAATCTTAGAAAATTCATATATTCTTCGCTTTAACTCCGTTTTGATCCGTTCAAATTTCGTTAGATTCGTTTTTGGGTAATCTATAGATTAGTAGCTCTGTTATACATGCTTCCAACTTTTTAAATCTGAACTTAGTTTTAATCTATTATTTTATTAAAGGAAATCTTAGGAAAATCATAACTTCTTCGTTATAGCTCCGATTTTCGTGATCTTTACGTCTGTGTGATCGTAGTGCGATGTAGATTTGTTTTATAAACTTTTCATCTTATTTTCTACTGTTGGTGTATTGTTCTAATTATATGTTTGTTTGCTTTGTATGATTGTCTCTGGATGATTGATGTTGATGTGATGACTAAGTTTAGTCGGTGAGCGTTTACGTGGTGTTCAAGAAGCAGTTTGTGGAAGGTTTGGAACTAAAAGAAGGATCTGAGTTTCAAGGCAAGTATAGCATGGGATCATCCTTGTTTCCTAATAACTTTAATCACACAATTCATATTGCATGTGTCTCCTTGATAAGGATTTCCTAGTATTGATCTTATACCTTGTCACCTATGGTTTTGCATTGGGTAGCTTATGCTAGTGCTCCACTAAACCATGATCTTGTAATTTGATTAATGGAATATGCAATAAACATTAAAAGAGGACTTTTTAGCAACTTTGGAAAAGAGGGCTGGAGCATTGGGCTATCTTATGTTATGGTGCTCTGGTTTCTCTCCATAAGGACTTATCTGTATCTGACCATCCGGGACATACAGTACAACTGTGAGGGCTACATGGCTCTGGCTTTAGCTCAGTATGAGGACCTTTTCTAGCTTGTTAGTGGTTACCCTTGTGGCGCAAGTGGGGGATAGCAGACCGTGGATTCCTGCGGGTGAGTCACACGGACTGACTAACGAAACCTAGCGGCCCTAACTTGTTAGACGAACCTTTGAAAGGCTTCATAGTGAACCCTGCCGGCCTCCCTAGGAAGGGGGTTTAGAGACTCATGCCCTCGGGTAAAAGGGTAAATCACGACTCACAGTGAAAGTGTATAACCTCTGCAGAGTGTAAAACTGATATATCAGCCGTGCTCACGGTCACGAGCGGCCTTGGACCAATACAGAATAAATGATCACTAATGGCAAAACATTAATGTTATTATTGTTAATATGTTGTTTATGCTATTCTTTATTCATTTTACCTGATCATGAGTTTACTTTGGGATTTGACAACTTGATGCTATTCATATGCTAAAATTGTGACAACTAAAAGCTACATGCAGTTCAACCAGTGTCTAGCCTTTGAGCCTCATGAACCCTATGTTATTCTTGCTGAGTACGAGATGTACTTACGCTTGCCTTTACATTTTATTTGGATAAAAATCCCGGATGGGTACCAGCTTGCAAGTTGGAGAAGAGTTTAGGCTTGTGCTCAACCAGTCAGTTGTCCCTGTGGATTTGGAGCTTTTCACCTGAAGAACGGAGTGTCTTTCCGCTGTTTGCTATCTAAGGTTATATCTTTTATGCTAAGTTCGTTATATATATAAGCATTGTCTATTGATATTACCCCTATTTGTGGCTATATGAGAGATTTGACTTCCTGGGCTCACATATGGTGTGTATCTGGTTTTGTTCTTAAAACCGGGTGCTACAGTGGCCAATGCGATGGAGTCCAACGTGTTTGTGTGGTAGAGTTGTTGTCTGTCTAGGAAAAGGTAAAATTGTAAGGTTTTCTTGAGTGGGTATGGGTAGGTATGTGTTGTAAGGGCCCTTACACCTTTTTCTTATTATACAATACTCCCTCCGTCTAAGGATAGAAACCACAACTGCCTTCTGTGAGCAGACCAAGAAAAATTTTAATTTCTGATCTCTCCCACGATTGATACTTTGGTTCCTGTAGCATGCATATGGAGACCAGCGCTCAATTAAATGCTAAGTGCATGCTAACCAGTCCCCAACAGAGAGAGAAAGAGAGTAACTTGCATGCGCGTGACTAGGAAGGTGAGAAACCGTGCAGGTGCAGTAAATATTGCATGGCTGCATGCGTGTGACCTAGAGGATTAAAGAGCAGTGCCTTGTATCCTAGGACACTAGAAAAAAACAGTTGCGCCTTCTATCCTGAGACAGAGGGAGTAATACACAGCTCTGCTGAATGTTCGAGAGATGGTGAAGACTACCTTGACAACGAGCAAAGGATACAGAGCTAAAGAAATGTAAGAAGCTGGGGGAGAGAAAAGGTGAACAAATTGACAAGAGCTATCATACATACTTTACTAAAAAAATCAACAAATCCTCCTGAATGAATTAACAGAAATTTGGAGAAAATTATAAGGAACTTTTGTTCCATCATTTCTCAACAACAGTTCTGAGTACTCAGCTGGTTGGGTGTATGTTATTTCCATTTGGTTTGGCTGTGAACTTGTGGGCCGAGGTTTGGGTATGTTGCATTTCCCATTAAAAGAGACAATATAATATCATTTTCCAATATTCTTCTTACATTATAAGACTAGAATCGCCAGAATTGTGATAATTCATTAGTGGCCGCATAGCCTCTAACGGAAAGCAGCGTGGAATCACTAGCCAGGTGTTTAAGGGCGCACTGACTTGAGTCTATTTTGGTATGCCCAAGGCAAGAAGCAAATAGCTAAGGTGCTCTTGCCAAGCAAAGGTAAAACAAAGAGTAAAAATAAGAAACAACACTATCCAGGAAATAAGGTAGAACATACAGGTAAAGATCAAGATCCTCAATATTGATCAAAGCACCATTCAAAGCCATCAATGACTTGCCAGGTGGAACCATCCGCTGATTTGCAATAATTTCATCTTTGATGGAATCGTCAAGCTGTACAAGCATGATATTGTTGTAAGTAACAGCTGAATCCACTTCATACTTTGGATGAATGTATTGGAAATAAAGTATAGAAACAAAGGCATGTTTTAAAGTGAGAAAGATGTAAATGTACCTTCATTCGTGATAGAGAAGAAACTATACTTGGGAAATTTTGATTGATTTCCTGCATTGACTGTAAAGGGTCGGATGCTTGAACGATCCGCTGTGCTGTCTGATGACCCAGATCTGCAGTATGAAGCATACCATAAATGAAAAAGGTGTTTCAATAATACAAAAGTGCACTCACAGCTTTCCATACAAAAAATGATGCATTGCTGTTGGACAAAACAAAATATGACATAAATCTGAGGAACACCTATCAATGTATGGCAAGTAGGCAACAATACCTTTGAGTTCCCAGACTTCAAGTGTATCAGACACTGTCGAGGATAATAGATAATCTCTGAAGGCCATAATCTCAGCATTTAGCTCTGGCTTGCGTTCCTAGAAATCAATAGAACATAGAAATAATATTAACACTTCTTTATTTATGCATCACAGAGCTTGTGTTCCTAGACTCAATAGAGCATAGAAAATCTCTGAATTGAACGAACCAAAATCTTCGAAAATATAAACCCTCTGACTTCTTGACTGAGGTCCTCTGTCTTAGGATCTTCTAGAGGAACACCTGGAAAGGAAAGAAATAAAAGGGCTTAATTGGTGGATGGCTCCATTAGCCAGAGATATTTTTTTTTCTACTTAAATAAATTATTTCACAGAAAGGAGTAGGCTGTAGGGGTTTTTCCCTTTCTTCTTACTGCATTTCCATGCAATATATATTTACTTGTTAATTCCATATTGATTTTTCATTTTCAGAAAGAACTAAGCAGAAACCAATGTGCTGTCTGGTGCAAAGAAAACAGGTAGAGGAATTACTCTTCTTTATAGCAGTGTCATCCATGGCTTTGTATTCCATGTTTTTTAGGGCAAGCTCCACCCCATAACCACTCAAGGTGACTGCATCTACAGTACCAACTGAACCACAAAAGGTGGACGTAGTCCCACATCCAGATGGTAGGACAGGACGCAAAGCATACCTGACTTTTCCCTATGAACAGCACATAAAGTAAAATTAGGCAAGCGAAACATGAAATGGGACCAAAGGAAACACACAGTAGATACTCATAGCAAATAGCCAAATAAAATTTGCATGCAAAATCTAGAAGAGATATTCAAGATTGATTTTGGAGATCAAACAGTATCACTATTAGAAATGGCAAGCTGAAGAAAAAGTGTTGGGACCTCAACAGATTATCATGATTGTTCATAAACCCATATTCCTTCTGATCAATACATGTAGAAAGAGAAAGGATCAAAACAAGATCCACACTGTCATAAGGGTATGGCATGATTAATAAAAGTATAAACAATAAAATCTTCGCATCAATTACTGCTAATGTGACAAATTAATTAAGTTCTCTTGCCATGTGTGAAAGGTGAACTCTAACGAGGCATAGGCTATCAGTGTTTCCACGTTGAAGAAATGGTAGAAACACCTCTATACCATTATATGTTGAAGGATAGTTCACCAACAAATAATGACCATGTACTAGACCAAATGGCTCAATTTTTCTTGTGTTTATTATTTCCTCACGAAGTTGTGATCTCATATGCCCTCAAGTACACCACAAAACAGGCAAGTGTATGTTACCTGCTTTGATGCTTCTGCTAGTTGAACATGCATCTCTTTGAAGCAATTTGTCCCAACAGCCCCATAAAATATAGCAACCGGAGCAGTAATATTTGTGCGAGGATATATATGGTCAAAGTCAAAGAGTTCAGGCTGTTCAGTGGAATCCATAGCTCTGTTCAACAAATCTTCTGAGTTGTCATCTTACAGCTTGAGAGAAGGGAAAGTTTTAAGAAAAGGGGAAGGCACTTACAGCTTGCCCAATCCACCAAGCCATTCATGTAGATCAGCTGAATTGAACAATAGAACATTCCCGGTGTCTACCCAGCAGCAAGTTCCTCCAGAAGAGTTAGGATCCACAGCTCCATCAAAAGTTTTTCCAGTGCCATGACCGGAAATTTGCTCTGGTGAATCATCAATAGGAAATGAAGATAATGACTCCTTTGCAAGTTGCCTGTACAGCACTAATCTTGGCGATGCTGATCGAAGGGTAAGAGAAAACTCAAAAATTGAAGAGAGTGGTTCATTGAGTAGTGTGCGGGCATCCTCAACAATCTTCTGGACACAGCATTTTGCCGTTAAACATTCAGAGCCTTTCTCCAGTTCCTTCCAGTGGTCAATAAAGTCCCAAAATAGATCCTTCCATTCTTTCGAAAGCAATTCACTAACAAACGTAGTAAACAAAAGGCTCATTAGGAGTCGTCTGGAACATAACAAGTAAACTCGATCGACCAACAACAATGCTGAAAATGTCAATTAACAAGTACTACACTACTTTTATGTTTCCTCCAGCCCACAGAGGAAAATCAGAAGCATACAAGAGTCAACTGCCTTCCTTATTTGGTTTATCCAAAAATAAATAAATAAACATATGCCATCGTTAATTATTATAAATGTGAAGATTTTGTAGAGTTTTGGGCCGATCCACTGTTCTCCAGAGCATAAAATAGAATCTGTTGCATACATCAGCGCAAACGGGGTACTCCAATATCTAGGATCTGACCGAGTATCTCAAGTCAATGTCAGATAGGCTGCAAGGCTGGATAGCATAATTTCACTACAGAATACTTATTAAATACGAATGAGTTATGCCTGCCAAAATTTTATATTAAATAAACAATCTTAATTTTGCCAAGTTTTAAATCATCTTTCAAGATTTAAACAAAGCATCTGAATATACCCTGTTACCTATACGAATCGTAGCGGTGATTATTGCTTCTAATACTGTGCTTAAGAAATACTCTCACAACACACATGTAATGTCTACCAGTCTGTAGGATTTAATAGTTTTATAACACTGAAAATAAAATAGATAACATAAACCACCAATGTCACAATGTGGCCTTCGTTAAGCTTTCTAATAAAGCCAGGTGGAAGCCTTTGATATAAAAAATAAACCACCAATGTTGTAATCTAGTATGATTCAGTTCTGAAAGGATCACTGAAGCTGGAAGGTTTTATACTAAACCAGTCTGTTATTGGCACCCGTCAATCACCACCCACAAGTGTCACATACTCCAGAAATCAAGGAGCCGAGCAGCTGTGAATTCCACTGACATCAGCTATTCAACTCACTCAATGCTAATCCCTAGTCACTAATAAACTCCAAAAAAAATGCGAAGTCAAATTGGCTTGCCACTATCAAGCATAGTGGCCCAAACTACCAGTGAACAAAAGCCAAAAGCAAACCCACCTGGCTTCGAGCAGCAGCGGCGTGCCAGCCCACTTGGCCCGGAGCGCAGTCTGCACGTTTTTTTGGCGGCGGATCTCGGCCCCCTCGCCGCCCGCGACGAGGCAACCCACGAGCAGAACCGAGACCAGCGCCGCCGCGGCAGCCGAGCCCCCAGATCGGACCCCTCGCGCCGGCGCCATGAAGGAGAGGCACGCCGACCCGAAGCGCTTGTACCTCTTCGATCCGATTGGTGCTACACGGTGGAGGCGGCTACACCCCGCATCAAGAGGATTTGTGAGGGTTTTCGCTTCGTCGTCGACGAGATGCGGAGCGCGGTCGGGAGGAGACTTCGCCGGAGACCTGTGAGATTTATTCAGGGAGAGAATGGTGAACTGGGAGGCGGGTTTTAAAGAGCGAGGTGTCGCCCGTTGGATTGGCTCTGAACGGCCGGTTATTTTTCCTAGTTCTTTCCGCTTTAGTATTTTTTTTTAAACTTCGCTTTTGTATTTTGGATGGAAGTGGGCCTCTTTTTGGAATTGTAAACAGTGACAATGTTTTTGCATCCCCACAACAATCCTACGAGGTGCAAAGGCTGCTGTACCAAAAGGTTTTGTGACTACAAGAAAAAAACTATATCGGAAATAGATATATATCTAGATTTGTCTTAAGTTGAGTAATGTCATCATACGGCATACCAGCAATCTCCACGCAAAAAAATATACTATCTTGAAATGAAAATGGTTGGAAGCAATTTTCATAATGAAACTATGAATCTCACACTTGGGTTATTAATTTATGTAACTTTTTTAGATATCGACAGTCAAAATTAAAAGAGATTGACTTAGAACAAAGCTAAATGAGCTTAGTCGCTTAGATATCTGATCGGGAGAGCTAAAATCTTTTTTTTTTTCAGTTTTCAAATAGGTTTTAGGTGCCGCTATGAAAGCTCGTGACGCAAAATCTGACAAGAAAACAGAGTAGAGAGTCTGATCGCTAGACATCGAAAAAGGAAACTTTCATAAGGAGTTTGATATGGTTGGTGAAAGCTGGTGGTAGCTAGTTCACCCAAATTAAGGATCTCTCTAGATCGTTCCATCTTTTCACATCAAAATACATAACTAATGGTCATAAACAGTACTCCCTCCATTCTAGGGGTCTGTTTAGAACATGAAAATAAAATCACGTTCCTACACATTTTTTTTTGTGAAATTAAACTAATTCCTATAAAATTCATACGTTTCAAACGTATCCTAATCTTTAATTTGTTTTGATTTTTCTTCATACATAATTTTTCTATAGACTTAGATATATAATATACTTAGATGTATAGTAAAAAATATATATCTCAGAGAGCAAAATGACTCACAATTTGAAACGACAAAATAATCTGAGTGTAGCAGCGAGAGTTCTAAATGAATATTTTTCCCACTAAAAAAATCCATGACCATGGCGTACGTACCTCCATCACAGCCGGCTTGATAAAGATCATCTCCCCCATAGCCGACGTTTATGTCCAGCTATGTCATCTTCCAAAAAAAACGTAAGCTGTTCATCCCAATCTTCAGCAGCCAAATTGATTAGTTTGTGACTGATTGTTGTTCCTTTGGAGTGATGGCTGTCCATCTAGCTAGCTCCAAGCTATTTGTAGTTAAGAGGTGTTTAGATGCAGGTATTAGAGTTTAAAAGGTATCACATCGGATGTTTGGATACTAGAAATAAAACAAATTACAAAAGTCATCAGTAATCCGCAAGACAAATTTTTTAAACTTAATTAATCCATCATTAGCACATGTTATTGTAGCGCCAAATTGTCAAATCATAGCCTAATTAATGTTATCGAATTAATTTCGTAAATTAGTCCCAATATGTGCATTTAGTTTTATAATTAATCTATATTTAATACTTCATACTACTATTATGGAGTTGTACACGTGATAGAAAAATTACGCTGATCCGTTGAGATATGGTATGCTACAAGTGAATATTAAAAATAAAAAATGAATTCGAATTTTCGAATAACGAATTCTTCTAATCCAGTTTATCTAATGTCTTCTTGAGGAGCTAGAGGAAACGCATCTTAGGTACACCAATTAGTAGGTATGAGAGGGTCAATGGTGGATCCTCATGGACAAATGAAGAAATTTTTTTCAAATTAAATTCTTTATTTATCTTTTATTCCAAAAATTCCTCGAAAATCTAATTTCATTTTTCAATGGCATTAGATGATCTAGTTATTAATATTATCAGTCTACTTAACTCACAGATTCAACAACAAATCTCTTGATTCGAAATTAGGGACTCATGTTGTGTCTAATGAATCAATTTTCCCTTTTTTACACTTATGTATCTCACTCTATCTTGTTTTTTAGTATTATCTAACTTAGGTAAGTGCTTTACCAACATATGTAGTGTAGTAAAAAGAATTGAATTTCACCCATTCATGCTTACTATAACTAGTTATTTTGGTTTTCTACTGGCTGATTTAACTATAACCCGAGCTCTATTTATTGGCTTGAACAAGATACGTCTTATTTGAAATGAATTTCAATGTGACAGCAACTAAAATTAAGAAGGTGGAACCAAACACCCCTGCTTCATTCATAGTGATCGATACAAGAATAATAATGATGTGACCAAAGCATGTCAAATTTCACATGCAAACTAACGTCAATGCAAAAAAAAAAACGTGAGAATTCAATCAAATGGTACAGCCATTTATTATCCATCCAGCAAGAATGCTGAAACAAATAATATGTTTACTAAAAAGAAGCAGCCTATAGCAAAGTATACAACTACATGGGAGCTCTGTAATATATCAAGGCTTTGCATCCAACACAACACAGTAGTTGTAGCACCGCCCTTGTTCACATGTTTGCTATTTGCTATTTAGTAGGTACAGTATCCAACATGGACTGTAAAAGAATAGTGACGAAAATTATACCCTTCTCACCCGCCCCCAAAAGAAACAAGAAATCATACACAAAGCAAAACCAGGTGAGCAAAATACAGATGCCTCCTAAACTGTTTCTCAACACCTCGCCCCCATAATCTGTGGTGTGGGAGACTGCATAGCCCCTCCTCACCTGTATCCTCCATATGGCTGCTGACCACCGTATGCTGCACCCATCTGATTGTAGCCAGCACCGGGCATTCCACCAGGACCCATCCCCATAGGACGCATCGGCATCCCCTGGTTCATCCCCATCCCCATATTCATTCCTCCCATCTGTTGTTGGTTCATCCCCATCCCCATTCCCATCGGTTGCTGGTTCATCCCCATCCCCATCCCCATCCCCATTCCCATCGGCTGTTGGTTCATCCCCATCCGCATCTGTTGTTGATTCATTCCCATTCCCATTCCCATCCCCATGCCCATTGGCCGGTTCATTCCCATTCCACCACCATAACCAGCACCGGCACCAGCACCAGGACCCATACCCATGCCCCTGCCAGCACCCATTGGGTTGGGAGGAGGTGCCATTGCACCTGCACCAGCCCGACCAATGCCGGAACCAGCTCCCATGGCTTTGCCCATGGTGACTGTAGACACAACAGGTGCTTGGTTGATTTTCTTTTCCTGCCTTTTCTCCTTGCGATTAATTGAATCAAAGTCAACTCCAATATCAGCATGAGGATTCGCTTTTGCTGTAAAAAAAACAGATACAATGAGGTCAGCCAACACAAAGGTAAGCTGTTGGCATTGCCAGGGGAAAAAAAGAAACCATGACAGGTCACTTACGTCCAGAAATGTCCAGATTGACAAGACCTCGGCTCAAAGTGTCAGACCACAGTTTAGATTTGGGCTCAAACTTCTTCACTGGCTCAGTCTGATTAACTTGCAAAGCAGAAATGATAGTTTCTGAGGGAGCTGATGAACTTGACTGCAATGGGAAGCTGCCACCAGTAGGCACTGAATTTGGCACACTAAGGGGCTGGGATGCCCCACGAGAGATCAAGGCAGGCTGGAGTGCTGGCGTGCTAGTTTGTGGGAGGAAGCTTGGCTGAGATGGTTGTTGATTTGCCGGAGCAGTGAACTGAGAGGTCTGTGAAGGAATGTAGGACGGTGCCCCATTCTGTGTAGGAACCCCAGACAAGCTGTCAATACCAGACCCTGATGCTGGTTGCATAAAGAAATCTGATTGGCCTGATGGCAGACTGGGTGCTACAGATTGAGGCACCTGCGAAGGAGGAAAAGACGGGGCAGCAGTCTGGGGAAATTGAGAATGGTTGGCAGCACCAGGATGAGGCGGCGCTTGTGAATAAGCAAACACAGGGGCAGCCTGAGGTGCCTGAGGAGGAGCAAATGATGTGGGAGCAGCCTGAGAAGGAGCGAATGATGTGGGAGCGGCCTGAGAAGGAGCAAATGCTGTGGGAGCAGCATGCAATGGGCCAGCAACTGGCTGAGGTGGCTGAGAGGGGAAATTTGTAGGAACTGGCTGCTGCAGAACCACAGACGGGTTTGCTGGTGCTAACTCTGAAGGGAAGGAGGCTGTGTTTGCAAAAATATCTTGCTGCTCAGGTGCAGCGTTTGATGCAAAAGTGAGATCACCAAGAGTGTCTCCAAAACCAAAGCTTGCGGCTGAAGCGGGCTGGAAAGGGTTCACATCCGCACCAGGTCCACTGGACTGGAAAGAACCAGCTGGTGCAGCATGTGTCTGAGGTAGTGCTGGACTTTCATCAAGAACTGCCTTGAAAGGTGTAGGATCCCCAAAAGGATTTGAGGCATCAATCTGTTGCAAAGTTAAAAGACAATTAAAGAAATTCTTAGATTAGCTATTATGACTAGATAGATTATAAGAAAACACTAACAGAAAGTTATGCATATACTATGTTTTAAGTGTCGTTACTACTCCTTGTGCTTCAAGTTTTAAGTGTAGTTTTAATAGAAAGCTATACTGTGTTAACAAGGCATTTCCCTTATAGCATTTAGCTTATGGCTTATCTAATACATCAAACTCCACAAAGTTGTGAAACCTCTTGCAATGTTTTAGAGTAGTTGCAAGCCAATTTAAGAACCCAAGCATTGTAAAATAGAATCACGAACCCAACAACAAGAACAAATACATGAATGACAGTAAGTTATGCATATACCTCGCCAAATCCAGTGGAAGCAGGAGGCATGCCCACGAAACTATTTGTCTCAAAACCTGAATTTGCCGGTGCTTCAACATTTGATGTGGTCGTTGGTTGAGGCACAGACACCAAAGCCAATGAACTAATAGGATCTGATCCAAACAAATCCATCTCCAAGCTATCCGCTACTGGTGCAGGGTTTACAGGAGGGGAAGAATCTGAAAAAGGATATAGATCACCAAACATAATATCAGCACATATTTACCAACCAAAGATGTTGATAGTAGCAACATGCCAGGTTAGGTACCATTCCCCTGTGCATTGATCTCGTATATGAAAAAACACCAATTATACCATCCATACTGATCTTTTCATTACTTCCATTTACACAAGCTGTATTTATTGCTGAAACAGAACAAACTATACCTGGCACAGATCCACGTGGATCAAACTCATCAAATCCATTAGGCTCAGCATGAACAGTTGGTGGTGCAGGTACATCTTCAACAGTAGTGTCCTGAACCCCATTCACCTGTCCTGCAGGAACAGTTGTTGCAGGAACTGAAGGAGAGGACACCCTTGGTACAGCAGCAGGAACACTTCCTCCATTTCTGAGATTTGAGAGTTTCAGTAAGGGACCATTGCTCAGCCAGGAAATTAAAGCATCCAAAATAGAATACTGACCTGTCATCCTGAAGATTGTCCTGGCTATCTCTTGTAACATCTTCATAGTTCGGTGGTGGTGAAGCAATTTGCTGGTTAGAAAGCTTTCGCTCTATAGGCCTGTCATCGCAGGTAACAGAACTTAGAAGGATTACTCCAACAAATAAGCTAAGAAGTTAATGTACATGACCACTCTCCATTATTTACCTATCATCCTGAGTAGGCGCATCAGCATTGCTGCCACGGCCACTGCAAGGGAAGAAGGGCGTTAAGATCCACGAAGAGCCCTAAAATCCTAAGGATAGTATATTACTGATTTAAGGAACAAACTATTCCGTACATTAGTTGCTGACAACTATGGACAATAAGTAATAATTTCAAGTGGAAACAGAAAACAGACCGAGATGAATAAGCTTCATCATCCCCATATGAATCCCTTTCCCGGCCATAGCTCCTGCGACCTGCTCCTTCAGAATACTCGTGGTTGCTATGACTTCCTTTGTATTCATCTTCTCTATAATCTCTGCCGTAGCGTTCATTAGAATCTCTGGAATAACGATCTCCTTCCCTATTGGGTGTATCTCCAGGTCCACCATATCTGTCATCGTCCCTGTATCCATAGTCTCTTTCCCTCCCATTTCCATTTCTGTTGTCATATCTACTGCCATAGCTCCCTTCATAGCGGTCATTATCATAACCACCACCATATCCACCTGGGCTCCTGCCACTGGGGGCAAATGCACTCCTGTACCTAAAGAATAAAGATGATCAGATATCAACAACAGGAAACTTAAGTGCCTGCAACAGTATGCACTAGTCAATATGAAGCAAGCATGGCATAAATCTATACTTACTTGTCCCTGGTAGCGAGTGCTTTCTGTCTAACTTCCTGTATCCTTTCTTTATCATTAACTAAACTGACAAGGCTCTGGGATTTCCTTCGCACATTGCTACCTTGATCTCTCCCAGAAGAATCAATGTACTGGAAGTCAGCTAGTGCCTGGAATTTCAAGCATAGTGTTAGCGCACCAAACAAGGAAGATACAAGAATGAAGAATCCCTAATGCCAGAACCAAACTTGAAGATGTTATTAAAGATATAATGCAGAAAAAGATGGCGGTTAGCATTACTGATATCTGATAAGCATGTTCTCTTATGTCATCAATAACTCGTTCAGTACCATGCGCCACCAGGTAATCCAAGACAATCAATCCCTACAGCATGGGACAGGAGAGAAAAAATCAGTGTCAGCTGTTCAAAGTATTAGTGTAATATTAATACATGTTTTCACATATTTCCCAAAAAAGAAAACAATGTTTTAATATTCATGGCACCAGGACAATTTCTTACCTTGTAAACATGACGCCAATTTTTACCAGTGTCACTGACCCTCTTCCACACAATGTTCATGATCATCTGGTACTCGTGACTGCAAACAGACATGCAAACCACATTAGCACCAGCAAAACAGGTTTCTGTTCAACAAGAAGCCAATCAGAAAACAGGGGGGGAAATAGCATACTGGTTGTGCGTTGCTTGAGCAATGTCTGCCAGGAGAGATCCATGTGGGCCCCACGGTTCGTTGCTTGTGGCATCAAGGATCTGTACATAACAAGAACGAAGATACCACGTCAAAACAATTCCTTTTTGTAACAACTGGCAAGGGAAAGTAATAATAAGAGAGAAAAAACAAACGCCCCAAAAGAACAAGCTTGCGGATGAAAGGGCGGCAGGGCGCACAGATCCCTAACCTTTTGTTCTATTCCAGGCACCTTGAGGACCTTCTTGTTCACCTCTCTTTTTCTGCAAAGGACAGTGAAAACAAATTCCTATGTCAATTCATGCAGCCAGAGAGGTAGCAAACAAACGCGGCTCGAAATCACGCGCGGTAAACGACAGGAATACAGCAGGCAAATCACGTACAGGTCCCGGACCGTCTGATCGAACACTTTCTTCATAGCTCCCTTTTTGAAATCTAGCTCGTTATTATACGCCCAGCTCTATGTCCTCCTCGGTTGGACACCTGCAACAGTCAATTCATCAGCCACGTAAGATCCAGCAGCGATCGAGATCCCATCGCAAGCATTCCTGCTTGCACTTCCATTTAAGCCTCGGGTCCAAGCTCAGAGCACGAATCCGGGCACTCTGAAACCACGCTCAAACCCAGCAATTCGAACGACAATACCAAACCCGGCAGCACCGAATTCGAAACAGCTCCAGCAGCCAAAAAAGGGGTGGAGGAGCTAGATCTACGCGGGCCGCTACGGCGGCAACTTCGCGGCGGCGGCCGTGCCGCGCGACCCAGATCTAGCAGCCACCGACACCGCCGCGTCCCCAGAGGAGATCCGGCGCCCGGGCCATTCCCGTCCCAACCGACAAGGAAGCGTGCCCGCGGGTGAGGAGACGCGGCGGCGACGGACACAGCGCGAAGGCAGGCAGAAGCGCACCTGAGGAGGCGGGCGGGGCGGCGGAGCAGATCGGCCCGGCCCGGCGCGCCGCGGCGACGCGCGGGGGGGATGGGGGGCGGGGGGCGGGAGTCCACGGGGATTCCACTCGGCGGGAGGGGAGGCGAGGCGAGGAATGGGGGAGGGTGGCGGTGGTCGCGCCCGCTTCCCTTGGCTTTCCTGCCCTTTTCTTCCTCCTCCTCCACCTCCCTCCCTCTCTGTGGCTTCCTGAGCTGTCGCCCGCTCGCCGCGACGCGGTGCGAATGGGTTTGTTGTGCCGTGCGCTGGGTTGGCGAGCAAGGAGGGGAAAGACGAGGAGGCGGAGGGGAAGTGCTCGACGAATATTTTTTTTGTGTGTGCGTGTTTTATTTTTCTTTTTCGCGCTTTGGTTTGGTGCGCGAACGAATAATGATTGAATCGGACGGTTAGCGGGAAAACAGAATAATTAATCGACGGTGATTACCTAACGACGGTGAAATGTTTCTTTTTTTTTTACATCCTCGCGTTGATTAAAATTTGTGTGGGTTTGTTAAAAACGAGCTGGAGCTGGAAAAGGGAGAACGTGAATGCACAGGTAGTCAGGTACCGTCACCGATGACTCCATTTTTGAAAAATTCAAATGGGGAGGTTTTAGTTCGACCTGGTTATTATTACGCGATTACTAGCTGGCTGGGTGGCTGGTAGGTGGACCAGGCTGGAAGGACGGGAGGCCCTCCTTTTACGACGGCGTCAATCGTCAAACCCTCGTTTTTCTTCTAGTAAACTCGCGATCACAACTCACAAGACCAGTGCACCTTTTTCTTTTATTTGTCCTTCTTGCGGAGTAATAAGAACTGCAGAATTTTGAACTCGGAATTTCTTGCGAAGAAATCAGTGCCCATGCATACACCACGCCACGTGTGCTGCGAACCTGCTAGGCTCGCACTAGCTCGTTCGCCTAATCCCATGTGAGGTGTGAGCTCCCCGATTTCATTCTTCTGGCAAGTTCAAAAAAAAATATCATTCTTCTGGCTTTTTTATCGTAATGGGCATTAGCGCATCTGATTACCCGCACAGATGCAATGCGGAAAGCAATATCCTTTGCTCCCCCGATTAAGAAATGGGAACTGGAGCAGACATGGGTGCCGGTGCCAGATGACAACCGACAGGCGACCATCTTCTCCTCACGGCCCATGCCTGGCTACCAGCATCAGCCACGGCTAGAATGCTGGTACACGTAGTAGTACACCTCATTAAGCTAAGTGACCACCACAGATCTGTTTGGTGACACTGACAGACACCCTAGAGGCCACCCAAAAATGCGCCAAAAACCGGGGATTGGAAGATGAAATCTGGCTGCCGATCTGGGGTTTGGACCTCGCGTGATTATAAAAAAAAAAAAAAACAAACCCCCCCCCCCCCGAAAAGGCCTGAGCTGAGCACTTCAGCTTTCTCTGTTGGTACCATCAGTTGTGCACCGACGCAGACGCCATGATTTTATTTATTAATTAAAGAAGCAGAGGTAGATAGACTAGATCCAGTCATCCAGCTCGTTTTATTAGTGGTGATGATGAAAATGCTAGCCATAAAGCACGGGAGAGTACGTACAAGTCACTGGAAGCACCTCAAATTGTTAGAGGCCAGGAGGGACCGGTCGTATCGGAAGGAAATACGTACAAGTCAGCGTAGAATACCCGGGTGTCAGGGCATGCGTATCTATGCGCCAGCGCACGTAGGAATCGCTTTCGGAGTCCGGGCGGTAGGAGGAACAGGTCAGTCTGGAGCTCCTGACCCGACCGTTGCAGTTGAAGCGTCCGCGTCGCGTCAGCCAGCCCACACGCCAATTCACCAACCGCTTGCTGCTTGTTCAACTTCAAGCGTCGCCGTCCACCGATCCATAGCGGGCCTCGCCTCCTTGTTCGTTCTAAACAAACGGGCCAACGCCCACCGGTGGGTCATCCTCACCTCGGATGTAACGGGCCTCGCATGCGAATATTCCCGAGGAAAAGAGAAGCCCATCGCAGTAGATGTCTTCTTGTCTCGCCGGGCGTCCAGCCAGCTTCTAGGCTTCTAGCCTGCTACCCGCCGTCACGGAGAAACGCGACCGGCCCAGCCCAAGCAGCCGACGCTTCCCGTTTCCTCTGGATTCCGGCCGGTTCCCCTCTCGCCGCGTTCGGCAGTGCGCCGGTGCCGTGGGTTTCTGCTGCCGACCGGGGCGGAGTGATGGCGAGGCAGCCTCGCTCACCCCTCCCCAGCGGCCTCCGTAAATCTCCGGCGCCAATGGACGGTTCCGGCGGCCGGATAGGTCATAGGGAAACCAATTGGGTCTCACGACGACCACGCCTCTTCCGATCAGGTTAGATGATCACTTCGATAATCCATTTCTCGGCATGGCATCGGTCTCCATATGGCCTTGCTAATTTGTTATGAGACAAAAACATGATTGTCCTTTGATCTAGCCGAGCTGTTTTAAGTTCAGGGACCGTTTCATCTGCTGTCGAGGTTTGCGGATGCTTCTCTCTATAAAATTTAGGGGAAATAGGATAGTTCGAGTCAGGACAATCAATAAACAACAAATGTTTTTTTTGTTTTTTGATAGGTCGTTTTGGCTTTTCATATACACTTAAATATATGCTATGTAAAAAAGCCAAAACGAACAAAAAATTTCCAAAATGCAGGCAGTAACCTAGCAAGTAGCAGTGCCTCCAAATTTTTCATTGCAAATGGAACACAACATGATCATTGATCAAGTAACCAGATTTCCAGGCACAAGGAAAAATACCCAGCAGGATCATTAATTCCATTTCCAGGAAGAGGCAACAAACCTTTTCCATTTCCAGGTCGAGGGAACAAACCTTGCAAGGATCAGGATCAGGATTAGGTATCCATCCCTCCTCAAAGAGTCCACAAATGTATACCCTTCCCTTATGTACATCACCACACAAAGGAGCTAGTACAATACTAGAGTATACCAAGTCACCACCAACGGTAAAAAAAAAATGCCCGCCCTCCTGCCCATTTCCCCAGGACGTATACCATCCCCCTACCCCCAATTATAAAATACCTTACCTCTCTCACCATTTACCTCCACCACCCCAAATCAAATTTACACCGTTACATCCCTTATACCCACACAAACTATACCCTGGTCCCGTCCTCCCACCACAAAACTAGGAATTTAGAAGAAGCTACTTTGTCGTCCATCATCAACAAGCAAATTAGGCTTCAGGCGAATCCTTCTTGGCAACACCGAAGTGCAGTTACCTTGGCTGCGGGCGTGCTGGGAATGATTTCGCGTGCCTCATCTGTGGAGTTGGTCGAGGGATCGATGAGCGGCTCATTGTCTGCGAGCGCAGCAGCATGTCCACCATGGATGAAGTCTGGTAGGCCTGGATTAGGCTCTCGCTGTCCGTCGAGTCCCCGCGTGCAGTGGCCCTCTGCCATGAGTGGGAGCTCAGGCCTGAGAGGACATATGCCCGACCAGATGCCTCGTACCTTTGCCGATTGGCCATCCGATCTTGCATCTCCTTTAGCTCAGCATCCAATGCTTGGCACAGACGGTCACCGGACTGTCCTGATGCTGATCCCATGATCATTCTCCGGCAGTCTTCGAGTAGAGAAACAGCATTGGTCAGGTCACCACGCTCTGCAGAAAACCTTGCTTCAGCCATCACCTCAGCTGCATGAAGACGGTTCTTCTGGCGGTCCACCTCGATTGACACGCTTTGTACTGAGACGAATGCTGGCCTGGAGATCTTCACTTGCACATCAGCCATATTCACTGTCTCCTTCATCAGTGGATCTTTGTAGACACAGCCAACCTTGAGAAGTGCTGTTTCCCCATAGCCTGGTGGGACGTTTACAGACACAAGAAAATCCCTTTCCTCTTCAGCATACAGGTCCCCAACATCTATGGAGCCATTCCTCTTATCATCTGAAACTCTGCTAGAATAGCTGCCTGACCTGATGGAGCCGAAGTGCACGTCAGGGTGGAGGCTCTCCACCTTTACATGCAGACCTTGTGCAACTACGCTCAAAAGTCCACCAATGCATTGTGCAAATGCATCTTGGATAGCAGCCTCTGTCTCGATGAATGAAAAGGTCCCACCAGAAGTTTGTGAGATGGAGTGCAGTGAGACGGAGTCATGGTCAGCACCAAATCCAAACACATGAACAGGTATCTGCTGGTTACCATTAGTGGATGGCAAGAGCGCACAGTACTCTGGTGCTCCTTTGTGTACACCAGCAGTTGGTGAGACTGTATATGTATCTTGACCATCTGACAGAAGGATGATGCTGCAGACTGGATTCTTGGCCTGGCGTTCTTCGATCACCTTGGAGCCTTTCCTGAGGCCCTCTGCAATATTGGTCCCACCATTTGAAGTCAGTGAATTAACAGCCAGCAAGCTTTGCTGCCGACCAGACTCAGTCATCCTACGAAGTGGGAAGAGCCTACGTGCGGATGATGAGAAGGCGATGACAGAAAGCCGATCAGAGGATCCAAGGTTCTGAATGACAAATCCCATAGCCCTCTTCAACAATGCAAGTTTGGTACCAGCCATACTTCCACTGACATCAAGAACTGTGATGAGATCAACAGGGGCACGAGTTGTACTTAGTCCATTGCCATCTCCAAGATTGCTGGATGGCTGCAGATGCTGAGCAAGGGGTGCCTTAAGGTGAATTAGAACAGTGAAGTTTCTTTCTGATGTATTTTCAGGTACTTCAGTGAACTCTGGATATGTTTTTATCTCTACTGTTCTCAAACAGCCCTGTTGAGTGTCATTAGCCTCTTCACACAACAAATCCAAGGGTTCATCGTCATTGAAAGTACTAGGGTCAGTGTCAGGCAGTAATGTGGCCAGATGGTGAAGCCTGCCAGAAGAGCGCGCACGAGGAAGTGGTCGCAATATGTTCATATGGCCTCCATTTTGGTACCCATTAACTGGATTAATCCTTGCATTTCCTTGGGGTAATTCAGCAGGCAAGGGACCTCGAAATGGGAGCTCCTTCCATTTGATACGGCAGACTGGGCAGCTGCTGCTTCCGTGCTTAACATTTGCCGAAATACAATGGAAGTGGAAGGTGTGTGAGCACTCTGCTGTGAAGAGAGCATGGCCCTGACCAGGCTTCATTGTAGTCAAGCATATGGCACATGTTTTCTGGAAAAGAAGTGGTGAAAAGTATAAGAATAAGAAATAGACATCTAATCTAAGAATGGTAAAAGTATGTAAAGAAGAAATAGACATCAAACTCAAACCTGCTGCAGATCTTTCAAAGATAATTTACAGTGAGGAGGAAGTCGGTAAATTGTTTGATACTTTGGTCCTATAGAAATACTCTATATTTGAAGTGCTGTCATGACTGATCCCAAACTGTGGTCATATGCCGCAGTTTCAGACTTGCAGCCAGAAAGCAGCTGTTCTGGAATTTATTCGGAAGCAACATGGTTTGTGAAGAGAAACTACCTCTACAACAATCAGTAATCATGCCTCCATAAGCAGCCCATGGTCAAACTAATCTTAATATTATCCATCGAATTAGATGCCTTAATCTGAATTAGTCATTGCTGACGAGCTAATACACCTCAGTCCAGAAGAAAAGAAGAATAAAGGGGCGATGACCTCAGGTAAGCAGTTTGGAAACCAAATAAAGGGGCGATGACTAGCAGCGTGTCCGAAACAAGTAGCTACAGACGTTGCAATTTAATAAGGATTGCAGGTTTGCAACTGGGCCATGGTCGGAATACTTTCTTTTGCAATTCTGTCATCAGGGCGCCCCAAAGCGAGCCGGTGGTGGGCTCTCGGGAATCCGTAGAGTCCCTGTGCTGCAACATGCGAGTTTGGAGCAAGAACGCACAAGGGATCTGAGAACAGTGCCGGAGCTGTTCTGAAAAGGATGCTATGCCTCCACGAAAAGAAGTGAAGCTAGAGGGCAGGCTATGGAGGAGAAAAGGGGAGAGGAAAAAAAGTGAATGATGAATGGGAGAGGGCCAGAGGCAGAGGGGTATGGTGGTGATGGTGGACTATGGTGGCTATGTCCTCAGTCCTATGGACTATGGAATGTGAGAGAGGAGAGCAGGGTGAAGGGGAGGAGGACCCCATGGTTAAAGAAAGACAAACTCCCCCCACTTCATGATGATATTCTTCCACCACCATTGCCACCTCCTCCTGCATCTCCTTTTTCTACTAGTGTTGCGCCCCTTTTGCGTGTGCGGGTGTGTGATGAAAGCTACTGGTAGTCTGGTAGCACTGCTGCATGCATCATTTGGAGCAAAAGAACATCACAGCACAGGTGTACAACTGCTGCAGCATGAATGAACACTTGCCACTGCAGCTGCTGTTGCTGTGAGTACTTTTTTTTTTCTTTTCTTGTTTGGAGCTGACCTGCTACTGCAGTTGAAGATTTGAAGGACCAAAAGAAATTAGCAGAGCAAGCAGAGTGATCTTTTGGAGTTTTATTACATGGGGTGGATCTTGGCAATAAGTTGCAACCTTTAGCGGATCGATGGGTGGACGGAGACACGAGGACAGGAGGACGGGCGGTACCTTGAAGGATTTGCTGCCGGATTTGGAGAGACGGAGCCCGGCGGACGTCGGCGTTGGGGTGGTGGGCATGAGCGCGCCGGCGCCGCCGTTGGCCTTGCCGTTGGCGCTGCTCTGCTCCGCCGAAGCAGCCGTCGGGGTGGTGTTGGTGCTCGTGGCGGCGGACGAGGAGGAGGCGACCGGCGACACGAGCGCCGCCGTGGAGGAGGCGGTGTTGGGCGAGCTGGCGTCGTCGCCGCCTTCCAGCGTCCGGGGTACGTAGACGCAGAGGTTGAGCCCCAGCGACATCTTGGCCTTCCGCCATCTGCTCTCCATTATGCTCGCGCAGTCGCAGCTCGGCCTCAAGCTTCGCTGCTGCTACTGCTAGCTTGCTGAGATGAGCCTGTGCTGACTGTGAGCTGCTGAGCTACTTCTTGTTGTTGTAAGAAGAGAGAAAGAAAGAAAGAAGGGAGGAGGTGGTGGTGGGTGGGTGCTGGTTGGGTATTTGGTGAGGAGGTCAGAGGCAGATTTGGCGGCGCTTTTGCCCGGTTTGGTGGCTGGCAGGAGGAGGAGGAGCCGCCGGCGCGGAGGCCATGGCCATGCGAAGCACAGCACCCTGAGACCGGAGCCTCGTTGCAGCTTGGGAAATCAAGAAAGGGAGGGAGGTTAAAGAGGAAAGAGAAAGGGAAAGAGTCTCGTATCGTATGGTATGGATGGATGGCTATTTGACCTTGCAGCTGTGCGATGAGAAGAGAGAAAGGGGGAAGGAGACGACGCAGGGAGCAGCCTTTTAACAAAGAGGAAAAGCAGCAACACCCCCACCAAAGCAAGCACCCCCTATGGGCTATGGGGGAGAAGGAAAAGGTTTGGGAAGAGCTGAATGATGGCGAGCGACGGAGCGAAGCAGTGAACAACAGCACAAGCACAAGAGGAGAGTGGGGATGAGAGACAGAGGCCCTCTCTCTTCTTCAGGCTTCAGCTTGCATGGGAGCTGGGAGGTGAGGTGAGTGGTGACCACAGACCACTGGTGGCGCCTACTGAACTGTCCAGGCAGGAGTATTTGCACCGTATTTTCATGTGCATGCTTTCTGCTTCGTGCGCCACGCCGAGCTGGACTTCTCGTCGGCATCGGCGGCAGCCTCTGTGCCTCTGTGCCCTGCCCCTGCATTGCGCCGCAGTTCATCAGAAGAGGACCGGTAATTTTTCTGACGTGCTTTGTTGCCTTCTTTTTTTATTCACCCAATGATGCGTGAAAGAGAAACAAAAACAAGAAGGAAAGAAAAAGAAGATTAAAAAAGATGGCCCGGCCCGCCGGGTCAAATTCGTATCCTCCTTTCTCCTGTATAGGCGTATAGTATATATGCATGATAATTCCTTTCCCGGCGCCGCCTCCCTGTCACGGGTTTCCTCGCGTCGCCGTTGATGGGCACAGCCATTTACCATCGCCACTACCGAGTTGCTGCTGTGCGTGTGTGTGTGCGCCACTAGTTTTATATAGAGTAATATGTACTATATAATATACTTCATCCATTGCAAAATAATCATTATACATCTTGTTTCGCAAAAAGAAAAACCATATGTTTTAAAATTTAATCGCATATATAAAAATATAATACTTATGATGCATCATAAATAAATTAAATAGATCAATCGTGGAAATTTATTTTTATTATAAACTTATGTTGATAATATTTTCTATCAATATTGTTAATGCTAAAAACTTTTCGAAAAGTAAAATATGTGGTTGTTTTTTGGACCAAGAGAGGTATATGCTGTGGACGGAGGTTTCTTCCTCCACTAGTGTTATATACCGTATGTACTACCTTTATTTATCGTACATTCTCTCCAACGTGTGTCACATGTTCGCTCTCCTGTGTGTGTTTTGCTGTCGTGTCATCGTGTGGATTGAAAAACAGCATGCTCTGAGAAGAGAAGGGAAGGGAAGGGGAAGCAGAACGAGCCCTTTCGGGAGGTGAACCTAAAACCTGTCCAAAAATAGGAACCCAGGTAAGCTAAGCAGCCGCGAGGCAGCCAGTGGCGTTCAGTGGTGGCTGGTGAAGTGGTGAGCGTAGCGTAAGCCGTAACCGAAAAGGCGAGGGGTGACTGAAGCTTGCGAGAACCAAGGAAGGAGACGATGGTGACTGCGCTGGGACGACTCGAGAGAGAGGTGCTTGAAAATGAAAAACAATGGCGGTCGTAGAAAAGCAAACCCTCCCGTGACTTTTGTGTAAAGGAGGGAATGAGAGCAAACGCATGCAGCGCAGCGAGCAGTGTCATCCTGCCGGTGCCGGCCGTCCGGCTACACCTTTGCTGCCCTGCCTTGGTGTCTGTCCTTGCGTGCACTGATGAGGTCAACTGCAACTCTGGCTGCTACGAATTCGAACAGTTCAATACTACGTACGTAGTACTACTACTTAGGCTATCTCCAACAGGGAGACCCATTTGGGACCCAAACCTAAAATGGGTCTCCAACACAATACCTATAGCCTCCAACAGAGTACCCATACAGAAGACCTATTTTGGGTATTAGGAGAGGCATAACCCAAATTTGGGTATCCTCTCTCCTCGAGACCCATTTTGCAGAGAGTGTTGTCTTTTAGGTCTTGTTGTTGGAGAAGACTAAAAATAGGTATGGAACCTTTTACCTGTAGCGCTACCCAAAGGACAAAAGGGTCTTGTATTTTGGGTGACGATTGTTGGAGATAGTCTTAAAAGTTTCAAAAGCAGCCAAGGGACGGCTCAGGGTTAGCCGGGAGAAGGTGTAATCACTAATCAGTGTGACCTACTGACCTTAGCTCATGCCTCGTTCTCTCTTTGTAGTAATAAAATCTGTAGCAGTGTACTGTACGTGGTGGGTATCATTCCATTCCGTACATGCCCTCGCCATGCCTCGTTCTCTCTTTGTAAAAAAAAAAACATGTGTTTTGAGTAGAATTATAAAAGAAAAATATTATCAATATTTATATTGATCTTTTGTGTGGAAGAAGAATGGAGAGTTGGAGACGAAGAACATTCGTTTATCTCACGCATGCATTCTCCGGTCCATCCCGTGACAAAAGCACAGTGCGTGTCTGTGAGGCGGTAGGACCAGACGGGAGAGGGAATAATCATAGGATGGGCCGCTCCGCACAGCACAGAGCTGCAGCTGCCTCCCCGGCCCGGACGCCGCCGCGGCGGTGAGAAGCGGACAATCTCCTAGGAGTCAAAACCGACGCCCCCCGTGCCGTGTTGTCAATTCCCTGCTCCACCCACCAGGGCCAACCGCACTCCTGCTTGGTGCTGCCTTTGCCTTTGCATGGCATTGGCCCGCACCGCTGCCTCCAGTGCTACTGCTGCCACCACGCAGTGCTGCACGCTTCTCAGCCTCTCTCACGGAGTCACAGGGCCGCAAAGCCGCGCAGCGAATGGCCCAGTCCGCTCGTCCAGCACGGGTGGCCGCGTGGGCAGCGGGCAGCCGGGCACCACCACCAGCCCGCCGTCTCCTCGCATCGCAAGCAGCAACCTCACCGTGCATCTCGTTGCCGCCGCCCGGGTAGCCGTGACCGCGCGTCTCGCCCGCCGGCGCCGTGCCCTCCAGGCAACGAGCCAGAGCCCAGCGCGCGCCCTCCAGTCCTCCTCCTGCATTGCCGAGCATGCCAGGCGGCACGGCACGGGGGAAAGAAACGGGCGGCCTGCGTGCGCATGCGCTTGTGTGGAGGACTAGACGGGCACGTACGGCCACTAAAACGACGCGCGCGACACGGTGGTGACCGCGCGCATGTAGTGCTTCAGGTCTACAACGCAACGCCGGTTGGTTGGCTGCCTGGCTGGCCAGCCGTTGGCCGTTGCGATAATATACGCGGCCGTCTCGACACGACACCGTGGGCTGGCCGCGGTGAAAACACAAGAACACGAGACGGTCTAGTGTTTTTACCGCGGCCTGCGTCGAGGGTGGGTGAAAACGATAGTAATTCCTTTTTTACAGCGATTCGAGGGAGGAGCTGATAGATGAGTGCTGGCTGAGTCGGACTGGGACGGAGGATCGGAGGCGCCACCGGCCGGCCGGGGCGGCGCGAGGCAGCCGGCAGGGCTTGGTGGGAAGCGGCCGAATCGGATGGGTAGACGTGCGGAGAGCCGCCGCAACGGAAAGCCAACGGAGTGGATAGACATGGTAAGGCGTGTTTGGTCAGAGGTGTCATTTTCGTTTTATCTAGTGATTAATATTTAATTATAGATTAAGGCTTACAAAATTCGTCTCTCAAATTAATTTTAAACTGTGTTTTTAGTTTTGTAAATAAACTATATTTTTAGTACTTTATGTATATATATCTAAATATTTAATATGGTGAGAGTTAAAGTTTTACAACGCTAGACTTGTTTACTTCTAAAATTTTTTGCAAAATAGGAATATTAGCACTTTCATTTGTATTTGGCAAATATTGTCCAATCATGGACTAAGTAGGTTCAAAAGATTTGTCTCGCAAATTACAGATAAACTACGCAATTAGTTATTTCTTTTATCTATATTTAGTGCTCCATACATGTGCCGCAAGATTCGATTAGATGAAAAATATGAAAAATTTTATAAAATATTTTGGAAACTAAACAAGGCCCAAAAGACTGTGGAGACTCGTCCTTTTTCAACTGCCTTCCAGTGTCGCTTACTGTTAACCCTAGGCCCATGTTTACTTGGAAAATTTTTTGCAAAAAATGCTACAGTAACTCTTTTGTTTGTATGTGACAAATGTTGTCCACCTATAGACTAACTAGGCTCAAAAGATTCGTCTCGTAAATTTCGATCAAACTTTACAATTAGTTTTTATTTTCATCTATATTTAATACTCCATACATGTGTTTAAAGATACGATGTGACGGAGAATTTTGAAAATTTTTGAGTTTTAGAGTGGAAGTAAACAAAGCCCAAACTCGTGAGTGAAATCAGACTTGCCTGGCATATTCCTGCCAGCAGTTTCCTTTTTTTTGGTGTGTGTGTGTGTGTGGGGGGGGGGGGGGGGGGGTTTGTTGATTTTGTTTAGTGTGTGTGTGTGGTGGGGTGGGGGGGTTGATTTTGTTTACTGTCTTGGACAGATAAAAACTCGTGAGTCAGGGCGACATACTCTCTGGTCTCTTCCATTCTACTGTACTTGTAAATTTTTTTAGATATATATTTTTTTGTTTTGCGCACAAATATACACTATATCTAAATTCATAGCAAATATTATGCACATAAAAAAAATTAAAAATATCGTATAATTTAAATAGAGAGAATACCTATTTAAAATATATAAGCGTCCCTTGTACCGTAATATGTCAAGCTATCATAAATTTAATTTAATTCGATTTTATTGATCAGAAAAAACATCAGCTTCCGCAATATATCAAACACCTATTATCAAATAACATCAGCCTTCTGGCTGAGCATTCAAAGACTTCTGGCCAATTTTTACCTGGCTAGTTAGGCCAGTCTCAGTGGTCCGTTTCAATGCACTGTTTCCAAAACAAATCCGCTGACAGGACATTATTGAAACGAATAATGAAACAACCTCCACAATGCATGAGTTTCAACTTGACGTTTTCTAGGCTGGACAAAGTATTTATTTAGTGCAAAATGATTGGATCACATGCAAGATGATGAAACGATTTATAGCCCTCAGTGGGGATTTTATCCCGTTTCACCGCGTGGGAAACAACGCCCGCGGGGTTTCACCATGGTGAAACTAATTATTTCTCTCTCCTCTTCGTTTCATGGAAAAGTGTAATTTTGCTGACATGGCGCTCTAATAAATATGTATGACATTCTGATGAAACCTCCACTGAGACTGGCCTTATATAATTTTTAGCTAGAGCTAACAATTAGCCTTACGTGATCCAAAAAGCCTTAATGTTCCACCTGATAGCATTTATTTTTTAAGTTGATGTTGGAGCTCTCCACCAAAACCACTTTGGGAAGTACTCCTACTAGTAAACATGTAAAAGTTACCAATAGAGCACGCAGGTCATGTTTGAATCCTGTAATTTAAATCGAGTAAACTTTAGATAATATTTTAGATCACTTGTTAAATACTCTAGAAATTCGTAACTACACTTTAGACATTTAAACAGGACGGATCACATGCAATTTGGTCTGGAGCGAGTAAACGCCACCAATAGAGCACGCAGGTGGCTGCAGTAGAGAACAGCTGAGTGGTCGTGTACTCACGGGCGGCGTGAAGCATGACTGATGATTTTCTTTTCTTCTTCTTTAACTTATGATTGATGATGATGTTGCCTTGCAATGAAATAACAACTCGCGCACGTACGTCCACCGCATTCTTTGACCAACCCGGGAAAACAGGTAGTACTGTACTAGTAACAGCAGCATTATTATTTGTAGCTGTTGTAGCGCCCACGGGCAGCAGGCACCGGGAAACCATGATTCCTGGACGCGTCGCGTCTCCGTCGCCCCGCCCGGCGCCGGCAACAAATGAAGAGGCCGCCGGTGGGCAGCATGTGCTTGCCGGCCCGGCCAGTGTGCGACTGTGTCAAGTGAAGTGAAAGAGCAGCCGTAGCGGTGGCCAGTACTACATACAAACAACTAGTACTAATCACACTCTAACCCTATCAGTGTTCGTGTCCGTAGACATGATTACTCATCTGATCCGTGCTCCTGCGGTTCGCGGTCCGGTGCTGTGCTCGAGGTATGCCTCGCGTCGACTCGACCAGACCGGGCTGCACGTACGAGTCGTCCACTCCGTGCATGCCAATGCCATGCCATCATGCGCGCGCTTTTCTTTGACCTCGCCATCGCCGTCCCTCCGGTCCATGACCACGATCGATACCCACTCCGACAGCCCATCACAGCGCGCACGTTGCGGCGCTACGGTGCTCTGTCTGCTGCGCGCCCACGGATGCACTCGCCACTCTGCTTCGCTACTACTGGTACGTAGTATTCTGATTTCCAAACATCTTCACACTTTATTAGAGCAAAAATGTTTGGATATAAGCCAAGTGATTAGAACCAAATTATACAATAAGTTGTCTCATACTTGTCTCTAAAACATTCTCTTTTTCCTATTTCTTCTCACAACATTTGTTATTTGGATCCACCACTAGTTATGCACTCTAAAACATCCTCTCTTTCCTATTCATTTTCACAACACTTGTTATTTGGGTCCACCACTAGTATCCGTGCTCAGTTTGGTGGTTGCATGAAAGCTAAATTATTATCGCTCTCCTCTCTTTTCTTTTCTATATCAGTATTAGTTTTGGCTATAAACTTATTATTGTATCTGTTTTTAAAAATGGCTGGGCTGCTTTGGTGGAGAAGAAATTGAAATGCCAGTGCCGTGCTGACTTGTACCGATCCAGGACCGGCGGCCGGGCGATGGATGCAGTGCACTGCTAGCAGTGCCGCGCACTCCCACACTGGGCAGTGCTGCTAGTGCTAGTGCTAGGAGACGCGCCGATGCGGTCTTCTAGGTTGGATTAAGCGCAAGGAACGAATAATCCCGGCGTCCAGGGAGGAGACTGGAGACGGGTCAAACTTTTTTGGCATCCATATGCGGTGGCAGTGCGCGTCCATTTGCGGCCAGGCATACTATCCACCCCCTGGCCCCTTTAATCACTGTTCACCATTCAAAAACTAAACCGCCACGACATGTGTCATGCCGGATCTGTGTTTGGAACCGGAACCGGAAGCTGCACTACGGGGCTGATTGGTACCCCTCCTCGGGCCGTCACCCCATACCACTCCGTGCATTTGACCGTGTTTGGATGTTTGTCTCGTATTATTTATCTGTTCTGTTTTATTTATCTTTACCTCTCCATCTTTCATGCCTTCATCTTTCCAATTTATGCTTTCCATGGAAGTCGGGATGGCACGGTGCAACGTCTTCATCTTTCCAATTTATGCTTTCCATGGAAGTCGGGATGGCACGGTACAACCATGATACAGAGGTCTATATATCATACATTTAAAACTTTCATTCATTCATACATACAACTAAACAAAATCTAAGCTTATACTTAGACCAACAACGAAAACAATCAAATATAAATGCGTATGTAGTTTAAGCATGCATCTCACCATCCTGAACTGGCTCCCCATCACGAAAGCAACCAATCACCCCCTACAGCAGCAAACTCCGGTCTCCGTCAACTGATCGATCTAGCAGCCCGGATGGAGATGGAGCGTTGTTCCAAGAAAAGAATGGTCTCCGGACTAGTACAGCCGGGTTTGATTATCTTATCTCGTAATCCACTCACTCCTGCTTTCTGATCGAGTTGTGACGATGACGGCCCTTGAGATTGCGTGTGCGCGTAAACAAAAGCGGACGTGGAAGAACAAATAAAGCGCCCCGGCAATGGAATAGTATATAGATTAGCCATAGAACGCCGAACGCGCATGTGAAAGTCTCGGCTTTGTCGTCGTCGTCGGCCCCTATTACTCCCTACCACGTTTCCGGAAAATTGCAGGCAATCACAACCAGAGGCGGGCGTAGGATCTGAAGAATGTGTATTTAAGTTTTCAAAAGATGAAAAAAAAATGAGTGTTTTAACCTTGATTTTTTTTATACGTTTAACTTATCCATGCTTGATTCTCTGTTGCTGTCGTAACAGGTAATTTTTATCATTATTGGACTAAAAAAAGTTAAATTATCTTTTAAGTTGTACTGCAAGTTGGAATTGTTGTCTGAAAATTTTGTCTTTCAATACATGTAGTATAGCAACTCTACTTAATGGGCGAACTATAGATCAGCTAGTTGGGTTCGGCAAAATCTGTCCACTCGAATTTAAGTCCTCGACTTGACACGGGTTAATATTTTTCTAGATTTATTCTAAGATTTAACGGCACTATGCTTTCAGTAGTAGGCGATGTGTCTGTCGATAGCGAGGTGTCATAGTGACTTCGACAATCTCGAGATTTGTCTATCCAACTCAGTTCTTCGAACATGCTGTAATTGGATGTTAGAAAAAAATGATACGGAATGGATATTCGATAAATACCCTTTTAATTATCCTGGTGTCCTGGACCCAAGCGCGATCCGATGGGCATGTCAAAAGGCGGAAGTTTCTGGGGGCAGTGGATTGGATGAGCCGTCCCTTTCGCCATCCACTTCGACTATTAGACACTTGACGCCATAGTTTATTAAGCGCAAGTCACCCTAATCCACGGATGGGATTAGAGCACTCACAATGCAGATTCTATCATAGAGTCTAAAGTTATTTATTACCTCGAACAATGTAGACTTGGAGTCTAAATAAGACTTGAAGTCTTATTTTTTCTACCTCTTTCTTCAATAAATATGCTGCCACATCAGTAAAATACCATAAATAATATGTAATTAAGTGTCTTGGACTCTGTGATAGAGTCTTGCATTGTGAGTGCCCTTAGCTCTATTTAGACATGGCTACATCCATCCATATATTACAAGTGTGCGTACACTCGGCCTTTATGGGCTACATGAACTTGCGTAAGCTTTTATTTACTCTTGCGGACGTCTACACGTTGCGAGCATCATGAGATTGATAAAATCGCTATATGTATTCGGTCCAGTGTTGATGAAAACATCAGTAAAGGATAATCTGATGCAAATACGAGCACCGGTGCTAAATGAAATACCCAAAACCTTCTTCCTAACGATAATAACTAAAACTAAAGACAGATAAACTCTGCTAAGCTAGCTCCGCTAACTAACTGTACAAAGTAGCCCACTCGGAGAACTTAGATAAGCCCCGCTTAAGAACCTAAACAACTAAGAGCAATTCTAAGAGCCTTTTTATCCTTCTCAAAATAAGAATCTTGCTAAATAAAATTCCTCCAACATCTTTTCCAATTAGATCTTGAAAATTACTATCCTTTAGTGAGTTCTCAGTAACCAAAATAGATAGTGGCAAAATACAAAGAATGATTTTAATCAACATGGTTGTCTAATTAGAGAGTGAGTTTAAGAAATTGTTGGAGATGCTCTAAATATCGCAAACAGTTGATGTATGAGCATCTTTAAAAATTCGTAAAAAATTACAGCAAGGAATGGATTTTTTTGAGCATTTATTAGGGTAAAAACTCATTTCCATCAGTAGCCCAAACCACCGCTTTATTTTAGTTATCTCCCAAAACTGGCGTCATACCACTGTAATTGAGAAATTGACTTTAAGAGATGGGTCAAAAACACCATTCCAACAACAACCAAAATTGCCACTCTATTTTAGCAAGAGGTGACTTGGGGGTGATCCAAGAGATCCCATGAGATAATGTGGCAGTTTCATTGGCACAAAAATTAAAGGTGCTCTTGGAGGATTTTGTTTTGCACGCTAGACATTTTTGTACTCACCCAAATTTTATTTGTTTTTGCTCTCGGAGATATAAAAACTAGCTCATGGAAGAATTAAGTACGTAGATAATAGGATGTTTGCGTTGAGAGAAATGAGGTAGTCCATCTTCTCACTTTTCATTTTTTTACTTGATTTGTAGATTGACCCATCATTACCTCACTACGTATACAAGCTAATAATTATTAGTATCGTACGAGATATGATTCAATCCACCAAAAAAAGATTCATGATGCACCACCGTCCCACCTGTCACTTGCGCTTCAGTACCCAACCAACTATAAATCAGAAGGACTGACAGGTGGGCCGTCAGCCCGTGGCGAAGTACAGTATATTGCTTGGACCCGCACGCCAGTGGCCTGTCCGGCCTCTCCGCGAGGGACGAACAGAACAGTGCGCGCGCGCGGTGGCGGCGCATCCGGCCGGTCGAGGCCCGATCCACCCTGCGACGGACCCCTCCCGCATCGCGTTCGCGTCGCCTTCGCCGGGGACGCTTTCGTATGCTCTGTTCGCTCTGCTGCCGCCGGAAGGGCGGAAGCCAACAAAATAGGAGTCCGCGCCGCGGCACCGGCAGCACCGGATTCCGCGATTGGCCCCCCGCCCCGCCCCCGTCGCTGTTGCGTCCCGTGAAAGGATGCGCCTCTGCCGGTGCCGGTGCCAGCGCCAGCGCCCGCGCGCGCGAGCCATTGCTTTCCGATCGAACGCCCGGTCGGTCAGCCACGCGACGGCGGCGGCGGCGGCGGTCGCGAGGGAGAATAACCCGCGTGTCGCGCGCCTGCCCACGCCGCGACATGTCACATGTGTGTGCCCCGCGACCGGCGCTGCGAGTCTTGGAACCTTGGAGGTGCTCGTCGACTGCTATATCTCACTCTAGCTTACCTTTCGACCGTGGACTGAACGTGAAGAAGCGGCTGGTTTTTGGTTTGCCTCATCTGCACGCCACGGATATGCCGGCTGGAGTAGCCATCGACATCACAGCGTTATTACGGTCAGCAATTGCCAGTAGGGAAGAGACTTCTCCGGTGGGAGCTACAGCTCTACAGCTAGCTAGCGCTGTCAGAGCTGATCCGCGCCATCTCCAGCGGATTCGTCTCAGCTCCCAGCCGTGCATTTACAGGGCTGGAACAAAGCCGAAAATTACTGCCGGTGGCGGTAAAGAAAAAGGCTGATGACGATGGGGTACCTCTCAACTCTCATCGCTTCTTGATCAGGCCGCTCAGCTGCCGATTGGTGCTGTGCTGGTCTCGAATTTTGACACGATTGAAAAGGTGGTTAATTTGCTTCTGATAACGACTGATAAGTCAGATCAGACAAGACGTCCGTAAATCCTTATATAAATCCATTTTTGGCTGCGCTTGGCGTTGCTATCAACTCTGATGAGTGATGAGGTCAGGTTTAGATCATGAGCAGAGAGCTTGCCATTGCCTTCACAAATTAGGGATTTTTTGGCTTCATCGATCGAGTCTGTATGTACAGCAACAGGTCCTTCTCATGGCGAGGGATCATCCGGTAGTCGTCGTCCTCGCCCTTGACGAATGTACACTTGCTTTCTACGTACGCATAAGCATTAGCCTCTGAATCGGTCGATGCAGTGCACAGGCATCAGGGAGGTGCATGTGGTTACTAGCCAATTGTACCCTTGTGATTCTACTGTCGCTGGTAAGAGCGCAGGAACCAATCATTTACCGAGGAATTCATCAAACAATCGATGTCCCTTTGCGATGCCATCATCTTCTGAGGCAACGTCGCGATGCTGTCAGCTAGCGAGCAGTTGGTCCTTTGCAGGAACCCGAAGAACAGGTCAGCCGATTGGTCGCCAACCACTCCGGTGCTCTCGTCTTCTAGAGCCTATGGCTAGAGACTGAAATGCAATGCATTGCATTGCATCACCCTTCCCTTGGTCCCCTGCAAGTTGCAAGAACATAATTTCGTTGGTACTCCGTAGCAAGAACAAAATTATAGTGCTCCGTACCATGCTGAATTTCGTTGGTGGCAAGTGTAGCTAGCCACAGTTGCCTCTGCTTGGCACCTTCTCTGCAAAATGGGAGAGCAAAAGGAATCTGCAGACGGCATCGATCCTCCTTCCTGGGCAGTGGCCAGTGACAGCCCCACAACAGAGCCTGAATGATTTCCAGTTGCAGGAGCAGCAACACAGAGTCACACAGCCAATATACGTCCAGGATGTGGCAGATGGATGGGAAGAAAAAAAAGAAAAACATGGCCCAAATCCTGAAAATGCAAATACGATTCCCGGTTCCTGTGGACGCGCCCATCACATCGTCTTTTCATCTCTGCGTGTTCCCTTTGTGCCTGCCTGTTCTATCCTCAGAATTTATGCCCACGTACCAACAAGATATCATGAGAGAATCCTATGGACTATGGTGGCTGCTTTGGCCTTTGGGGGAGTACCTGATTGACATATGCTTTTTTCAGGTGGGGGTGTTGGTGCTGCACCCTTTACCAAATGCAGGTTTTTGTTCACGTTAACATCCGCCTTTCTGGCACAAACAGGAGTACAACGTTTGCACTCAGGTACTAAATGCAGCAAATTATTCATTTTGAAAAAAGACTTAAAACATATGCTTTAGGAAAAAGAAAGAAGAGCAGCAGCTCAGAATTAGTACTCTGTGCTCGCCTTTCCTGGTTCCACTAGGGTACACACCACACTTATTTTAAACAGGCTCCAACGAATGTCTTCAGTGGTGAAGTTCTGCTATTCTATTATGGACGCTGAAACTGGCCAAGGGGAGCTTCGGCCTTTACTGAATCGTAATGGCCACCGAATAAATTAGTAGGTATTGGTCTGCTTACGGAACAATGAATAATTGAATATGATGTGGATGCCAATGTGGTTTGTCGGACAGTAGCAACGAAAGAATACGACTTCTTTTTCAGCTCCGATCCCATTATCATCATAGGACGGGCAGTCAGAAAAAAGTGGAGCTCACTCAAAGCAATCAAAACTTAATTGTTTAAGATATTTTATAAAAGCGAAAAAAGTTGCAGCATTCAGAGAATCAGAGATCAAACTGAAAACGCTGGGCCATAACGTATTAGATTATCCAGTGTCGTAATCCAGCAGCATGTGCGGTGTGCTATTGGAGTTGGGGAGCAACCACGGGAATGCAATATGAGGAGAGCCAGCGAAGAGAGACAGCAGACAGCCACACCACACAAGCACATATGTGCTTGTCATCTTGTCATTTGCCTGCTCAGAGGAGGATTAGGTGGTGATTCGATATCAGACCATATCATGCCGATCAGATGCAGAGACGATTCTGCTCACTAGCACAGCGCTTGCGTCAGCGTAAATGCTGAAAAGTGAAAGTGGTGTGCTGTTAAGCCTAGCTGATCATACCTTTTGTAACGGATGTGCTTAGTGGTTCAAGAGAAATGACGCTTGTAACTTTTTAAGGGGAATTGAGGATGCACATATGGTCTTTCTTAGGCCATGTTTGAAGCAGCTCCTCTACCATGCTTGGTGTGCAGGATTCGGCGGTTGAACCCCCAACCCTTTTATAATGGTTGGGGGTACTTTTGGTATTCCTAAACAAATTATTAACTCTAATTAATTTAAAGAGTGAAAGGTTACTATAGTAATTATGTTTCACCCCTCCCACACAACCCCTCTCCCGCAAGGCCGCGACCTGGCACAGTCGCAAAAAAAAGGGGGGGCTGTCTCAGCACCGCTCACGCCGCCATCTCGCGCCGCTGTCTCACCCTCGTCGTCGCGCCCTCACCCTTGCACACGTGGATGCTGCCACCGGCGGCTCGCCCTCGCCTTGGCAGCCAGCGCCGCCGCAGCACCTAGCCTGTTTAACTATCCAGGGCCGGATTGGGCTCAGCAGACCGCCGGCCTACCCTCGGCAAAACGGCGCCACCGGCCTGCCCTTAGCGGCTCAGCCTTGTGCGGTGCCCCTGGTGGCGTGCCCTCGGCCTTGCGCAGTGCCACCGCAGGCCTGCCCTTGTCCTCGCGCTGCGCCGCGGCTGCCGGCCTGCCCTTGCTTGCGCTCGTCGCGGGGAGAACGACGATCCTCCCTCCTTCCCACCGCCCCCGCCTGATGTGAGCGCCCCTGCAGATAGTTCCAACCGCGAACATCCTCTCGTCACGGCGCATCGGCCTCGTCCTTCTCCTACACGCCGCGCTGCACAAGGCCGAGGAGAACGCCTCCATCGTCCTCGTATATTGAACTTACGAATGCAGGAATTGTTAATTGTTACTTTTACTAATGTAACGGTTTGAGCAGTGCTGTATGTGAGACTATATGGTTCTTTAGCTTTTCGGGTTATTTGTATCATTGCATATGATTCTCTAATTGAAGTGAAAGATTGCGTGTGGTTTTCTGTTTTCATGTTTCCTGACTTTGCTGTGTCTGAACGTAGTTACACTACGTTCACAGTACTTGCTAGTAGTACTCGAGAAGTGAGTATGTTGCTTCCCCTGCGTTCGGCACGAAGCACTACCCGACGACGTCTACAGCGTCGCCGGCCGCGTCCTCCTCTCCCTGCTCGGCCTTGCCTCTAGCTTGTGCTGTCAGAGTAGGAGCACCGTGGTCATGCCGAACGCAGGTAGCACGCTGCACGTCGCAGGCTCAGCGGCGGTAGCCAGCGTGTGGCCGCGGAGCAGCTCCGCCTTTGCTGTGAACCGGCCTTGCCGGGCTCCGCCTCCTCCTCGTCTTCCTCCACGGCGTCGATCCCCGCCATAGCTGTTGCGGGTGGCCTGGCGAAGCGGAGCGAGGCGGCCACAGAGCACAAGAGCAGCAGCACGCTATTATATGTTTACCATTCTACCCTTAATTACCTAAAGTAATCTCAAAAATAGAGTTATCTCACCGGGTTCATCCCACCAATTTTAGGATGCACTTAGTGCATATGGCCCCATCGTTTAGTATGCATTTGGTGTCTCTTCGATTGGTTCCTCTTGGTTCCTTTGCATTTTTAGCCGTCGGATCGGCTCTTGTGGACCGTCCTCTTGTGTCTTATGCACCCAACTACCCAAGTTCAAATCCGGTCTTAGGTTTGGGTGCCTATTTCTCTTCTTAATGAAAAACTACCTAGTTTGTCCTAGGTTGGATCTCTCTTTTTTTTTTTAAAGATGATGGCATATGCTTGGAAAGAAATCATTAATGCTGTGCTTCTGGTGGCCGTTTCGGCCCATTTGATCCACCATAATGACCATGGGGCCAACCTTTGCATTCCTCTATTGTCAGCTGTAGTCTACAAACGGGAAATTTTCGTATTTCAGCCAATATTGTCCAGTGGGCTGATTATAAAGAAAGGGCAAAGATGTCCAATGGGCTCCTCTTATGGAATGAGCCCGTGCTTTGCTCTTTTTTTTCTTTTTCTTTAATGAAGTTCCTAAATGAGTACAGGTAGTTGCCACACTCAATGAGCCCAGTTCAGGACCAAAGAAAAATGATCCCAATTAATTGCCCTACACCTAAGGTGCACCCACAATGGCCCAGCAAAACACATGTGAAGCTTATGGGCCAGGTAGACGCATACGTGCTGTCCGGCCCTATCGGCAGAGCCTTTGATGAACTGGATGAGGATGAAGGTCGGCCAAGGGGCCCAGTAGACTTGGTTCGGCCTTTAATTTTGAACGGAACCTTCCCCCTTGCTGTAAAGAAACCTTCTTTCTTTCCATCAGAGATAATAATGCGAAGAACTGAACCTGCGCAGTCGGCGCACGAAAGAAATGGATTGCAATCTAGCTTATCTTGATTTTTCCTCAAATGTAGGTCTCCTCTTCTTTCACTCCCCCTTTGTTTTTTTTTTGAGATTAACTTGCTCTGCGCTTTGCAGCTTTATTTTAGTTTAGTAATTGCAGAAAAAGGGGCTGCATCCTGTTTCCTTAAAAAAAAAGAATCCCCACTATTTTCTTCAAAAAAGAAATATGAGAAGGAACTCCCCAGTGAATCTTTCAAGTGTCGGTGTTAGTATTTACTTCCTATATTCCAAACTATAGTTCACTTTTACTTTTGTTTCATGTTAGTTTTAACCAAACAAATATATGTTTGTTTAATCCTTTCTAAAAGATACTTAGCCCAAGACCCCCAAGTAAAAAAAATTCATATTTCATACGCTAACACTGCACATGCAGTTCCACGTGCCAAGAGAAGTGAGTGGGGATGTCAACAAATATTTGCCTCCCCCAATCGGAACCGAAAGCTCAGATCAAATACTAGCAGCAGCAGCGTCGTCGTCAAATCGTGTTGCGTTGGCCGCAACTTGCAAGGCAGGCCAGCCGGCGGCATGAACGTGAGGGTGGTAGATATGTCAACTGGCATGGCATGGCAAGGCAGCCTGGCTCCCCACCCACCGTTCACAAACTTTTTGAGCAACAGAAAACACAAGCTAGTAGTAGGAGCCAAAGATACTAGTGCAACTGCCAGCAACTTGCCCGTTGCCGCTCGATCACATGCATGGGTTCCGTTTCCGTCTCGAGAGCTGCCGGCCGGCTCGGCGTTCGCGATCATGGAAACGAGAGGCGAGGCACGCGCGACGCCGGAGGAAAAGGCAGGCGCTCACGGGACACGACTCTTTCTCTGACAGTCGGAGGGAGCAGGGTGGTTGCTTCGCGAGCAGGGTGCGGACCGTGAGCAGAGCACTCACCAGTCACCATGCATGCTGCCGGTATCTGCAGTTCAGCACACTGCCGCTGCACCTGCACCTGCACCCACCAGCAGCCAGCAGAAAAAGATCGGGGAAAGAATGGTCGTGACGGGACGCACGGAACGGAACCACCAGCGGGGGAAGCACACAGGAGCTCACTGAATGCAGATACTACGGCTCACTGAATGCAGATATACGGCCAGGTCTTTTTTTTTTCTTTCGGTTTGGCATGACTTGTCATAGTCAAAAGTTCGATCAGCAATTCAGCATGCACGAAAGTTGCAGCAACTTCAGAAGCAACAAGCGCAGCCGATGGATTAACGGCTTCAGTTCAGGTAGCACCTGTCATCATCATCGAGCTGCTAACATCTGAACGTGATCACTATTAACAGATCAACATACAAAACTTGTGAATTTGAAGCAGCGAGCGAAACAGGGTGATTTCTTTTCGCCACTAAAACCATCAGTGATTTCTTTTTACCACTAAAACCATCAGTGATTTCTTTTCGCCACTAAAACCATCAGTGATTTCTTTTTGCCACTAAAACCATCAGCGGCAGCGATGCACGGGACGTCCAATTGCCCAATCGATTCCCTTCTTCTTAGTACAGTGCATGACAAGCACGGTAAACTGTTGTAACCAAATTCGATAATCATGAAATTACAGTCATACTCCCTCTGTAAAAAAAAACCAATTCTAGGACATTAACATGTTAAAGAGTCTCGAGTTTGACTATAAAAAAATTATCAATATTTATAATACTCTTTCCTTTTCAAATTATAAGTCATTTTGACTTTTTTGGTACATTCATTTAGATATGCAAAATAGATGAACCAAAGAAGATCAAAGCGACTTATAATTTGGAATGGAGGTATTAAATGAGTATTATTAGATTTATCATAAAATATTTTTATTGTGACGCTATAAATATTACTAATATTTTTACTTATATATTTAGTCAACTAAAATACATCTAGAGTTTTATTATTCCTTGGAAGAGGTGGTATTACCAAAGCAAACCGGCTGGAAATCATAGTAAAACCTTAGGGAAGTCACATCAACTTCGTGACATGAACGTATAATTATTTGAAGTCTCCACACACACAGGACGCATATTCGTTCAAGGTTCCGATGAAAGTAGAAACTGCTTAGAAGACACAGAAGTTCGGTACCAAAATCGATGAGACACGCAGGCACAAAGCTGAAGCCTGAAGCTGAACTGTACATAGATTTTCTGGGAGTTTTTTTGGGTTCCATTTTCTCCTGAACAGAGCTAGTCCTCTCTTCTTCAGCCACATGAAGGCTGTAGTACTATACATGGGTTGCAATGCAAAGATGAAGCAACACGAACCCAGGAAGAGGAAGCCCCCCAAATTCCTGCTTCGCCTAAGGATTACTCCTACTGCAGAACATGACGAACACTAAGGATTACTGCTGCGTGCTACTAATTCTACTAGTAACCAACTACGGCAGGCACTACTGTTCATTGACGATTGGCAGAACCAAAGCAAAGACATCAACTGCAAAAGGTCTCTCTACTCCTCTTGGACGAACGCCACTATCTACACTGCAGATGGAGATTCATCGGATGACGCGGCCGAGCATCTAAATCAGGCCACCGCCACACTTCCGCCGCGAGTCACAATCCATGGGTGACCTGCGGGTAGATCGAAACACCAGGGTAAGATGAGCAGACAATTCAGGCGACGAGATCTGCTGGGGATGAGGGAGCAATGGAGTCGGAAGGAAAGACAGACGAGGGCTGTTGCTTACTTAGGACTTGCTCGGCGGAGAGCCTGCGCCAGACGTCCTTGCAGAGCATGCGGCGCATGAGGTCCTTGGCCTCGGGCGAGACGGCAGGGAAGGCGCGCGGCGGGAAGCGCAGGTTGCCGCGGAGCACGGCCTGGAAGACGTCCCCCGCGGTGGCGCCGGAGAAGGGCACGGTCCCGGAGAGCATCATGTAGAGCACGACCCCGGCGCTCCACACGTCCACCTTCTCGGTGTACTCCCTGCCGGCCACCACCTCGGGCGCGACGTAGTAGGGCGTGCCGACCAGCCCCGTCAAGGGCCTGCCGTCCCCGAACCAGTCCGCGGAGCCGAAGTCCCCGAGCCTGAGCGCGCCGCTGGCGTCGAAGAGGAGGTTGTCGGGTTTGACGTCGCGGTGCGCGACCCCGCGGCGGTGGCACCCCGCCAGCGCGTCCGCGAGCTGCGCGACGAGGCCCGCCGCCTCGGGCTCCGGGAGCGGTCCCCGTGCGGAGACGAGCGCGAACAGGTCCCCGCCCGCGCAGAGGTCCAGCACCAGGTGCACGGCGTCGGCGTCCTCGAAGGCGGCGTGGAGCGCGACCACGTGGCGGCTGGCGGCCGACGCGAGGAGGTGCACCTTGGGCTCCTGCTCCGCCAGCGCCAGGTCCAGCGGGTCCGCCTCCAGCTCCCGCAGCGCCGCCTTGGGCGTCGTCTTGAGCGCGAACGGCTCCCCCGTGGACGCGGCGTAGCAGCGGCGGACCGTCCCGAACCGCCCGCGCCCGATCTCCTCGCCGATCACGTACTCCCGCAGCAACGCCTCCTCCGCGGCGCCGCTCATTGCTACTGCTCCTTGGTCCGGTCGGGTGGTTTGTTGTTGCCTCGCTGATTGGGGGTTGGCGTTGGCCGGCCTTGCGGATTGTGTGCTGGTCTGGTTTCCACCCGCCGGACGGACGGCGAGGACGCCTTTTAATGCGGCAGAGGACTCCTCACTGCAGGCTTTGGGTTCAGGTGGGGGGACTGGGTCCCAGCCTCCCAGGGATCCGAATATTCCACGCTGCGTTCTGCTGCTACTGCTAGCCGGTAGGAAAGAAAACTGATATTATTATCGGATTTGAATTTGAATTCGAATACAGATAATATTAAACATGTCGAATAAGATACGATTATATGTTAACATAATAATTATATAATTTAAGTATTCAGATACGAATACGCTATAGGATATTAAATATTCAGACTTGAATACGAACAAATCTGAGCCCTTTAAACAAATTTAGTCTCAAATACAGTTAAAAAAGATCCTCCTTGGTCCTTGCCATCGAGAGAGTTTCACAGATGGTACCACATAAGTTTAGTTCACCTCGAAATCTAAAAAATTTTCAAGATTCCCCGTCATATCGAATCTTGCGGCACATGCATTAAATATAGACGAAAACAAAAACTAATTACACAGTTTGTCTGTCCTAGTTAGTTCATGATTGGACAATATTTGTCAAATAAAAACGAAAGTGCTACAGCAGCGAAATCTGAAATTTTTTCGGAACTAAACAAGGCCTAGTTAGTGGGGGGGATATATTAGTGTGTATATTTAGAAAGCTAATCAACGGCTAATTAAATTTGACCCAAACAATCCATGATTCCAGATACGAGCTCCCCCAGGTTACGAATGTCTTGCTTACTTGCCCAATGATTCGGTTTTTTTTTCCTCGCGAAATAAATAATGATTCCATAATTTTCCTCAAAAGATAAAAGATTCTTGCGTTTAGAGTATATACAACTACTAATGTGTGTCATTGCCGGAAAGGGTTTTAGATTAGGCGAGAGGTGGTTTTCATAGATCGGGCGGTTTCGGATAGATTAATGAATAAAATGTTGGTGATGCACGTAGTATCAGACAAGTGACAGCATGGCCGATGGGCCCCAGGCGACAATGAATTATTGGGGGTCGTGTCAGGTGCATGCAGTGCAACTGCAACGTGGCCTCTCTGGAGGGGGGCCAGGTCGTCTGCGGCCCTCTCTACCTGTACCCTCTGAATGGTGGCGGGTCGGACATGCATGCATGATGCATGGTGTTCGTGACTTGACTCCATCGGATCAGCGTCTTCTTCTGTTTTGGTCTATTCGGAAAAAAAAAATTGGCTGCTGCTTCTGTTCTTCGAAGCTTAATATGTTAATTATGATCGGAATGTTCCTTCAAAAAAAAAATTATGATCGGAATGCTTCGGTGTTTATTACGGTAGCTGAGGTTGGTGACACCTGACAGGTATGGTTTCTCATGACCGGCGGCACCGGCAGTACCGAAGCGAGAGCAATTGGCTAGGACACACTATAAAATCGAAATGCAGTGGTGGTGTCGGCGTCGACGTTTGCTAGCGCGAACACAGACGGTCCATGGGCACACTAGAATTCGTCCGTCCATACACATGATTTCAACTTCATGCATGACTAGGACTGTTGGACTACCTGCCTCGTGAGCGTCTATATGCATGCGCTGCCAAATCGATCTACCGGCACCACCTGCTAGCTGCTTTCGCGTTCTTTGTACAAACAGCCTAGGAGGCTAGGATTATATCAAGTAGTATAAGGAATACTATCAAGTAGACAGCCTAGGAGTATGTCTCTGTGTGCCGCGACGTACGTGCGTGCGGGCAGCCTGCAGACTCGGCGGACACAAACAAAAATTAGGCTCGGGATGCGTGGTAGTACCGTACCATGCAGCCACCATGGCATGCATGATGCATTCATGTCACGTGTAGTATGTGTATGAATACGCGCTGAGGACCTCACCTAGTACGGATGGAGTACGATTCCATCTCATCAGTATCAAAATCAGACAGTCATTCAATGATTAGTAATTGGTTATGACTTATCAGCCAAATAAACAGTATCAATTTTTGGCACAGCTATGACATAATAACGAACAAATCAGTGAAGCTGCTAGCTAGACTTGCTACAGAGGGACCCAACGAACGAACGTTAGGCGCCGCTTCGCCCGGCCTAGGCGCGTGCGCGGGCCGGGACGGTACCGAATCGCCGCCGCCGCCGCCGTCGTTGAAAGACCCCACAGCCGGGAACGTACGCAGGCCCGAACTCGACGCCGTCGTTGGGCTGGCGGGCGCACGTACGGCGAGTTAGTTATAGATGGGACGAGTCGCAGCTCGCAAGTACGTCCATCAGCCGCCGCGCGCATGCAACGCCAAACACGTTGCTGTCCGACACCAATCGACGCCGCGTGGTCCGGACCGGAGCGCCCCCTCCACCCGCCTGGATTCTGGCCTGAATATATCCCAAACCGGAAGCCCCCGGCGCGGCAGCGCCCCCTCCACCCGCCTGGATTTTGGCCTGGACTGGATCCAAAGCTCGTCGACGACGACGACGACGCGATTTGGCCGGGCGCGCGGGTGGCGAACTGGTGATCATTAGGCAGGCACGCGCCACGACGCGGATTTGGCCGGGCTCGCGAGCGGGTGGTGAACTGGACCTAGACTGCCGGGCGACGGACGGAGAGACCGACCGCGCGCGCCACGCCACGACGCGATTTGGCCGGGCGCGCCGGCGGCGAACTGGTGATCATTAGGCAGGCACGCTCCATGCTCCAGAGACTCAACGTACGTGCGCGAATTTTCCAGCGATTGACCTCTTGTCGATTTCTAGCTAGCTCCACTTCCACGCTCCGTGGAGACCCAAGTGTCCAAGCCCAACGTACGTGTACGTGCTCCAATTTGTTACACTACGTACCACACGCCACCAGCGATCGACCTCTCGTCGATTCCTCGTCCGCGCACGTATTCAGTTCTTTGGAATGTACTGTATATAAAAAAAATCTCAGGAATTTTCACCATCACACGACACACCGGCGACCGCCCAAACTGAATCCAGTACTAGCCATTCATCTAGACCGGAGGTGTGGTGACGTCACTGAACCGCGGAGCATATTTGTTTGTTGTACAGGAAAAGGAGAATAGTGGCGATGGTTATGCATGCATGATTGCCAGTTTAATATTCGTGGTGATAAAATAAAGTAGCAGATATGGAAATGACGATTTGTGTATATGGCTAGTAGGCGCGGAAGTATATAGCAATATATACTAGCACTGTGCACCGGCCTGGCTTTAATTTGCTGGCGAGCTGACGACATGGCATGCAAATTTTTATTCCGAGTTGGAAAAAAAAAGGAACGGCATGATCTTCATATAAGTGAGTGAGAGACATACGGCTCGATCGTCAGGTCACCTCTCGGTCGTCACCTCTCGATCGTCTTTAGTCTATATCTCTATGTAACCCGCCTTCTTTAAAATGCAACGAAACCTATGCGTGGAATCTCTCTTCTCCGTAGTTTACCTAACAAAAATCTCTACCACATCACAAAACCACTAGTCCTCCATGCCATCTTCGTTTTGTGTTGAGGACTTCGTTGGTAATCTATAGATTACCTGTGAATCTTTTTGTATCAACTATGTGTAGGTTTATTGACCATTCTCTTCTGCTTAATGAAAAGGGACTATATTCCCGGTCGCGAAAAAATCTTTAATTATTCGTTACATACATGCTTTAATTTGTTTTATTTAGGTATGATATATACTCTGTCCTTCAAATTATTGTTCATTCTCGATTTTTCTGTCTTGAGAGTTCCTTAAACCAGCACATGCAACATCATCAAACTTGTTTTCTTACATTTCTCGATAAAAACATATTTCAATAGTGTGTTTATTTGAACTCGTAAATGCCAATTTGTTTGTCTAAAAACTTGATTAAAAATAAAGAAGTTTGGCTTAGAACAAAATGAAAGAAAAGTGACAAAAAACAATTTAAAACGAATAGAGTAGAGGGTGTATCCGTGTATGCATGCGGTACAATGTTCCCTGGGAAAAACAACGCGTGACAGAGACCACTCACCAAATAAAAGACGAGTTTTAATTTAGTTTCAAGGCCACTAGCTAATGGTGGTAACGGGAGCTGACTAACTAGATTTTGTCTATTATGGATGGATTGGCGAAAGAAATGTTGGCATCCTCTGATACATATGATGGAAGCAAACTCCAAATTGTGGGATGTTTGTGTTTGTATATATAGTAGGCCTGGCTCGCTGTCAGCCGGTGTGTTCCGCTGAGGCAAGCAGACACCTTTGGTCACTGCCTCATAGGGCGTGTTAGAATCGGTGTTAGAAAGAAGAATCGACGCCGGCTACCTGCTGCTGACATAGTACAATACTTACAGTATAGTTTTATTTTCTCGGAGCAAACAAAATACGTATATATCCCGATACGTCTATCCTTCCGTAGACTTCGGGGAGAGCAGGCTGAGCAGCGATGACGGTACACCGCGCGCTGTACATGTGAAATATCATCATTCAAATTCAGCAAACAAACAAGTCAGTGTGACGACGACGACGACGACCCATCGATCGAACTCCACAAGCCAGGAACGCCCAAATGCTTTTCTCTAGCTAATACTACTATTTATTAACCTGTATCTTTCTCAGCCACTTGGTTGGTCTGTAATTAGTCTGTGGTCAGATAACGACGTCTATATATACTTGGGCGGTAACGTATATAATCCATTTTTTACGCGCCAAGCGAACAAGTCATGCGGCGGAATGCCACCGCTGATCTGTGAGAGCACGCGCGCGGGCGCTAGCTAGGAATTAATGGACACCGCCTATTGGACACGAGCGGCGTTGTTTTTTGTTAGGCATATATGTGTATGTGAGTACGTACATGTCATGGGTGACGCGTAACTTCATGCATGATTTTCTAGATTAGATTATCAGGTATATCAGCATCATATCTAATTTAATTGGATACATATGTGACGATCAGTTTATTATTTTTGTTTGATTGATCAATCTTTTTATTTGTTTGCGGGGTGCTCTCTCTCTCTCATTCCACTCTTCCTTCGTTCTTATTATACCATTCAATATACACACATGTAGTTTCTTGCTTGTGCATTATTGTGTCCTCTCTGGCAAGTAGCTAGTCATGCCACTGTCCTCCTCTATAAATCGTCGTTTACATACAGCGTAGAGCGTATTTCTTAGGTCATTCTCATTTCAGGTTTTATGGCTCAGTTTCTAACATATCTATATTTTGAAAATAGTGCAGAAGAGTTTTATCCCTATGAAACTCTCTCTACTCCCATGAAACTCTTATCATCTCTCTTTATTAATTTAATATCATATCAGTATATTTAATATCTATGAAACTCCAATGAAACCCTATTGAAACCGGCCTTATTCATCGTAGGGACGGCGAGCTGAACTAGCGCCATGCATAGACATTGGACGGAGTAAATTTATTGAGGTGAACTAGGGCGTGTTTAGTTGGTGAAGTGAAAATTTTCACGACAGTGTAGCACTTTCGTTTGTTTGTGGTAATTATTGTTTAATCATGGACTAACTAGGTTCAAAAGATTCGTCTCGTCAATTCCGACCAAACTATGTAATTAGTTTTTATTTTTGTCTATATTTAATACTCCATGCATGCATCCAAAGATTCAATATAACAGGCTCCCAGTTCTTTCTCTTCTTTCTTTTCTTCCTCTACAACTTTACTATATTATTCTTGAATAAGCTAGTGATTATTTGAGGCTTACAGTATGGTATACCGAGGGCTAACTCTACAACTTCAGGTTGTTGAATCGAATATACCTTCTATATACCTAGCTTAGAGTATTGGAACCTGTTAGGTCGATTGCTGAACCGGACTTGACTTTGACGCGTTGGCTTTGGCTCTGGCTTTTCCTATATCTGAATGTTTCGGAAGAGTCCCCGTGGCTATCCTGCGCGAAAGAGGAAGAACTCAACTCTTTTGAAAAATTTTAGGTTTTTAGATTGACTAGCAAAAATGTCCGTGCGTTGCAACGGGAGAAAAAAAAGTTATCAAATCTATATCTATATTTCTATTACATATAATTATATATAATAACAAAGCGGCAAAATAAACAAGGCCCTAACGAACCCCATCTCTGCGGAATGAAGCGACGATGGGGCGCTCGTTTCCAGCTTCCGATCCGTTAATGTTGATCCACACGTCCCGGCAAGACTCCCAGTCCTCTGCGCTCGCTCGGTCCACGGCAGCCACCACTGGATACTGTACGATGTTGGAATTTGGAAACATATCTTGCTAACGACAACAGACTCAATTGGCCATATTTAAGAAAGAGGGATCAGGAAGGAAAGAACACTAGAGTGCCACAGCTAACTGGAGAGACAACCACATTCTAATGGGCAAGAGCGAGACTAACCAAACACTTCTTATCATGTTTCAGAACACGTACACGTATAACTTCATCCAGCTGCTCCGATCCACCAAAATTATTCTACCAAATAAAAACCAACACCCGGGCACGCAGCCATCACAAAAAATGGGGTGCTAACAGGAAACTAGTAGCTAGGTGTAAACTCCAACTCATTTCGTTCACACTCTCAAAAAAAAAAGAAGAAGAAAAAACTCATTTTGTTCACGGCTCTAGCAAGCGTCCTCTCGCCGTGATGCACTGTCCATGGCCGCAGGTCGCGCTGGCCATTGTTTTCTGCAGCAAATTCAAACTGCTGCGGATAGTCACAGTTCATGAACTCTGCTCTACTATAGAAAAGGGAGAGTATATTCTTCTAAAGAAAAGGGTATCAAAGAGTTTCATTGAGAAATTGTCTAAGTGTACGTGATGACAATAGGAAGTTTTGGCTTGACAACAAACACTATCATCAAGGAATTTGTAGCGTGCGCGTACTTGAAAAGAATATGAGGAAGAGGATCCCTGCATTGGAAGATACTCTAATTTGCTAGCACAGTACCATAAAAAAGGTAAACAATTTACACCTCATTTTCTAGAAGAACACACAGAATCCATTAGCCTATGACCATAAGAGGGGTGACCTGGTGGTCAACATGGGCAAGAGCCAGCAGAGAAATTGTATTGGGAATCCACTGACCACTGCAGCAGCAGCTCAATTCAGCCGGGCTAAATTTCAGCAACAGAACTGGGCCGGCAGACGTGCCTCGCAACGTCGCAAAAGCCGCACCCGTTCTGATTCCTTGGGCTGTGAAAGCCAAGCCCACGGGCGGGCCATGCTGGGCTGCTCCTGCTCTATCCGGAACGCCTCCGCCAAACACCCAAATATATGTCACAAATCCCCGCCGCCGCTCGGTAACTACTCCCTGCCCCCACAACACCCCTCCCCGATAAACCCGCGCGTCCCGCACCACCGTCCACCGCTGCCTCACTCGCTCGCCCCGTCCCCGTCCTCGTCGCGAGCACGCACGCCAAACGGCACGCGCTCCTCTTCCCCCACGCACGCCTTCCGCTTCTCGCCCCGATCAGTGCTCGCCAGCAGCCTGCCAGCCTCGCCTCGGAACATTGAAGCACACAGTAGTGTCTCACTCACCCGGGCAATCCGCGGGAGGTGCGGCGCGCACAGCTAGGACCAGGAGGCGAACGGGCGGCGCGACGTGAGTCGAGTTCGGGCCGTGCAGGCGGGGTAGCAGGCAGCCATGGAGACACCGCGGCTTGCAGTCGGGGCAGCGTCGCGGCCCCCGCCACCAACTCCTCGATTCCGGCGGCGGCGCTTCCCGCGTCCGCGCGGCGGGGTGCATTGCTTCCCCTTCGCCCGCGCCGCTCGACCGGTGCTTCTAACCCGGTGCTCCTCCTCCTCCTCCTCCAGGTGCGTGCAAATCCCACACCCAGCACTATTCCGTGCGGCCGTGCTCGCATAATTGCTGCGTGTACTCTGTATGCGTGCCTGTTGCTCAGCTGATTCGGTCCTCCAATTTGTGTCTCAGGGAGGGGAACGGCGATTCTCGCGGTAAGCCCCGGCGCGAGAGCTCCAGTACCGTCCGGTGGGTTCCCGCTATATCTCGATTTTGTAAGCGCTCGAATTGCGGATGATGTTTCTATATGGTGCTGGGAATTTTGTAGGTTGGACGTCGACGCAGATAGTGATCAGGCATGGATGAGATGGCCACAGATAATTCCACTTTATCTTCTGTTGTTCTGCTTTGCTGATTTAAGAGGCTTATGAGTTTAGGGTAATTGCTGTTTCCAGGTACCAAGTTTGGCTGATGAGGGTGATGTTGGGGAGCTCTTCAGACTGGCTCAACGGAGTAATTACTCTTCCCTTGCTTTACCTAATGTTAGTGTTCTGTATCAGACCATACTTAGTACTACAACTGTTAGTTTTCATCATAATGTAGCACACATTTTTCCATTGGAACCACTCTTTCACATTGCTTTGTTCCTTGCTGATAAATAAGTCTTAACAGTTGTCTGTTACAGATATCCTGTACATTAACAAGCAGCGGCTTATGGCTATGGAGGAGCTGAAGAAACTACAGGATGAAAATAATTTGCTTCTTGAGGAAATACAAGTACTAGAAACAGAAATGCAAGGTGCGGTCTTGGTTACCAACATTTTCAGGCTTTATGGATGATAATGTGAAATTTCATCTTCAGCAATCCTATATATACTGATTGTTGATATGATCGTTTTACTTTCCATTTCTCATTCTTAACTATAGAGGTAAACTGCACGCATCAAATACTAGAAATGTTGTCATATACCTTTCACTATACTTTTACATATTCCATTTCCTCATGGCATTTCTTTCAGGTATTCCCCTAGAAGCAGCACAATCGTTAAGTTTCAGCGAGTTACTCCTGCGGATAGATACAATGGTCATTTCTGGAATGATCAGCATGGCGGAAGCATCTGATTTAAGAGAGAAAGTTGTCACTAATAGAAGCATAATACAAAGCGCCTTTTCTGACATTCATCATAAGCCAAATACTGAATTGCTGTCTGAACTGCGACTCTTTCTACGTAAACCAATAGAGTATGATACCACTTACCTTACTTTCCTCCAGTTTTACCGCCTTTTACTCAAATTTTCTGCAGTGTTACCGGATACCCATGTCCTTTTTTTTTTTGCTGCAAGACAACTTGACACATCGAATTGTCCATTGGCACCTGACATGTCCTGGTAACACTATTCCTGCCTATGAAGCCGCGCCACCCCCACGGCGACGCCGCCTAGATCCGCCGCCGCCTCTGCCTCCCAGCGCCCCACCGCCACCTCCAGGCCCTCGCCCACCTCCGCCGCTATGCCCAGTGCCTGTTTTTCGACCGAGGACCGCCGAATCGAGCCTGCCCCGCGTCCGCGCCTCTGGTCGGTCGTGGTTGGTTCGCTCGACCAACTCGGGGAGACCATGGCCGCCTCGTCTCCAGCCGCCCCACCGAAGAAGGCTCACTTCTCCTTCGCCCCACCGAAGAAGGTTCGTTTCTCCTTCACTCCACCCTCTCAACCTGCAGCCGCTGGCGTCATTCCCAGAAGTGTCGCTCCCAAATCCTGCCTCAAATCTTCCGGCGAGAGACGCAATACCTGCAGTAATGGCCGCGCACCTTCCCAAGCTGACCTCGACAGGCCGAAACATGCCAGTGTCACGCCCGGCCATCACTCCTCGACGCGCTTGGTGACTGACGAGGACGGTTGGTCAACTGTCGTTAGGAGAAGGGGAGGGCGCTCCGGCGGCTCTGCTCAGGCAGATTCATGGCGTCCAGCTGCCCCTGCCTTCCTCGAATTCTTCAGAGGTAAGTGCTTTCGTTGTCTTGCAGGGGGACACCGAGCAGCAGGCTGCAGAGAGCCGGTCCACTGCCTGCGCTGCTTGCGAATCGGGCATAAGGCCAGGGAATGCAGTGGTGCAGTTCCACATCTAGCTCGTCAGGCCTCTGCAGCCCACAAGCACCCGCCTGGACGCGGCACTCCTGCTCCCTCTGCACTGGCCCGGCCACCACCGCCTGACCCCGTATCATTCCCACCCCTCCAGCACCGCGAGATGCCGGCGCCGGGACACCCCACGACGCGCCCGTCAGAAATCTCCGCTGTGGCAGCAGCAACGCAGGACATGGAGGAGGAGTGGGAGCGCCTCTCCTCCTGCACCGTGGTCCTCTGCCTCTGTAGAGAGGTAGATGTGGAGCCAACGACGATTGAAAAAGAGCTTCGGGTCCGCTTCGGCATCCGTCGTGGTGACGTCAAGGTTACCCGTCACCGACCAGAGGACTTCCTCGCCGTCTTCGAGTATCCCCACCACCGGGATGCTGCTGTTGCCCTCAAGTGCCTTCGTCTGGGTAGCCTCAACATCCGCATTCGGCCATGGCGTGTGCTCCCCTACAGCGACCACCGCGACTTGCGCCACCATGTTCGGCTCTGCCTGGAGGGGATTCCAGCACACGCCTGGAACGCGAGCATCGCCAAGAGGGTGGTGGCAAGTGCCTGCGACATGGACTACGTGGAGCCGCAATCCCTGCGCCGCGATGACACCAAGGCCCTGTGTATGTGGGCGTGGACCTACAACCCATCAGATATTCCGAAGGTAACTTGGTTAACCATTACAGGGAAGGCAGTGCAAGTTCATGACGGCATCGGCACGCCCCATGGCCGGCGAGGACTCACCTTCAGGGTACTAGTTCACCTGGACATATTAGAGCTGCCCCCGGACTCGCATGGGCGGTCGGAGACAAGGGACTTCACATGGAACTATGGGGTGGTGGATGGCGGCCGTCCACTTCCAGACTCCAAGCTAAGGCGTTGCCACCAAGACGAGGACGACAACACTCGCCGTGCACGCCGTGGCAACAACCACAGCTCAAGGACGCTCCTAGGGTGGGAGCGCTCCGAAAAGCGCCACCAGCAGCGTGTCAAGTCACCTGACGGTCGTTGCTGGCGAAATCAACGTTCATCATCACCAGGACCTGACGACACCCAAGGCCAGGGACACCTCAATTCCCTCTTGCCTGTACACCGTGCAAGCCCTTTATGCGTCACAGACTGCGTGCAGCCGCCCACTCAGACACCCTCAGATCATGTCCACCAAGGAGGCTCCTCTATGCAGACGTCTGCTATGGAGACCGCCCAGGAAAGCCCAGCACAAGAAGTGGCGCCCCTAGCCAATGGGGCTCCAAGGGCAACTCCAAATGCGCCGTCACCATCTTCATCGAGTCGCAGTCACACTAGGGAAGCTACACTGGACAACCTCCACAGCATTCAGAGGTCCAATTTGTCTGACAATGACAGCAGATCGCCCCCACCAATTTCGTGTCTGGCTCCACAGTTTCACTCGGTGGCTGCTTCATCTAGGCTGGAAGCATCCGCTGACTTTGGCCAGGAACAAGGTGACCTGGTGCTACCCCATACCTCATCGCCTGCAACGCCAAGGTTCTCCCCCTGTACCGGCCACAACCAGGGGGTGCCTCAGGTCTGCTCTGTGCAGTGTAGGAGGTTTCGCCCAGGATGTGTCTATATCAGGCGCCACCCACGTAGGCAGCGCACGCCACAAACCGTAACGTCAGCCCAGCTGGCACTGCAGAACGCGACGGCAACCTTCATCAGCCAGGTCACGCAGCCGACACCGGCGCCATTGCTCCAAGCCCCCCTGCAGCAACCTAGGCCACCTAGGCCAACACGGCGGGGGATAAAGATCTCAGCACAGCGGCGCAAGAGCGTTCGCATTGCGACCACGTCGTGGCCCCAAGGTGATGCACAGGCGAAGGCTCGCCAGGTCCTCATGAAGAAGCTCGGGATCATGGAGGAGCAAAACTCGATGGACGACACACTACTCAACTATTTCAGGCTCTTCAGCGGGCCGCTCTCGGAGCTGGTGATAAAGGCGTTGACGGCCCTGTGTGGCCTCGACGGCGGCGCTGCAGCCAGCAGCTCCCCGGCCTAGGACTCGGCGCTTCCCAATGGGTTCACAGCTAGCTCCTATGTCGCAACGCAACTGTAACATTCTTTGTTGGAACGTGAGAGGCCTCAATGACGTGGTCAGGCAAGATGCTGTAAGTCTGCTGGTAAGAGACACAGCTTCCACCATCGTATGTTTGCAAGAGACGAAGCTGCAAAATTTGGACCAAGGTGTTGTGAGACGTACTGTAGGGGCAAAATTTAGAAACACTTTCGCTGTCCTACCAGCCACACAAACAAGAGGTGGCATCCTTATCGCGGTCAATGAGGACTATTTCCAGCTATCTGACCACCAGGTATCCACGCACGCCGTGACTGCAACAATCACCATGAGGGCAGATGGAACCAAATGGCAGATCACAGTTGTCTACGGCCCGCAGGGAGACGCAGAAAAATTACAATTTCTTCAAGAGCTGGCTGCAATCCCCTGCCCGGCCCATGGAAGGTGGCTTATCTTAGGAGATTTTAATCTCATCTACCAGGCAGAAGACAAAAATAACTCCAATCTAAATCGTCGCCTCATGGGCTCCTTCAAAGCTATGATCGATGATCTAAACCTAAAGGAAATAGGCCTGAATGGACGCCGCTTCACTTGGAGCAACGAGCAAGACAATCCGACACTGACAAGAATTGACAGATTTTTTTGCACCCCTGATTGGGAATTATCCTTCCCAACATGCTTCCTCCACTCCTTGCCTTCACTCATGTCTGATCACACCCCTCTACTTCTGCAAGGAGAGCTTGAGCACTGCCACAATAACACCTTTCGCTTCGAAAATTTCTGGGTCAAGGTGGATGGTTTCAGGGACGTGGTGGAGCAAGTCTGGTGCAAACCTGTCCACTCTGTGCTACCCTTCAAACGTCTGCATATAAAATTAGTGCGAGTGGCAAAAGGCCTCAAGAGGTGGCGGAAGGAGAAGATTGGGGATACTCGGCTGCAGCTAGCCATTGTCAAAGAGGTTCTGCTACAGCTCGAGGCAGCGCAGGAAGTCAGAACACTCACACAGCAGGAGCTCGACCTACGCCGTCGGCTAAAAATCAGAAGCACTGGATTAGCGGCCATTGAAAAATCAAGAATTAGACAGCGGGCAAGGCTCACATACATCCGCAGTGGAGATGCAAACACAAAATTTTTCCACATTCGGGCTAACACGAGAATGAGGAAGAATTATATCCATAGCCTGCACACTGATGGGAGGGTGGCGACTACACACAATGATAAAGAAAAAATCATTGCGGACTATTTTTCGGGACACCTAGGCTCCCATGAACCGAGGTCGACGACGTTCAGCTGGTCGGCGCTTGGATATGTCCCAAGGGATCTGTCGGCACTCGAGGCCCCGTTCACACAAGATGAAATCAAAGATACAATAAACTCCATGCCGTCGGACAAGGCACCGGGTCCAGATGGCTTCACAGGCGCCTTCTTCAAAGCTTGTTGGGATATTATCAAAGAGGATGTCACTGCCGCTGTGAACAGTCTGTATAGTCTAAACTCCCAAGGTTTTGAGTTCCTAAATTCAGCAAACATCATCCTGCTTCCAAAGAAAATGGATGCTTTGAGAGTTGCAGACTTCCGCCCGATCAGCCTCATTCACAGCGTAGCAAAGATTTTCGCCAAACTACTCACAAATAGGTTGGCGCCGCTGCTTGATTCCTTAGTTTCAAAATGCCAAAGCGCCTTCATTAAAAGGAGGAACATCCACGACAACTTTCTATATGTTCAGAACATAGTCCGGACAATGCAAAAGATGAAGCTGCCAATGTTGTTCCTCAAACTTGACATACACAAGGCTTTTGACACGGTCAGTTGGAGCTACCTCCTCGAGGTACTGCAGGCCTTAGGTTTCGGACCACGCTGGCGGGAGTGGGTTTCTATCCTTTTCCGCACGACATCATCGAGAGCACTGCTAAATGGACAGCAGGGTCCAGCTTTTAGCCACAGGAGAGGGGTTCGGCAGGGTGACCCTTTATCCCCCATGCTGTTCATACTCGCTATGGACCCTCTCCAACGCCTGCTAGACATGGCAACACAACAAGGCGTTCTTAGTGCTCTTCCTCTACCTACGACCAGGTGGAGAACCTCCATGTATGCTGATGATGCGGCTATATTCACTAACCCGATCAAGGATGACTTGGACTCCATCACGATGATCCTACAGGAATTTGGCAATGTATCAGGCTTACACATAAACCTACAGAAGAGCTCGGTACACCCAATCCAATGTCAGAACATCATTTTAGACCATGTGTTAGCCTCATTTGCAGGGACAAGAGAATCCTTTCCATGCCGCTAGTTAGGATTGCAGCTCCACACGAGATCCCTACAGAAGGTCCATGTGCAACCTCTCATTGAACGCATTGGGCAAAGGCTACCTGGATGGAAAGGTAGATTGCTCAATAGAGCGGGTAGACTTACTTTGGTCACCTCGGTGCTATCTTCAATGCCTACCTATCACCTCACAGTATTCCCACTGGCAGTATGGGCAAGAAAGAAAATTGACAAAATCAGAAGATCTTTTCTTTGGAAAGGGGAGGAGAACGCTAATGGAGGAAATTGCCTGGTAAATTGGCCAACAGTGTGCATGCCAAAGGATTTGGGAGGTTTGGGGGTGCCGGATTTGGAAAGATTTGGAACAGCCTTGCGGCTACGTTGGTTGTGGCAGGAGTGGGTTCAGGACTCAAAACCTTGGGTAGGGACAGAACTGCCGTGTAATGACAAAGACCGACTGCTCTTCAATGCCTCAACCACGATAACAATTGGAAATGGTGACAAGGCACGTTTCTGGCACCATACTTGGCTAGAGGGTGAAGCTCCAAGATTCCTAGCACCCCACCTTTTCGAGGTAGTGCGTTGTAAGAACAGGACGGTTCGCCAAGAGCTACAAAATGGTAACTGGATCCGATCCCTCAGGGCACGAATTACAACATCTGTACAGATACAGGAATTTGTTGCCCTTTGGATCAGGCTCCAGGATGTGCAGCTGATGCCCGATGTGCAAGATTCCATAGTTTGGAGATGGACAGCTGACGGTAACTACTCCACACGTTCAGCTTACAGGATACAGTTTCGAGGTTCGCATTGCAAGTTCCAGGCTGATCTTATTTGGAGAGCAAGGGCAGAAAATAAATGCACAGTGCATGCCTGGATACTAATGCATGGCAAAATCCTCACAGCTGACAACCTTCAAAAGAGAGGGTGGCCACATCAAGACCATTGCATTTTGTGTAATGGACCTCTGGAGACAGGGCTGCATCTATCTCTGCTATGCCCCTTTGCTAGAGCCGTCTGGAGCCAGGTGTTAACCTGGGAAAACTTTGATGTGCAGCTGCCCCAACAAGATCCCATATGCCTCGCCGATTGGTGGGAGGAGGCGGCGACCAAGGTGCCAAAGCAACAATGCAGAACATTTAATGGAGTGTTTATCTATGTTGTGTGGAACCTGTGGAAGGAAAGGAACAGGAGGATCTTTGAAAATGAGCACAAAACGTCAGCACAAGTTGCAGCATTGGTCAAGGAAGATATTGTTCAAAGGCGTAGGGCCATGTGTATTGTGGGGTAAAACAAACGTGTGAGTGGTACCTGTTTGTGTTTGGTCTTATGACCGGTGTTTTTGCCTGTTTGGCACTTTGGGTGCTTTTGTACATAAACCACTTTTCCTTCTTAATTGAGCGGCAGAGCTCCTGCCTTTACTTTCAAAAAACTATTCCTGCCTATGTTGGCCTTCTTCTATATCCACCTGAGTGAGCTTGAAGATGCTCACTAACATGGCAACTTGTATATGCTTCCCGCTGATGTTTCACCCAGTATAACTGCGACATATTTAATTTGAGTCTTTTGTTGTTATATTTGTTGATGCTATATTTGAGCCTATGTTCAATGCAGGAAACCTCTTCATATTGTGCACATCTGCAGTGAAATGTACCCAATAGCATCATCTGGATCATTATCAACCTATGTTGCTAGTTTATCTTGTGAGATTCAAAAAAAGGGTAACTTGGTGGAGGTGATACTACCCAAGTATGCAACCTCTCTTCACTAACCAAATCTTTGGTATATAATGCTTGATAGACTGTCTGGACACCTTAGGCTTTTATGTTGTAGTGGTCTGATTAATCATATAAATAGGGAAGTTTCTTTTGAGTTGATAATGTAAAAAATGTTGAACAATATAACATGCTTCTAAGCTTCCTTTTAGCTATTACAATGTAAGAGCAAAATCCTGAAATTTAAATATCCATGTCCCGATGAGACAATTTTTTTTTGCTCATTCTAGATGGATGCTCTAAACTGGACATTCTTCTGAAAGCTTGAATTTGATCGTCAACTTTTAGTTTTGATGACAATCTATAGTTCTTAACTGTGTTGTTTATTCCATCAAAGACAGAACATCGAGAAAGAAAATCAAGGCAACACATCCCAAATGATTTGAGTTAATTTGCAAACTAAATAAGTTATGTTTTGCAGTATTGTCATATTGGTATATAGTCCTCAATTTTCTTATCTTCTCGTTCTTGCTCATATGTGTTACATTTGAAATTCATTGTTATCTTTAGTAATGTGGATTGTTTTGGCTTGTGCCACATTTACATCTTGCTTATTGCACACAAAGCTATCATGCTCATCGCATTGGTATGACACAAAATAGGTACACCAGCATAAACGTGGATGGAATTCATGGTCTAAGGAGAGCTGAGGCAGAGTATGAATCTTATTTTGGTGGTGTTTGGCATAAAAACAAAATATGGACTGGGTAAAGATACACTCCTAGTGTGCAAACAGATGTAACAGGCCCTATTATCTCGCTCTTCTCTTATTTTAGCTGATGCTTCTGTATTTGTGTAGTTCTAGAGGCATTTCTCCTAACTTTGCTTCTTCTATGCAGTACATCAAGTGGTGTTGGTCTTGTACTTATAGAACCATCTCAGCTCTACTATTTCAGTCGTGATATGTTACATGGCTACCCTGATGACTTTGAGCGGTATGTAGGAGCATTAGATTTAGATAGTGACATGACAAGTTTTTATGAATATAACATGCAGAAGAAACTGATGTTGAACTGACTATATTTTAGAGTAACTGTTAATAATGGTAGCATTTTAGAATATTATATGTAGCTTTTTGTTGGAAGCGCTGCAAGCGCATGACATATAGATTATTTGTTCTTACTACATCTTTTTCAGATTTTCCTATTTTTCCCGTGCATCCCTGGATTATATTGTAAAATCTGGAAAGCGGCCAGACATTATACACATACATAACTGGGAAACTGCTATAGTGGCACCACTTTTCTGGGATATATTTGCTCACCAGGTCAGTTTTACTAAAGTATACGCTATGTTTTCTCAAATTTACTATGCTATTCAATGGTATGATAATGGTTTGCAGAATAGTCTTATTTGTTCTTCATGTTAAATGGATGATAATACCTTCTGATAGGATTTTGTCCTAGTATCACCAGTGAATAATATCTCATTCTGTAAACAGAAGAGGAAATATGTGCATCGTGTTTTCCCTTTTCAATACAAATAAATTTAAGTGCTCTATTAGATTGAAGGATCACTTCCCAGATTCATTACAGTATATGATCCACTATTCTCACTTAATCCATATATGCTCATTTCTCTCAACCTGGTCACATTACCTCTTCAAATAAACTCTGAATGTATTTTTTCCCACATGAACTGCCACAAGATTAATTTCATTTTCAGTGGGAGTTTCATCTGGCACATTCTTGCATTTTACCATTATGCACCTGATGCGCCCGTCATAATTTTTCGTAAAAGGACTTTTTAAATCTATTCTAGACATGATTACTGGTTTTTCTGTTATTTTTTAGACCTTCTGTTTTTCCTCCTGCAAGTTCTGAAATTTTCTTCTGATTTGTTAAGCATGTTCACAAATGGGATTAGTCCCCTTTTCTAAAACAGATAAAAGGCCTCCAGCCTATTATGAGCAAACTTGAATCCATTTTAGCCAACTTAACCTTGTTTGGCATTTCTGCTTGGCCCCAGTCACCCCCTTTTCCAAGGTGCATTTATTTTAATACTTATTGAAAAGTAATGTTCAGAGGTGTGCAGAGGAGACTGAATCAATGACCTAAATGATAAAGTAAATTGGGTGTTAGGATAGCCCTGACTTTTGCATTCCCACTTAGATTCCAAATTGTGAGTTTACAGTTGTATAAAATATAACATTACAAATGTATATGCTGAAATCAACATTGAGTCTTACTTTTGTACTTCAGTATTTCGTTATTGAAGTCCTGATGTGAAGTTTTGACTTGCAATTTTGTTATACATTCAGGGACTTGGGAACACTCGGATATTACTGACGTGCCAAGACTTGAATTCAGAAGTAAATATTCAGTATGATTTTTCCAGTCGTTAGTTGTTACATGCACTATGACTACCATCAATATGCCTCAAGATGATGCAAACTTTTAACATTGATTCCACCTATCACTGTTTCTAATCATTGCAATATATTTTGCATATAATTGAAACATTTTTTAGGGCTCAGTAGTATCTGTACCTGCATATACTAGACTACAAGTGGTTTCTTGTTTTTTCTAATTATTGTACATTTCATGCAACTGCTTCTAGTGCCTAGAGGAGCCAAATATATTGGAGATGTGTGGGCTCGATCCAAATAAGCTTCACCGCCCTGATCGTCTGCAGGATACAAATAAGACACATCTTGTTAATATTCTTAAGGTAAATCATCTTAGAATTGTTTTATACGCTTTAATATATGTTAGATATTGAAGACGTGTACCTGAATTATTGTTATCTCTGCCAACATAAACATTTAGCACCCATGGCAATTCTGTTTCTTTCTGGGAAACATATTGTTCAACCATGTTTAGATTTTCGCTGAATACAAGTTTAAAATGCCAGATGGAAGTTAATTGTTTCAAATGGCTTTGATGTATCCTTAAACATATTTTTTTATTAACTTATGTATCATATCTTTCTATTAACTTATGTATGTGCAACATATCTTTAGCTGTAATATCTTTCTGCAACTTGTCTTTGGTCTGTTACTCTTTCTGGATACGTTGTATTCCCGTTAATGTTCTTAATGAAGATACTCTTTCTGCAACTTATGTATATGCAGGGGGGCATTGTTTATTCAAATAAAGTCATTTTGATGTCCTCAACAGATTCAAAAGATTCTCTTATTCATGGTTCAAGACATGGGCTGCAATCAACATTAACCACACATAAGTAAATTAGATTATTCTTTGTTTATCTTTCCATAATTTTTCTCCCATTGGGCCTAAGAAATTGCTTGTTGCAAGTGGCACTTGATTTGCTGAGATTTTCTGAGATGCTTTAAATCCTTTCTAGGGAGAAGATATCGGTTGCTTCTTACGGACTGGATGGTGAACTTTGGGATCCATCGAAAGACATTTTCCTTCCTCGAAGGTATTCTGCCAATGATATTGAGGGGAAGTCCATTTGCAGACAAGCACTTAGGCGACGACTTCGATTCAACGGTGATTCATCCATTATAGTATGTACACTCTTGTTCTGCGAATACATACTTCTGTTTGTCTAGTTACTACATTGAGTGTAACATCAGGTAAGCGCCATTTGTCAGGTAGGATGTATCTGTGATGATAATTCAGATATCCATAGTCTTAAAGAAGCAGTTCATGTTGCTCTGCGCAGGAATTCTCAGGTGTGTGGTATACTACTTTGTTAGACACCTTCCTTGGGACTTAAACAGTTTATTTCTCTGCTAGTACAGTTGCAAGAGTTTATACTGTACAGGTCATCATCATGGAAAAGTTAGGGTCTGTCGTGAACTCAACTTTGCAAGCATTAAAGGGAGAGATATTGGTATCACTATTCCGTGTCTAACTTGTTTGGGCTTTCTACAATAATGGCACATCATGTGTTTAATGCAATTTCATTTCTTTATCATTTGTTTGGTTTATCAAACAGGGAGACAAAATAGCATTCGTTGAGGCATACGATGAATCCCTAGCACATTTAATATATGCAGGATCTGATATCATTCTTTGCTCTTCCTTTGAAGATCCATCACTGCAAACAGCGGTATGTGAAACCAGTCTTCTTTTTTCGCGAATTGTTTCAATACAATTATTAAACTAAGAGCAGTAAGCTGTATGTAAAAAATGGACCAACCTAGGAGTTAGACGGTTTTTCATTAGGAAGAAAATAAGTACCCAAATTTGAGTAGAAGAGGATTCGACCCTATTGTTGGGATGCATGACCACACCTCCCGCCCTAACATGCATGTGCACTTTTTTTTAAAAAAAAAAGTAAAACAGTATTTTTAGTGCACCTATCCTTGTCCTTTGAAATAAAGGACCAACAAGTTTCATTTGCATACATTGATTTTATTCAGCATGCTGCTGTGTATATAAGTGTTTCAAATGGATCTTGCTGCTATACATTTGTTTGCATAGGTTCTGTCCATTTAGCAAACACCACAAATCACGGAGTTAATAAGGACATACAAAATACAAAGCCTGTTGTGATTATTTTCCATCCCACTGCTGCGTCAATGTTAAGTCTCCTTGTGTGCAGATGAAGGCAATAAAGTATGGTTCTGTGCCGGTACAATTAAACTTTCCCAGCGATGAATCAAGGTAAATACCAAAGACGCTTACTTGGCAATCCATCAGTTTGATATGATTTAGATGAAATGTTTTTTTGTGTCCAAAGTGAGTCGAAACTGCATGACTGACAGAAGCTTGAGTATGGACCAAAGTAGCATTTACATCAGTTGATTGACGGTTATGTTATGTATATAGCTTATGCTTTCCATTTGTATGTACATGTAACCAGGGAGTTGGAGGGGCATGGTTGCCCCAATACAGCAATGTCTCAGTACATCATCTCAACCTATGGAGATCTGTCTCTTTCTCAAACACTTGATGACTTTGTAAGTTTGCAATCTCAAGGGAGAATAGCTATCTTATCACGGACTGTTCATTGTGCACAATCAATTATCTGTTAATAGATCAAATAATGTTCTGAACATCAGCATAGGTCAAAGTTGCAATCAAAAGGCCCAGGAAGCTGAATGCGTGGAACTATATTATTTTCTGAAGTTACTTGCTTCTTGAATTTAACATAATTTTCTTCCCAATGTGCAGAACAATGACCCTTCACATTGGGATCGGCAGATTAAGGATGGGATGGCTAGGGGTTCGTCATGGGACATGAAGTGCTATAACCTTCATTGGGATGCTTATTCCTCTATAAGGAAGCTGTGAACTGGGCATGCTAGAGAAGCACACCCCAAATTAAGGGTACCATTTTTTTTTTGCATATAATTAGATTAACATTTAATTTCTTAGATGAACATTTAATCAAGCTAAAGGTCAGTAAATAAACAAATGGTATGTACAGCTGCTCTGGATTTCACAATATTCTCCAATTTACTGTGGTAGTTAGTGTGCATTTTCTTGAGGAACAAACATGAACAGTGTCAGTGGACTTGACGCATATACACATCATTCTGAACAAACAAACAAGAGCAGCTAGTGATCCGTTTTAGAAAGGGTGAACAATATTTGTCGTCCCTTCTTATAAAATTACGGCAAAGCTTTTGCTGTCCCTTTGGGCTTTTTTTTTCCCCAACGGTGAATAATATTCAGTTCCTAGTTCTTGGCTCTTCATCATGTGTGCACCCTTTCGCTGTTGCATCCAAAAGAATCCATACTTTGAATCAATCTGCTAAAATTATGGCCCAAATAATATTACCTACAAGCTGTAAGTATATGTGCTGCCCTCTTCAAGATCCAGGACATCTTGCTGTCTGATCATGGAAGGAAGATCCCGTTGTTCCATGGGAAGCAAGGTCTGCCTCTCTTCCAGATTGCCATCAGCCTGAGCCCACGGGTGCTGCTGGTATCTCCTCAGCTTCTCCAGCCTCTCAGCCGCCTCCTTCATCGTTGGCCGTTCCTCTCCACTCATGTTCAGGCATCGCATCACGAGGTGAGCAATTTCTTCAAGCACCTCGGCTCTCATCTCGTTCCTCACTTGGCTGTCAAGAAGTTCTTCATGCCGGCCAGCCTTCATTGCCGTCATGAAGCATGACACTAGACTCCTGTCTTCCTCTGGGCCGTCGAAGTAGAGTGCCTTCTTCCTGGTCAGAAGCTCCAGCAGGACAACACCAAAGCTATACACGTCGCTCTTATCGGTTAGCTGGCATGTCATAAGGTACTCAGGGTCAAGGTACCCACAAGTCCCCTGCACCAATGTCGCAATCTCGGCCTCATCAGCGGGTGCCAATTTTGACGCCCCGAAATCCGAAACTTTTGCGGTGAGCTTGTCGTCGAGCAGAATGTTGGCCGTCTTGACGTCTCCATGGAGGATCGGCGGCGAGGCAGAGGAGTGCATGTACCCAAGCGCCTCCGCGGATTCCGCCGCAATCCGAAGACGGGTGTCAAGGGTTATATCAGCCTTGAGATCCTTATCGTGGATGTAATGGTAGAGAGTGCCGTTGGAGACGAACTCGTAGACCAGCATGGGCACTTCTACCTCGAGGCAGCAGCCGAGCAGCTTGACGACGTTCCTGTGGTTGATCTGGGAGAGGATGAGCATCTCCCTCGCGAACTCCTTGGTCTGGGCCTCCTCCATCATCTTGGACCTCTTGATGGCCACCACCGTCTTGTCCTCGAGGACACCCCTGTAGACGACGCCGTGGCCGCCGCGGCCGAGGACACGGTCGGCGGCGAAGCTGTTGGTCGCCTTCTCCAGCTCCTCCTCGGAGAATATCTTGAACCCACCCGCTCCGGCGCCGGCACTGCTGTAGGAACGCATCTGCTGCTGCAGGATGACGCCCCCGTTCTGCTCGAAGAACCTCTGCTTCGTTCTGATGAGCTTCCTCTTCTGGAGCCCCAGGTAGAGCCAGAAGCACATGAACACTGACAGGAACACTCCGACGCTGACCCCTGAACATCATCGCTTATCAGTATCCCGGTAAGAATTGACGAAATTTCCAAGCATGGTAATCTATGGACGGGTCAGTCACAGGGTGATGTGTTTGTGTACCTGTAACCACTTTGAGAGCTAGCGTAAACTTGTCCTTGGGCCGACAACCGTTCTGCTGGTAGGCATCCCCATCGGTTCCCGGACGGCATTTGCAAGTGTAGTTTCCCGGCAGATTTGTGCAGTCTCCGTAGCATGGATACTTGTCTGGGCGACGGCACTCATCGATGTCTGATCCGTTTGCAAATGCAATTTGGTTTCATCATTGGGCAAGGCGTAAAAAAGAAAAAGGCTATACTGATGCGCTCATATAAAAATAAAAATGCATGTTTACCTCTGCATCCGCCGTCGAGGTAGGGGTTCCCCTCGTATCCCTTGGAGCAATTGCAGCGGTAGCCGGCGCCGTTGGTGGAGGTGACGCAGTCACTGTTCGCACTCCGGCACGCGTAGTCCGTCATGTTTCGCTTGGCGGCGCTGCAGTTGCCGGCGTTCCGGATGCCCCAGTCGAGCACGACGGGCACGTCGAAGTCGTCGGTCCGGTTGAGGAACACGCGGTCGCTGTAACTAAACCACTCGGTCTCGACTAGGAACACGTAGTGGCACGTGGTGACATTGGAGGCGAAGGCCGGGTCCCCCTGCCCCTGCTGGAAGTTGATCTGGTGCGGCTCGTAGAAGTAGACGGCCGGCGGTATAGCGCTCTGGCAGCAACCCACGCCGGTGCACGACCCCTGCCCTGGAATGTTGTACTGCGACGGCCGGCACACGGACATGCAGCCGCTGACGTAGTAGCCTTTGTCGTCGACGAAGTAGCCAAGGTTGGGGCAGCCGATCGCGACGAGGCGGTTCTTGGCCGGGGAGAAGAAGAAGGGGCTGGCACCAGGGCTGCCGCCGAGGGACATGTAGGCACCCGGCCGCCCGCCGACGTACCCCCCCGTGGAATTGAAGCATTCGCGCGTCGCGTTGAGGTACGCCCGAGCCTCGCCGTCGACGAGGGACAGGCCGGCGAGCTGGTGGTCGTAGCCGTAGACGGTAAGGCGGGGCGGGGAGCGGGAGTCGTCGCAGAGGAGCTGGAAGCCTCCGGTGCCGTCGTCGCGGTAGCACCCGGCGCCGATGCCGAATGGGTAGGGGATGGTAATGTTGCCGCAGCTGTCGCGGCAGCCCGGCCGCGCGACCCCCAGTGGAAGTGTCGCTGACGACGGTGGTGGCGGTGGCTGCCGCTGAGCTAACGCCGCCGGCGCCAGCAGCACGACCAGTGCAGCAATGGCCTGCAAGCTTCTGCGTGGAGCGGTTGCCATTTCTGAGGTCGTGCTTTCTGACAGACAGCGCCGGGCTTCTCTTTGCATATAACGTGTGCGAGATGAGATGCGCTACATTGCTTCTACTACCTGCCTTCTGCCTTCACGCGTAGTGTAGCGGGACACGTGCTTCCACAAGTGGATGGTCGGTTTGACTTGACCGGGCTGGGGAGCGCCGCAGCTTCGGGTAATCGGGTGTTGGATGGTCAGACGACTTGTGTACGCATGGCTGGTCCTCCTCGTGCTCTAGTTGATCGAGTAAACAATATGTGAATATGTGATGATTGTTGGAAATATATGTAGTACGCAATTTTACCACTTTTTTAAGGAATATTGTGTCTACATATACACAATAATAAATGTTCTATAAACAAAGCATACAAGCAGGAACACTCGTGTTAATCGGAACGTAACCATGTAAATAATACTTGAAGCAATAGATACATAGCAAGTCTAGACGAAAGATACGCTGCGTATAATAAATAGTACTGTAAAAAAGAAAAGCTAGTGAGGAACTGAAGATTGATGCAAGTGTTATCGGTACCGCGCGCCATTCCATGGGGAGAGGATCTCCACCTGGAATTTGATTAATTTAAACAAAAGAAGTTTGCTAATAGAAGCAGAATCTTTAATTCTACAGTACGTTTAAGTTGAGGCAATCAATAGCTACAAATATACTCCCTCCATCCCAAATTATAAAACATTTGACTTCTTTAACTTCAAGTTTGACTACTCGTCTTATTCAAATTTTTTTTGCAAATATAGTTAAAATTAAGTTGTTCTTGTAGAAATTTTATTAATAAACCAAGTCACGGCAAAAGAAGTGATATTTTGCACAATGAATAAGATGAATGGTCAAACTTGGTGTAAAAAAAATCAAACGTCTTATAATTTAGGATGGATCGAGTATTTTATACATGTTGAGTGTGGGCTTCCATATCCACACGAAGGGGTACACCTCTGCCTCGGTACAGAGCCACCGCCGCCACTCCTCGCTCCTCCGCTGCCTCAGCTCGTAGGCCCCTCTCTTTCTTTCTCTCCCACGTATCTACCGGACATTAAAAGAGAAGGGAACCCACATATTATTAGGATTTAGTCTAATAAATATTTCAATGAAATCAAATGATTTTTAGTTGGCATCGTGTTTCCTACGATGACTTTGATGATTGCTATGATGAGATTGTCGTTGCAGAGAATGACCAATTTGTAACCTTTATCTGTAAGAGAAGGGGTGCTTTGGGGAGCCTCCTATGAGAATAGCAACTGACAGCGGAACTGTCGATATTCTTTCAGTGATTTAGATGCGTTTTGGACTGGTTACGAGACGTTGAATCTTACGGCATGCTCAATGTTTTGCAGTTGGCCGTTGGATTTGACTTAAGGACTATACTTTGGCTCCGACGTTCAAGAGAAACCATTGGAGGAGGAAAAAATGGAAGAATCTGAATAGAATATTATGTATTTTCTATTTTAGTTTTTTCATAATTTGGGGATGTACAGTGACAAAAGTTTAATACAAGTCCCCCTTCCCTTTGCAGAAAAAACACACGAATTTTGTTAATAACTTTAGCCTCCAAACTCTCAATGTCTCTTTACCATTACAAAGTTACAATTGTCTGTTTCTTGCAAGGATCCTCACTGATTCAAATCAAGGAAGTTAAAGAGTTTCTTTTCTTGCGAACTGAGCATAGTTTCACTAGTAGGTTCCTTATAAAGAATCTATTGGATTGACTTTGTTAATTTTAAGATTTGTTGGTCTAGAGTTTTTTAGGGGTTTGTTAGTCTAGAATTGGTCATACATATATAGGTGTGAAATTTGTTTTCTCGAAATAAAAAGCAAAAGGGTTAAAGACTTTGTTGGGCCAACGGGGAGGCTGATGCACTACAGAAGCAGAGGTCCAAACTAAATAGTCTTTGGGCTTCTCTGCCTGGCCTCGGCATGTCTGCCGCCGTCCCAAACCAGCCCATCTCCCCACGGCCCATCGTCCCAAACCGATTGGGCGGAAGACGTCGTCCCGCGGGCGCGCGCGCCGCGTGGACGACGAGGTCCCCGTCTCTCCGTGCGAGTGACACGAGCCGGCCCACGTCCCCGCCCCGCTGGACCTCCGCCTCGGCCTCGGCCGGCCAAAACCCTCGCCAAAATCCCCCAACTCCACCACCACTTGTCTCGCTTTCGCTTTATCACTTGTCGACACCAACAGTCGCCCCTTCCCCGAGCCCGGGCGCCTCTTCACCGCCGCCGCCCCGTCGTCGCCGGTCGGGACGCTCCGGGCGGCCGCGCGCCCCCACAGAGGAATGTCCCCCGCGGCCCCCGCCCTCCTCCACCACCGCGGTACGCGACCACACCCCCACCCCCACTCCCCTCCGCCTCTCGTCTCCCGTGCCTACCTTGTGGCGCTGGCGCCGTCCACCTCTAATTACCTAGGGTTTCGCTCCGCGGCTCTGCCCTATCGCCTGTTGTTGGACGGCGTTTGTCCTGGCGCCCTGTGCCGTGCGCGCGCGGCGCGCCCCTGTCGTGACGGAGGGAAGCAATGCGCGCGATGTGGGGCCAGGGCAGCCTGCCTAACGGTCGAGGCTGTTTGCTGCTACGTGGCGCGGGTTCCCCAGATAGCGTCGTGTGAGAATGGTGAATCATCAGAGGAGACCTAACCGGGAGTTATGCGGAGAATGGAACTGTTGGAGCCAGTGAATTCAACCAGATTGCTCTGTGAAATTATAACCTTTTCTGTGAAATTCCTGCGTAGCAGATGGGGCAAATTACTTTTGCTCCTCATGGGGTGCGTCGTGGACAAACTAGAGAAATGTGGCTTCTGTAGTCCAGTGTAACGCTGCCAGCCTCATGTACTAAAAGAAACTGGGTACAGATCTGGTTCCCCAACTATAATAGGTCTTTGGAATCTTATCAAACCGATTGCAAATCCAAGCAGTGTTGAATTCACCGTCTACTCCAGCTCGCTGTCTTCATTTAATTGCAAGGGGCCAAGGGCTAATTAGTTAATTGATCAGGGATTTTGATCTATAAACGCCATGACTGGGATTCCGTATGATGTGTGTTTCATGCTTCATCCACGTTTTTACAATGAAAGCCTATCTAATTTATGAGTGATTATCTTTTCCATTTAGATGCCTTGCAGTTTCTTAGCTGCTCGGATGCACATGTTGACTAAGTTACTGGTCTTTGTTATATTCTGTTAGGTGACTGCCATCTTAATAGCCCCATGTTCAAAATGGATTGCATTTAATTCCCAGGTTTAACTTATATTAGACTTACTGTTAGTTGCTATTTCTTGGTATCATCGCCCAGTGCAGTGTTTTCATCTTTTTCGTACTAGGTGTAAACACCTCCCACTTTTGCGTTGTTTGGCTTTAATTAGGACAGTTTGTTAGCTGATTCATTAAGATGCACAGATCTACACTTACTGTATGCCGTGCACCTCCACTTCTGATGTAGCACTGTACGTCCCTTGCAGATGTACAGATAGGCCACATAAATGGTGCATACTCTTTAAGTGTCTTATCATGTTTCCATGATCAAGCTATGACTTGTGACTTTCGCTCTAGACAAAAAGGTGAATGTGGGCTTGTTTAACACTTTGTTTTTCGTATAAACACTTCTTGTAGGCTTTCGTTTTTTCTTAAAAAGATTCTGTAAGTTACTTTTATGTATCATCCAAGTGGTTCTGTTCTTACTAACTTTGATATGATATTTCTACCAAGATGTTTATATCAAAATCGTTCTTGTTAGCCATGCAATCTCGGTTTATTTCGTTATTGGCATCCCATATCATGTACGACAGCAATTAATGCATACAGTTCCATCTTAAGCTTCCTATTTCTCCCTAATTCACAAGTTCCTTCTAAAGCAATAACTAATGTACAGTGCTTTTGCTGCACAGGGGTCTCAGGCAGAGCAACCTTACCTGTGCATCATGGAGAAAGCAGAGTCCCTCCAGGAGCTTGTTTCATGGGCACATCGCCTATGTTGGGGCCAATGAGGGTATCCTTGGTATGTGGTGCAAGCCCCAACCACCATAGGCCAAGGAATTCGGATACATCGCGACAACAAAAAGGGGGGTCCTCCAGAGGGAAAGGCAAGTCATACCAGGATAAAGATGATTCTGAGAACATTGATGAATTTGATAGCGATATCATGTTCTCCAAGAACGGACCACCAATATCTTTGGCAAGCAATTCCCGTCCTCAAGCCACATCAGCTCCTGGGGAAAGAGAGAAGGAGATCGTGGAGCTCTTTAAAAGGGTTCAAGCACAGCTGCGAGCTAGAGGGAAAGGCAGGGAAGACAAGAAGCCTGAACCTGCAAAAGTGCAGGGTGAAAGGGGCAGTGTTGATTCACTTCTTAAGCTGCTTAGGAAACACTCTGTGGACCAGAGAAGGAAGAGCAGTGACGACAAAGAACAGAATTTTGATGTAATGAGGAGAAACAACGATTCTGGAAATAGACAAAGTTCAACCATCTTTGGCACAAAAAGTGACATCCAGGAAGAGCAGAGGAAGCCACCTCCGGCACCCTTCAAAAGGCCAGCTTCAAATTTCAGGCGAAGGTCTCCTGTTCCTGGAGTGAAGTTCCAGCCTGCTATCAATACGGACGTAGACAGAGATGCCGATCGCAAGTCCATCGGCAGTAATGTCGCCGATGCTGTACAGAAAGCTAAGACAGTTCTTGATGAGAGGACTGTTACAGATGAGCCTGACTCCATGTCTCCGTATGAACCTGATTCTGTAATAGAACCAGAAAATATTTCTTTGGAAGACCTTGATGACATTTTAGATGACGATGAAGAATCTGATACAGATGAACCAGACGATGAGTATCCAGAACCTTCTTTGGAAATCACTGATGTTACAGATACAGATGAATTGCACGAGAACAACTCCACGGAAAGTTCAGATCTAACCTCTCTGAAGGTTGCAGAGCTGAGAGAGCTTGCAAAGTCCCGAGGAATCAAAGGCTATTCAAAGATGAAGAAAAACGAGCTGATTGAAGTGGTGAGCAGCAGCATGGCTTGATGATAAGCGGGTGATATTGTCAACCTTTCAGTCCCACTTTGCTGATTGAAGTGGTGAGCAGCAGCATGGCTATTCCATTTGAACCCACTTTGCTTGGCCTGATCCGCTGCCTTTCAGTCCCGTAGAAAATTGTAAATGAGCGAGGCTAACATTGTTCTGGTCTGTGCTGATCTTTTGCTGGTTCTCATTTTGTACGCTAGTTTGCTAGACATTTAGCTGAATTGTGTGCCGAGTGGAGTAAGGTAGCTGAGAGCCTGAGATGCTGTTTGTGTACTAAATGAATGCACCACATCTGTTCTAGGTGTTGTTCATCTTTTCTACAGAGTTGACCTATGGGCTATGGCTATGCTGGACCGTTCGCTCATCATCTGGTAAGACTACTGGATTGGTCTTGCCGATATTGTTCTGAAACATCGTAGGTTCTTTCCTCCCCTTTTACCTGGGTGATGCTGCAGATGAACTCCGTACTGGCAACTCCTCTGAGAGAGGGAGAGAGAGAGAGATGTTGCCACATGGTGTTGCTTTGCTTGCATTGCACCCTTCTCTGTATCAATTAATTCAGGCCTTGTTTAGATGTAAAAACTTTTGGAATTTTGACACTGTACCACTTTTGTTTGTATTTGTGAAATAGTGCCCAATAATAGACTAACTAGGCTCAAAAGATTTATCTCACGATTTACAAGCAAATTGTACAATTAGTTATTTCTTTTATCTATATTTAATACTTCATGCATGTGACGCAAGATTCGATGTGACAGAGAATTTTGTAAACTTTTGGACTTTTGAAGGGATGTAAACAGGCCCTCAAGATGGTGCTGTGCTGCAACAAGGCCTATTGTTTTTTGTAGCACAGTACCACCATATATTTACCCTATGTATGAACAAGAACAAGTCCCTGATCTCTCTTTGCGTTGCAGGTGAATGAAGGCTGGCAATTATTGGCCTGCCCTGCGCTCTCGACGCCGTGCAGAGGTAGCTGCAGCTTTGCTCATGGTCATGGAAGACAGCAGGAGGAGGAGGAGCAGCCACCAATTACGCATTGGGTGGTTTGTTACTTTGTTCAGAGACAGGAGACTGTGTTGAGGCCGGCGGCTGCGTTATTGGCCTGTGCTTGTGTTCTTCCTTGTGCTACGCTAATCGTCATGTGGTATCGTGATCCACGCGGGCGGGTAGGCGGGGACTCTCGGCTCAGTCTGCATATGCTTTGGTCTCTGGCAGCCGTCAGATCTGGAGTGATTGGACGGTTAGTTGGCCTCCTCACGTGCCGCGTCTCTGCTGCTTGTCTCTCACCATGCTGACTGGCTCTGCTTCCGCCTGGGCCTGCTGGGCATATTGCGGAGCCCTGATTAAAGCTGGCCCAGCTCGATACGGCCGCAGTTATCATTGTACGTACTGCAACCGAGTCCCAGCCACTGCCCACCTCCTTTTTCTTCATTCCAAAAAAATAAAAATAAAGTAACGAGCACATTTTTGTCCTGTTGGCATGCAGTAGCCCCGTATTTGCACACAGGGGCCTTTATGCAAGGCTTCCTCCTTTTGCGTCTCCTCACTCATCTCAGGCCTTATTTAGTTTACCCAAAAAATCATTTTTTTTTTCAAAATTTCTCGTCACATCGAATCTTATGGCACATGTATGAAACATTAAATATAGATAAAAATACTGTAAACCGTGAGATGAATTTTTTTAACTTAATTACTCTATATTTGAACAATGTTTGTCAAATAATAAAAACGAAACTGTTACAGTATCCCAACTAAAAAAAATTGGTTTTTGGGAACTAAACAAGGTCTGATCCTACGACACAACAAGACGCTCGAGAGGCCAGCAACGCCGCATGCATGGACCGATAGATGCTGACCATTAATCGTCCAGCATGCATGCAGATGCAGGTAGGAAACCACGAACGAACGAACGAGACGACGAAGCCCCAGCAGACCAGACCAGCACAGCACAGGACGGACGTGTACAACGATCGATCGACAAGGTGTGCGTAGACACGTACGTTAGCTATAGGCCGGTCCCAGGCTGCGGCCCGCGTTGCTGTAGCGCGCCATCACTGTTGGAACTCTCTTCTCCAAGCTGAGGGCTGAGCCGCGGCGCGACAGCAGCAGCAGCTAGCTAGGCTGCCGGGCGCCGGACGCGCCGATACTGTTGCCGCGTCGGAGTAGGGCGACCCCTAGGCCTGCACGCGCCGTGCGACAGTGAGTGAACCCCCCGGCCCTCTGCGTGTGCCGAGTGCCGACGGCCGGGAAGTCGGGAACTCAAGGGCGACTAGTCCACATCACTCGCCCTGGCCCTGCTCATGCATATCATGGGCCATGCATGCATTATATATGCGGCCGTGCAGCATGCATGGACCATGTGTGATGTGTCCATATCGCAAGCAGCCTCTCGCACACATCAAACATGAGCACTAAGCACTGCTTGCTACCTATATCTATATGGTCACGTGTTCTTCGATCCCCTTTTTCTTATATATACTACAACGGAAACCTATTACGTGGTCATTTGGAGGAATGATAATTGTGTTATGTGTTCTGTCTTGTATTCGGTCTCTGCTAGATATATATGGGCAGTTCAAAACAAGGTCTCATATTGGATTCGGATTCTGCTAGCTTTGGATTCGAAATGTGGCCTCATCTTGGATTTGGACTCGAAATGTGTGGACAGTAAGAGTGAGATACAGAGGCATGGGAGAGTGATGCACAGTGGGATAGGCTGATTGTCGCCTGATCGAAGCTCAGTCTTGTCGTCCTTGAACTTTCAAATGAACAATTCAATTTTCAAAATTTTCTTTTGGGTCCAGTTTCATCGTAGGGTTTTCAAAGTGACGCTTCAGTTCTTAAATTCATTTTGGGCTTAGTTTTGTCCATGAGCTACCATAATGCATTTTAGTATTAAACTTTTCTTTTTGGCTCAACTTCATCCCTTATTCTACAATGGGACTCCGTGATGTTACACCCGGTCAACTTTAGAACCAATCTCGATTCGAGATGGATGGTCATCATTCGATACTAATGTCCCTGGTGACATCATCCCCAGCTATCGAGCCAAATAGCACACTTTCAACATTTATATATATCCTCAAATATGAATAATTGGATCATTATGATCCGATATCATATTGTTCATTTATAATTACACTGTTTCATTTAAGTAACTAAATATTATATCTAGCTTATGACAAAAACACATTACTTTTATGCACAATAGGTTATTAGTTGAGCCTGATGCTAGGAATATTGTCTTAAGGGAAAAATTGTAGATTTGTTGTTGTTCTAATTCATCACTGTGTTCCCAAGGTACTAAATTGCATTTGTAGCAGCTGCAATTACTCCCACAAAAGCAATGTAGTATCTAGTTTATAGTTCAAGATCGAGAAAGATATTTCCTTGATTCTTTTTTTTCTTCCTGATTCATGGAATACTGCTTGTTTCTAAAGATAAATCCTGATATTTGAACTATTGGTTTGAATATTTGTTTCAATAGTTGATACTCTCCTATATTGCTTCTATTAGATTAGGTGGGTAGCAGATCACCATCATGTTTCATCAATTTAATGCCAACATTGGTTTGTCCACTCTTTCTAGGCACCGGTGTATAAACGATGCCATTTAAAAGAATCCATTACAATTATTGATGACCATTAAAGAGTTTCTAGACCGTCTACAAATAATATATGTTTTATCTGAATCTCCAGTCACCACTCACGAGACTCACGAGGGGTGTTGGAGCTGATTAGGCATGTGGTGTGGTGTTCCACATAGGTCTAGGAATGAAGTTGAGCTTGAAAAGAAAAGTTTGAAGACTAAAATATACTTTGGTAGTTCATGGATGAAACTGAGCCTGAAATGCAAAGCTTGAGGGATTGAAATAGTCACTTTAATAGTTCTAGGATGAAACTGAACTTGAAACTAAACTTATGGCGTCTAAACTGGTGAAACAATCATTTAGACGATCGAGGGATAAAATTAAGCCTGAAGCAATAGTTGAAGGGACTAAAATGGCTATTCCACCAAAGGGTAGTTTTTTTCTTCTTCTTTTCATATAGGTATAGATGTATACATAGATGGAACATCCTTGTATTTTTTTTTTACATAATGAAAAAGTCTCAGTTTCACATACTTGCTTGTTCAACACAAGAAGAAGTGTCAACTCATAATTACAGGTAAACTCAATCTTTATTAACCTCATGTACACTGATTATGATTGCTGACCAATAGGCAAATAAAATGAGAAGCTATCCACTGAAAGCGAAAAAAAACTATATATCTCTCCATTGCTAGAGTGGACAGATATATAGTTGGCACACCTCTATCGGTCGTTCATTTTTTTTGGCACACCTCTATCGGTCGTTCATTTTTTTTTTCTATGGTCATCCGTGCGCTGCAATGCAACAGAGCCGGTCTTGACATGTACAGCAAGTGGTAACTATATGGAGTAGTGACTAATAACAGTGACTACTGGTACTACGACGACGACTATATATGTGTGTCTTGTTGTGCTGTACAAGGCGGGAGGCCGGCCGGGGACGGGGAGGCTAGCTGCCGGCTTTAATCGCGGGCACTGTTGGTCCGGCGAGCTATAGGTCACCGTCAAGATTCCGGTGGTGCCACCACCACGCTGCCACGTACGTCGTCGTGTGTATATGCGTCATCATATATCTCTACGACCATTACATACCCCATCCATCCATGGATGACGATACGTACGATCGCACAATAACTCGCGTACCGTGGTGGACCGTGTGGTAACTGTACGCAGAGAGGAAGCATAAATAGGTGCCCGGCCAGGGGCGCGCTCCAAGCTGGCGCGCTGATCCACGGCCGGCAGCAGGCGCCGCATGTGATCGAGATGTGACCAACTGGGCCGGGGGCTAGCTAGCTGCTTTGGCACCGAGCGCCGGCCGGATCCCCGCTGCCGGCTTGGCCCCCGCCGTATCGCCGGTGGGGCACACCGCCTGGTGCCGGCCGGCCGCGCCCGCCCGCCGCCGCACAGCGCCGGCTACAGGCGGCCGGCCGATGGTGGTGGCCACCAGCAGCGCGCGCGCAACCCCGCGGCGGCATGCCTGCCGGGCGCTGGCCGGCCGGCCGATCCCCTGCCGCTGCACGCGACGAGACGCAGCGGGCGGGCGCGGCATGATTTGATTTGATTTATGTCCTACGTACATATATGATCATGGTCACGACCAAAGCGCGACCTTTTGACCGGCCCATATATGCACACACACACGCATCAAATCCATGCTGTACGTGTCCGATTCCGATCCGTCTACCCTCGATCAGCTAGCTAGCTCTGCGTGTCTGCTGCATGCACGGTCATTGTCGCTCCATCGCCATGCATGCATGGGAATCAGGATCTGAATCGGACGGCGCTGTTGTATGCATGCTAGCTCTCAGGCCTTGTTTTAGTTTCAAAATTTTTTTGATTTTAGGTATTGTAGCGCTTTTGTTTTTATCTAACAATTATTATCTAATCATGAATTAACAAGTCTTAAAAGATTTATCTCGTGATTTACAAGTAAACTGTGTAATTAGATTTTGACTATATTTAATGTTTGTGGCGTAAGATTAGATTTAATAGAAAATCTTGAAAAGTTTTTTAATTTTGGGTGGCTAAATAAGGCCTCACTCGCTCGATCATCCACCGTACAGAGAGCTTGTGATAGATCGAGCAGCAGCTAGCTAGCTGCATGATGCATGCTCCATCGATGCACACCCCGGCCTGTTCCTGTGCTGTGTGCACACAGTGGGTACAGTAGGTCGTAGCGACTCTGTACATGCATGCAATGTAGCGTGTACACGAGCCTAGCTATGCGCGCATCTTTGGTCAGGGTAGGTTAGGTCGCGACGACTGTAACGTGCAGTGTGCGGTGCATGACATGCATGCGTCCTACAGACCGACCGCCAAAGCTGGGCCAAATCCAATATCAATATTAATGTTTTCTTATCGAGTATAATGAGCATCCCAAACCTTTTTGCATAGTTTGTTTTATAAATGAGAGAGTTTGTCAAGTCCCAAATAAATATGACAAAGGTGAAAGAAGCAATCTTCAATGATTTCACATTAATCACTTGGCAAAAAAAGAAAATCTAGCGGCGGAAGCGAAGGAGTAGTCGCGTGACCACGCGCGAGGGCGACGGATTTCGCGCGAGGGACGCAATGCCAAGTGCGGAGGGGCTTGGTATATGCGAGTCCTTCCCCTCTATTATACAAGTTAACAAAATTGCAAAACTCAATTACCAAAACGGTGGATATGTGTTTGTTTAGACTTTTTTGTAAATACATAAATGCAAAACCTATTCAACTCACACACTCACACGCGTGCGTCCGTAATGTGCAATACCACCAAACATACACAATATATGTACCCTAAAAATTCTGAAAATTTTCATAAAAATGTGCGATCACCAAAGTTTGAACCCTGGGGTAGTGTCCCACGTACTGCATAGCCCTACCACTGGACACACAGCCTCATTCATGCAATATTTCTGTTTTTAATAGTACAAATGGAGACGGTGGGAATAAGCATGGCTGGTAGCTCTAGGGAAGAAGAAGCTGCAAAATTCCTTTATCTAGCTAAAACAAGAAGAAGCTGCTGCAGAAAAGCACATCCATTATTTGGCTGATAGTTTCAATTTATTTTGGTTATAAACAGATTATAAGGCGTCTGAGTGGAGGGTTCATGTCCCACTTTTCCTTTTTATGTGTTGGAAACAGTGTGAACTGATTTCTTCTCCATGAAACTCGTTTTACTTCCATGGAGCTTTGATCATCTCTCGCACTTGGTAAATATTGTGTCATGTTAGCATATTTGCTAAGTTAATACCTAATTAGTGCTCATAAAATTCTCGTGTTACTATACAATGAGACGCTACCGACGACAGGTAGCAGTGACCACTGAGACCAGCCCGATGGACTCCGTCAGTCTTCTCTCGTGGATTTGTTGGTCTAGTAGTCTTCGAAGATGTTCATAGAGAGGTAGGACGTGTATGTATTTATACAGAGTGTGTATGCGTCATGAGCATCTGCCGATCTGCGTTATATTGTATAATCTCAAAGAAAAGTGATGAACCAATGAACGGGAATAAGGGCCAGGCCGTGGCCGGTCATACATGCAGTGCCTGCCTATCTAGTTTGCTGCCCGCCCGTATGTACTATCTCTATCATAAGAAAAAAAAAACAATTCTAGGTACATTTTTCGTTAAAATATTCAAAGTTCAACCAAATATATACAGATAAGAAAATATTAACGTTTTTTAACTGGGTATGTTATAAAATATCTTATGACAAATCTAATGATATTTTATTTGGTGTTATAATTATTAATATTTTTTTAATACATACCTTAACTTGATATTAATTATATTATATTAGAATTGTATTATTTTGTGGATGAAGTGGCTGAGCGTAGTACGTGCAGGTGGTCAAAGCAGTCAGGGGCATAAACTGTTGCATGCGCTGGTACTGGCCAGTAAATGTAGGCAATGTACTCACAACTCACGAGACAGAGAGAGAGAGAGAGCATGCATAGCATAGACGAGATGACAGTGGTGTAGTAGTGTGGAGAGTACAGTATAGGCTTTGTTTAGTTAGTTTTCAAGATTCCTCGTCACATCAAATCTTATGTCACATGCATGAAACATTAAATATATACGAAAACAAAAACTAATTACACAGTTTAGCTGTAAATTACGAGACGAATCTTTTGATCCTAGTTAGTCCATGATTAGATAATATTTGTCACAAACAAACAAAAGTGCTACGGTACCGAAAACTTTTCACTTTTCGGAACTAAACGAGGCCATAGTGCAAATCTCGTGGCTTCTGGCTGGGGGTCTCTCTGCATGCATGGTGCACGGGTACGGTGCTCAGAGTCTGGCTATAGCTGAAGGAGAGGCTGGGAGCGAGAGGGTGGTGGTGCAGTGGTGGTGAGATAGATAGATGTTGGTACGGCGCTGGGCGGTAAGGATAGTACCATCGTGTCAGCTGGTAGCTAGGCGAGTGAGTGGTGATCCCAATGCAATGCAATGCATACACACGCTGACGCTGTGGTGGCTAGCGGCCGGCCATGTAGTACGCAGCAGCAGCTAACTCCAGTACTGCCACCAGCCAGCATTCATTCATATGCATGCCTCCATGCACGAGCTGAGGCCCCCGGCCGGCCGGCCGATTCCACCACACACCATCATGCTACTGCTTTGCTTTGCTTCGCTGATTGCCCATTGCCATCTCTCTCTCTCTCTCCTCGTTTTATTTCTTCCTCTTTAAGCGAACAGTGTCGGCCTGAGCCTCTCACTTTAGCTGCCTTCCTTTATTTGGACAGACATTCTATGGCTCGCCAAACTCAACTGCTCACCCGTCCTCCATCCAGTATTTGTCGATGCTGCATATCATCCTTTGGACGACCACCCTGCACTGCTGCTCAGCTCATCGATCGATCGCTCCGTCTCGCGGCTCGATTCCAACTGCTACACACATGCAGCGCATTCATGCATGCATTATGCATGCATCAACCAATCAGATCAGGTTCCATGCATTCATCAGACCCGGCCGGTCCGCGATCGAGCCGCTTGCATTGCATTGCACGCGTTGCCTACCACATGTGTACAATACCACGATCCATCATGCATGTAGTAGTATCCTGCTTGATGTGTTCTTTCCCTTGCATGCCTAGTAGGCTCCATTATTTGGAGGTATATATTGGCATGGTTATTTAAATCACTTGCTTATAATTTTTTTCTAATATATGATTCGATAATATAGCATCTTATATAATAGAATAGTGGTGTAATAAAGGAGAAATTAGTCCTATAATATTAAGCATTTTCTCCATTCTCACATTTTGCGTATGATGCTGGTTTAGCTTAATTTTTGACTAAAACCTACTAGGTCAAACAAGGAAAAATCAAAAGGAGTATGCATCTTCCTTTTTTTTCAATAATTAGCAGGACCAGTGCTATATCATATAATAAGAGGAGCAAACCAAAGCCTTACAATTTTTTTCTGTTACAAATAAGAAAGGGCATAAACACCAAAAAAGGATCATTAGGGTAATAGAAGAAACCCGGTAGATCTTGTTACGAGTCATATTTCTTCTTTGATTCCAATTATGTGCCTTATTTACAAATGTTCTGAATCGATTACATGAGGATTCCTGGTGTTGTTCTCTATTGCGTTGCATCTTGTCCTTGTAGCCACTTCTCCCCACCACTCTTGCAAACGTGTATGCATTTAGTTTTTGATGAGGTTCATCCATACTTCCTTGGTGAACGGGCACAATAGGCACAAATACAAGGCCATCTCTGGTTCCTAGTCACACCACAGGCAAATGGGATTGCTAGGCCAATTTCTCACATCAAGCTTGTCCACCATAACTACTTTCACTTGAACCAGTAGCCAAGCAAAGAATTTTAGTTCCCCATCTGCAAGCGCTGTCTAGATTGACTTTACCTTAAGATCGAGAACAAACGGGCCTTTGAATTGTACCAAGTTTACAGATTTTATAGTGTAGTTGTCGTTCGCTATCCACCTCCACAATAATTGATCTTCTTGTTCATTGAGTTGGACGAGGTACTAAAGGCGCACAGACTTGGCCATCTATTTGTTCCACTGTCCCCATCTACCATAAGCCTCATGTCCAATTGTTGTTGAGCAGATTATCTTTCACTTTCATGATTTTTCCTCCATGGCAATGGGTACATGTTAGGCGTTATGTCAATCAGTGCCTACCTACTTAGCCATGCCGAGTTCTTCTTAATTCTATGAAGGAGTGACTCTGGTGGGAAGCGAGGTGGGGAGGAGGTGAGAATCAATTCTGAAGTAATTCCTATGGCAAATGAATGCAGAGCAGCGAGAATTGAGTTTTTTAGCTCCTAGCTTGTAGTGTAAATGGAGAAGTGATTCTTGTCAGCTTGCCACATTTTCTAATTACCCATGCCATTAGGGCCATCTAGTATTGACAGACATGGTAGCTTGCTAAGATAGGTGTGTCACAAAAGGAAGGGGAATTGGTTTATGAGGTGCCATGGGGGAGAAAAGTGGAGGTATGGAGGATGTGGGGCAACCCATATAATGTGGGTGCATGCATGAGTCATGTGTGAGCTTAATGACGTCTGGGAGTGCCGAGAGGTGGAGCAAGAGATAGGAGGTTGTGTAGTCGGGAGCGGTGGTAGCCTGGAAAAGGAGAAGGGAGAGGGAGGTAGCATATGGGCTCAGGTGGGGCATGAGTACTTAGGCTAGTGTGATAGGGTACGTGTCAAAATAGCCCTACAAAACCATCAAGGGTCATCTAAACATTATTAGATATCTTAAAGGACACAATATCAGGTTTTATTATTGGCGGGGTCATGTACATAATCTTTTTATACTAGGAGGTTATGTAAGCCATTGTACTATTTGCTGACTCGATGCCATGTTATCATCCACGTAATATGTCGCGCCATTGAAACCACCTTAGGAGTCATTAATTTGGGCAAGTTTTCAATAATTTAAGAGGTAAAATGCCTAAATTTATAGGTGAATAGGTGAAATAGACAATTGCCAATAGTTAGAGGGGTTAAGTAGACTTTTAATTTTCCCCATAATCTATGGTTAATTGGTTATCAAGGTGATTGTAAGTGCGGACTGACTTTGCAATTTGGTGATTACGTCAAGCTATAGCTAGTTGAGTGTGAGAGTCCTTGTTCTGCACACAGTTGAGTCCTGGGTCCTGCATGCGTGCAAATTTGTCCAACTCGACCAATTTGTCACGGATGTACGTAATTAATTAATACTTAAGAAGGCTACTTAACTACACCAAATAATAATAACCTGATATGATGAAGGTGCAGCACACGTACGCACACAGAACCATATACTATACAGGGTGTGCGTACGTACGTGCACGATCGATCCAAACCTCAGATATGATCAACACTACTGTGCATGTTTACCTTATCTTTCTAGCATATATATGCTTATGCCCCACGGCTATAGGCACCACTTACACTTGCTGTGCAATCAGACTTGAGACCACACATATATACAGGAATGAGAAGTACGTATATATATAGTGCTACTATTCAGATGTGGGATTTGTCCTATGTAAGTATATATGTTCTTACATAAAACGTATATAAAAAAGGTGAAACATCATGTGCTATATATGCATCTCTCTCTATATACAGGATTCGGTCTCCAAATATAATGCAACTAATACACTGAAGTACCACAAGATTGTGTTATATATATTCCCCATGGATATATATGCATGTCCCTTTTCTATATATAGCTAGCTACTATATGTTTTTAATTAGGCCTCCTCTATTTGGAATGAAGGAATTGTTTTTCTGTTTTCTATGTTTTCTCTATAGAAATAAATTAATTTATATGAAATTTCTGTGTCTCAAAAGAGTACTTAAGCCTTGTTTAGTTCCCAAAAATTTTGCAAAATTTTTCAGATTTCCCGTCACATCGAATCTTTAGACGTATGCATAGAGTATTAAATATAGATGAAAATAAAAACTAATTGCACAGTTTAGTCGGAATTGACGAGACGAATCTTTTGAGCCTAGTTAGTCCATAATTGGACAATATTTGTCAAATACAAACGAAAGTGCTACTATTTCTATTTTGCAAAAAAATTTAGAAGTAAACAAGGCCTTATATGTTATACTATGTAGCTAGCCATAGCACGCTATCACTAGCACCAGTGTGGGGGCACAGTTCAAGTACAGATGCATGCATGTATGCTGCGAAGAGAGAAGTGTAAAAAAAAGTGCACATATCATATCTAATGCAGATGCATGCGCGCGGCATATGCACGTATGGACCTAACTTGCTGCTGCAGTGCACACTGCACGGCGGAAAAGAAAGAAATTAAAAGGAGAATGGAAAGCCACGCCCACGCGGTTTGGAATTGAAACAGCCTTGTTTAGTTCAAAAAAAAATTGCAAAATTTTTTCAGATTCTCCATCACATCTATGCATAGAATATTAAATATAGATGAAAATAAAAATTAATTGCATAGTTTGGTCGGAATTGACGAGACGGATCTTTTAAGTCTAGTTAGTTCATGATTGGATAATATTTGTCAAATACAAACGAAAATACTACAGTGTCGATTTTCTAAAAAATTTTGGAACTAAACAAGGCCGAACCTACTCTCCCTCCATTAAAAAAAGTCGACTAGGATTTTGTTTTGGTGAAACTTTTCTAAATTTAATGACAAGTTTTGTAAAAAAAATGTTAACATTCGTATCTTCAAGTAAGATTATTATAAATATATTCACGCTCAATCTAGTGATACTTTTTTTTTTGCGAAAGCAATCTAGTGATACTTCTAATGCATTATAAAAGTATCTTCAAAGAGATTAACTTTACTGATCTCTTGTATATATCTAATCAAAGTCAAAAAAATATTTAACTTCTCAGAAACAAGAATATAGGATAATTAAAGAGACCGTTGCCCATAATGCATACGCATAATCCAGCTTCATTATAATTAGGGCCTTGTTTACTTCCACCCAAAATCTAAAAACTTTTCAAGATTTTCCGTCACATCAAATCTTTAGACACATGCATGGAGTATTAAATATAAACAAAAATAAAAACTAATTGCACAGTTTGGTCGAAATTTACGAGACAAATCTTTGAAGGCTAGTGAGTCTATGATTGGACAATAATTACCACATACAAAAATGAAAGTGCTACAGTGTCGCGAAAAAATTTCAGCAAGAAACTAAGTCCTTCCTTTTGCTTTCTTCCTTTCTTTCTAGGAGTAGATATAGTTTTGTACACACCACCCGTGCAAGCTCGATCGATCTCGATCTGTCGTCTCTCTCATCTCATCTGGAGCTAGCTATGCATGACAGCGAGTTGTCGATCCTGGGCGGCCGCCGGGCGGGCGGGATTGGCAGCAGCTAGCAGGGGCTTTTTGACCGAGACGAGACGATTAGAGCCGCTAGGACGATGGGCCGGGGTGTCGTCGACTCGACATGCTTGATACATCATCTATCCGAGCATCTCGCGGGGGCCCCGCGCCGCAACAGTGTTCCTGATTGAGTGATTGCTCCATCCTTTTGCATCTCCAACACCCCCTCGCTCGCATTGCACGTTCAAGAGATATAGCTAGCGAACATCATCGTCCATCTCATCTCCATCCAAATTAATGAAAAAGGGGTAGCCACTTTTTCTTTTAAAAAAACACTCTCTCCATTCCATATTGTAATTTATGTAGCTCGGGCATTAATTTCTAAGTACATAGTTTTTTTTTTTGCTATGTATACTTATAAGATATAAATAAATTATGTCATAACAAAAACTATATATATATTAAAAAATCAAAATATAATGACTTATTACAATCTAAAATAGAGAGTTGCTAGCTATGAATCGATCGAGGAATTAAACTACTTGGTTTCACTTGCCTTATTTTATTTCCTTCCCCACTCATATCTCCAATCAGTTGAGGTGGTCATGGGCAGTCCGGTGAGGTAATTGTTGCACCGCTATCCGGGTGGTGCAATATAATCAAAGGGGTACGTAGAGGGTCAGGGTGAGAGAACTCAATTAAATTGATTATTCTGGACCGTAGTGGTAATAATGATGGGGGTCGTGGGACATGGGAGTAGGAGGGGTGCACGGGAGGGGGAAGCGTGGCAGATAAACCCATTGGCAAGAGACAAAAACTTGGGAGAGAAAAACAGAAGGGGTCCAGAAGAAGGTTTAGCTTGATGAAAAAGAAAGCCATGTCTGACAAGATTTTGCATTAAAGAAAAATTTGGGGTGTATGTATTAAAAAACCTCCCGCAATATGGTATGGATTAGTAATTATCGAAATAATTTTTCTAAGAATAGTTTTTTTTTTGATAATCTGACAAGCTTTATTGATCAAGAATGGTTACATCGTTTGATAACAACGACACAATAAAAGAAGAGGGATCATCGTCCCAAATACAGCTCATTTTCATAATCATAGCTTGCCTAGCTAGCTCATGCGTCACCTGATTAGCTTTTCTGTTTAAGTGTTCGATAGAGATCTCCTGGAATCATCGAAGTAGAAAAATTATTTCTCGCCCTCACACATAACCTCCCGGGAGGATGAAAAATGTTGTGGTGCTCGATCAATTAACATGACTATGGCATAGCAATCATAGTCTATTTCCATGTTCCCCCCTTGTAAGGAAACAAGAGATTGAAATATGCGGGATAGTAGCATTAATAATTTGTCGGACAATCAATCAAATTGCTTATATGTCTTCTTATGGGTATTTTTTGTTTGAGGGACGAGGCAATCCATCACTACCTTATCCGCACATGCATATTTAGTTTGGAAAACATAATATAGATTATACAATTTTTGAACAAGATTAATGTAATCATGATATATATAATCTCATTAGTCAAACCCACCACCCTAATATAGATCGAACAAGTCGGGCACCATTTGTGGCACTAGGAATTTCGTAACAATCCCTCTCGTGACTATAATATTTTCTACTAAGAAATTAGATTGCTAATAAATTATTTATTTTGCAAAACTTTTTTTCAAGTGTTTCTGTACATGATTATTGTGGAGACTAAAAGGCTCCTCATACATTTTGCAAAACAACACAAATGTGATATTTTGTACTACGTACGTACGTCTGCCACACTGGAGCGCCAAGTCAGTGTGCATGTATATATATTAGGATTTGTATGTACATGTGATTTGAATTAACCGGTGAGTTGTCGTCGTACGAGTTCGAATGAACGACCAGATCTGTGCGGGAAAGGGAAGTTAGGGTTGGGCTGGTGTAGAGCGAGGCCAGATCTAGGATGCGTGGGCAAGTACTGGTCTACTGTACACTACGCTGTGCCATTCCGAAAAAGCAGTATTTACCACATGGAACTAACTTTCGATTCACTTGTCACTGTCCTCCTCCCTCCTCTCTTCAAACAACTTTCAAAACTCTCTCTTTCTCCTGACAAGGACTGCTCTTACTGTGCATAAGATAGTGACCTTCAAACTAACATGTTGTTTGTATTTAATTACTGTGCCACTAATTTCTGCAACATTCTATACCTAGCTAGCTAGCCAAACCACCAGCGTAGTATTATTGAGCATGGTGCATGGGCACCTGTTCTTAGCATTGTTTTATATTAGTCGCATCTGCTTTAATTATTCTCCCGGCAAATATACTTTACCTAAAAATTAGAGCAAAGATAGATGGAAGTTAGGTACTATAACTTGATTCCATTTAGTTCCTATACTTATATATATAGATAATTAATAATCCAAATCAACATCTTACTCAATACAATACTCTTTGTGTCTCTAAATAAATGTCTTTCTTGTTTTCCAAGGAACTAACCACTTTCAATTATAACGAAATATATATAAGACAATAGTAATATTTATAATACATAATTAGTATCATTACATATACCATTGAATATATTTTCATAATAAAATTATTTAGAAATACAGATATATTAATATTTTCTATAAACCTAATCAAACTTAAAAAAGTTTAACCAACCCGAATAATATAGCTACACTTATTTAGAGATGGAGGAAGTATGTATTTAAGTTAAATATATAAATAATAATAGATATTTCTTTAAAGAAAATTTAATTATTTGCGTGGGATTCAGGTGGGACATGAAATCTTGACTGGCCTATATGTTTACGACAAAACTACAAGTATGGATATCAGACACCATACGTGTACATGGCAGGGATGCACAAATATAATATATGGGAATGCACCATGTACCATATTTCATGTCGTCTACAGTAGTAACATAAGTAACCTGTTCCCTTTATGCATATTTTTCCTATCAGGCCCTGTTTAGTTCCCAAAAGATTTTTTATCTCATCACATTGAATTTTTAGATATATACATAGAGTATTAAATATAGATAAAAAATAACTTATTATATATTTTACATGTAATTTGCAAGACGAATTTTTTAAATCTAATTAGTCTATAAGTAAATACTAATTACCAAATAAAATGAAAATACTACAGCCAAATCCAAAAAAATTCACTAACTACACAAAGTTTCAGTGCCCGTGCAACACTGATGGAAGAACCATCCCATCACCACTGCAACGATAGAATTTAAAAGTAGCAAAATATCGATAAGAAAATCAAAAGAAAGGCCATCACTCAGATTATCCTGCATGCAGTCATGTCATGTCATGCAGCTGCAGATTGGAGGCATGGAAGGAATTGCACATGTACCCTCTAAAAACAAATGACCGGTTCCCATATATAGATCTTGTGTTTCCTTTTCAAGTAAAACTGCCTTGAACACTGTTGATGACGACTAGTAAGCGATCTTATGTAGAGGTGGCTGGGACCTCAAAAAACGTAATCAAATGGACACCACATTTTTTAATTTGAATTGTGCAACGAACTTCACATGGGATATAAATGAATGCTAATATTTTCATTTGAATTTGATTCTAAAAAAATCTAAATCAAGGAACGATGTAACCATCTTACCATTACTCATTAGAAATTCTCTTGGAGACTCCATGTTAATTAATCCTCATGATATGTGCTAGGAAAAAAACAAATATCCTATAGAATATCGCAAAAATTAAAAAAAAACATATGGCAATCAGTTACTCTAACGTCATTCACAATAATAATAGCCAGTAGATCTATTATAATTTCATACTCACCTATGCCATTGTGAAAAATAGCCTACTGTTATATTAAATCTTTCACCCTGCCATTATATGAGAAATAATATAAATAGCCCATGTATGAGTAAGCAGTGGGGCCTCATATTTAATTTATCCATGAATTTATATATAACACCTATACTATATATATATATATCTTAAAGTTACTAGCCCATGTATGAGTAAGAGTTGATGGATTAGTCATTCAATGGGAATTAATGAAATATATTTTTGAAAAAAAAGACACTAGCTATTTTGGTAGGAAAAATCTGAAGAAATAAAACAAAATAGGGGAAAAGCCAAGGCTCTTTGTTTTTATTTGCTTCAATGTCCCCCTCTCTCACTCACTCACTCACTCACTCTTACTCTCTGTCTAGCTAGCCTCAAATCTCAATCCCTGCTTGCCTGCCTAACTAAAAGGCTAAAAACCTATCCCCTCCATCCCATCCCCCATCCCCACCCTCCCTTAGCTTCCAGCATCCACTGCCACCATCAACTGTTCATCCACCTCGCCAGAGCTTCATCATGCTGACTCCCAAGGATGACTTGACCACCTGAGCTGCTGAGAGCGTCAGAGCTGAGAGCATAGCATAGCATTTCTTGATCTATGTCGCTGGATGGATGGGGATGATTGGATCACTCACCAGGAGGCGGATCAGAAAGAGTACTAGCTAACCACTGCCAAGATTCCGCCGCGCCCCACGCATGCATCTGTGAGCGAGCTTACACGCCGCAGAGAATACTAGATCACGGCGCGGCACATTCCGTTCCGGTACGTATCGATCTCACCTGATCTCCTCCACTTCCTCTCGTCGTCGTCGTCCTCCTCCTCCTCTCTTCACCCCTGGACCTGGCCTTTTCAGATCAGGCGGCTTTTGTTTCGATCTGTAGTATAGATCGAAGCTCGCATCAGAGCAAGAAATGATGCTGCTGCTTCTTTCTTGTGTTGCATTGCTAATGAGTGAGAGTGACATATATACAGCAGCGCGCGCAGCAGGAACCGAGCGGCTAAGGATCGAGCGAGATGGATCACCACCATCACCATCACCACCACCACCATCATCACATGATCCCGGGCCAAGAGCCGTCGGCGGCGGACGGCGCAGCCCCGGACAGCTTCTTCCTTGGTCCCGCCGCGGCCGTCATCTTCCCCGGAGGCGCCGGGGCCTCGGGAGCCGGCTCGTCGTCGTCGGGCGCCGCGGCCCTCGGATCCTCCGTGGGGGGAGGAGGTGGGCCGTCGCCGTCCAGCTCCTCGCCGTCGCTGAGCCGGTACGAGTCCCAGAAGCGCCGGGACTGGAACACGTTCGGGCAGTACCTGCGCAACCACCGGCCGCCGCTGTCGCTGTCGCGGTGCAGCGGCGCGCACGTGCTGGAGTTCCTCAAGTACATGGATCAGTTCGGCAAGACCAAGGTGCACACGCCGGTGTGCCCCTTCTACGGGCATCCCAACCCGCCCGCGCCGTGCCCGTGCCCGCTCCGCCAGGCCTGGGGCTCCCTCGACGCGCTCATCGGCCGCCTCCGCGCCGCCTACGAGGAGAACGGCGGCACGCCCGAGATGAACCCCTTCGGCGCGCGCGCCGTGCGGCTCTACCTGCGCGAGGTGCGCGAGACGCAGGCGCGGGCCAGGGGGATCAGCTACGAGAAGAAGAAGCGCAAGAAGCCGTCGGCGGCTTCGGCCGCGGCGGCGGGGCCGTCGTCCGAGGGAAGCCCGCCACCGGGGCCGTCCGGCGGCGGAGGAGGACCCGACACGTCGGTGTCGCCGCAGTTCATCATGCCGTGAGTTTTTTTTTTTGTTCCTAGCTAGCTAGCTATAAGTGATCCATCGCCATTCGCCATCTACATTTCGGCCCTTCCCTTGATCGTACGTCCATCTGATGAGCTCCCAGCACCCAGCAGCGCGAGTTCGGAGTTCTGTTCTTGGAACGCCGATGCCAGTGCTGGTAGTAGAACAATCAAGTCTAGCTAGGCCATTGTTCTTCGCCTTCTTCTTCCTCTTCAGTGGCTTGCATTTTGCAAAAAAATTCTCGGTCCCCCTTTTTTCTTTTCTTTTCTTTTCTCTGTTTCATTCACTTGAACCATCACTGCGTGCGTGAGTACTGGTTTAATCGATCGTCGTCGCTGTTTTATTTACCTTTTTCATCAATCCATTGGCAGCAAGCAGTTTATGTTAGTTTTGCTTATTGGTTTGTTATTATATATATATGCTCCTCCCGAGGGATAGGATGCAAACTTGCAAGCAAGAACAGTTTGAGATTCCCTACCAATGCAAGCTAGCTAGCTAGTAGCAGGAGCTGATGCTGTGTGCTTATGCATGTTATGGCATGGTGTGGGAGAAGAGTTCAGTTTGCAGCTAGCAACAACAGTGGCAAAAGCTGTAGCTGTAATGCTGTATAGCTAGCTAGTAGCATCTTTCAGAATTTGTTCTTGTATGCAACTTGCAGCAACTAGCAGTTTGGTTCTGTTGCAGAAGCCAGCAGCCAAACTAGCTTGCTGTGCTATTCATTATATTGGCAGAACAGAAATATAATGCTTCATCACACTGGACTGCTGGTGTGTGCTTCGATTTCCTTTCTTAGCGGATCAAAAGGGCACAATGCATGCATATGTGGAGTAGAGGAGAGTGTGCTACCTGATTTGAAGCATATATAGTTTCTAAAGCCAGGAAAAACATATATATTTACCTAGCTACGACTTTTGTGTCTCAAGATCAATCTCTGGAAACACGTTTTATGTGTCAATTATTTATTCCAAGAGAATCCATATCTTGTAACTTCAACAATATATTTCTTCTGATGAGCTTGCAATTGCATGTTTAGTTTCGTTTGTGCTTGGCGTTGTTCTTATTTGCTTTGCATGGGCATTGTCCATTGTGATGGTATTGCTATGAACCGTAGATGATGCATGCTGCCTAGCTACTATATCATTTTTCACCCCTGAAAATTACGATGGCCAAAAAGGGCAGCTCCTGGGCACCAGCTGCAGCCCAGAAGAAACAAACATGGCAAGCAAAAGAAGCATGGAATGGGGGAGTCTTTCGAAAAAAAGAAAAGGTAGAAGACACGCAGGAACTGAAAACGTATAGTTTTTGGTTCAGTTGGTGCAGTGTGTGTACAATCGAGCAGCACCTGTTTTAGCCCATGCTTTCATGCTTCTGGCTATGCCTTTCCTTATTCATGTTAAAATTACTGGGTCTGGCTACATTATTTGCCTTCACTGATCTTGTCTCTTTCTCTGCTATGGGAGTATTATAGTAGTATATACATACATAGAACACAGACAGTCTTGGCAACGATCTTTTATCCAGATTTAATCCGGCATGCACTCATCAAACAATAACCAATTGGGAGGAAAAAATGCATATACAGTATGTTATGTGTATGTGTATTTGATTAAAATTTGTTAGGAATGTAGGAGTAATTGCTTAACTTCACTTGCGCATCTTAGAGGTCTCCAAACTTGGGAGGAAAACTGCATATATATATATATATAGTATCTTAGAGGTTTAAACCTAAATTTGATTGGTGCCTTACTTTATCCTTATGTATGGTTTGATGCGAATATGAGGTATGTAAGAAAATTTCAAGCTTATTATAAGGCTCCTAGCATTTGTATTTTTTATATTGCAGTTCTTGTAATTTTGTATTCAAAAGTACAGCTACGACTTTAGACAAGGGAGTTATAATTAATTTCTGAATATTTTAAATAATATTTGTGAAAATAAAAGTTTGGATGCTGCAGACATAAAGAACACACCTAAATTATACATGTACAACCAAGTCAAATAAACCTTCAGCCAAAAACAAATGCTTGAATGATGTATAGACTGTCCAAGTTATACAAAACAGATTTTTGCCCTTAATTTCTTTTATACAATATAGTGTCATTTGCTGAAGAATCAATATATACACTTTGAATACAAATCTATATTGATGCAGGTTTTATGTCATAAACTTATATGTAATTATTGGTCAAAGTCTGTAGAATTCGAATTTTCCCTATATAAATTCATTTATCATTCCAAATATTTTCCTTGTATAAAATTGTGATATTTCATTGTATAAAATATGTATGTGCATATATTTTAAGAGTCTATTCTTGTCACATGTCATGCCATTGATTCAACACCATCTATATACACATATTCTTTCTTTTTTCCAAAAGCAACATATATATATTATTCTTTCATATCATCTACTCTCCTCGCATATCATGATATGGTATTGATTCCACGAGCACAAGTAAATTCCTATTAAGACAGTTGTTGATTGATCATATCTTGAACCTTTCTGAGAATCCATCGGTTTCTTAGAGATTTTGTTTGTCCCCTTTTAGCATGCATAGTAGAGTAAAGGTTTTCATATGTGGATAGGGAATAGACAAAACTGATCCTCTATATTGTTCATTCCTCTACTATGATAAGATCATATAAGCCCTTTCCAACTCCCACAAACAATCCAATTTGTTTGTGACAAGTGTTTTTTTATTCATGCAACTTGCATTAAAGCATCTCCAATAGTCTCTCTTAAACTCTTTCTTTGAACGATCATTTGGAGACACATTTGAACAAAAATTGCTCTCTAAATATTTTCACCCTCCAACAGTTTCTCTATATCTTGTGCATATTCTAGAGATCAAATATATGATAGTCTAGAAAGAAATAATCTAGAATATATGATAGTCATATTTGGAGATATAATTAAAGAAATTGATGGAGGATTTTTTTATCAAAATATCTATTTCTATCGATTAAGAAGGATATATAAAGAGTCTCCATGAGTTGCTCTTATGACACATATATTTCATTAAGAGAGGGAAGTTTATTTCAAACCGAAAGACCGGCATAGAGAGAGAGAGGGGGAGGAGGACACACATTGGTCATGCTTTTTGAAGTTTAGGACTGAGTTCACCTTGCTAAATAGCTAGATAGCTCATGGAAAGATCGTCCAAGACTTGATGGTATATCTTATTGGTATTATAGTATTATGTGTGCATATACATCTCCGTTTCAAAGTTTTAACTGCTTGACTTTATGGTACTTTGGACGGCATGCATGATTTAACTTAGGACATTTAACTTACATAGGATTTGAATTAGGTCTAAGTAACACGGTGTTCTTTGGAATATATAGCTATCGTAAATTATATTACAATATCGATCCCAGCATCTAACCATTCAATTTGCATGCATGAGAAGCCCCCTAAAGATAGAATGTCTCCACATATTAAATTGTGTAAATTAACTCATATAGCCGAAAGGAATTATACTAATTATACATTGAAAATCGATTGATCACGTGGTCCAATAAGCAACTATATATTTTCTTATTATCTAGTTCGTCATTTGATGTGTACTCCCTCCATCTTGTAATATAGCACATATTAGCATTCAAAGATTAATTATACTCAAGTATAAGGGATTCTAGGGGACAGAAAAAAGCAACTTTGCGTTAAGTATTTTTCCATTTATCAACCAAACATCATTAATTATGTTGATGATAATATTTGATTAGGAAATAAAGTGAGAGTATATACATCTTTTGTCTAAGATTTCTAGAATGTACTATTACCTATAGGTATAACCAGGGCGGATCTAAATGGGTTTATCCGGGTCCGTCGACCCAAATTAAATTTGTAAATCATGTAGTAAATTACTATTCAAGCTCACAAAACTTTATATCATGTAATGAAGTTGACCCTGGTGACTCCAATGATGTTCTTAGCTAGCTTTACCACTGCCTATAACTAATTGATTGTTGTAATTAAAAGCATCACATTGCTTATAATTCAATCTTGAACTATGCGTGGAATGATGATCTTATTTTGTATCACTAGGGTGCATATATATACACAGGTCTTAAGAGTAGCTAGAGCACAGCTCTGCTCCAATGTGTAATACCACCATCAGCATGGTCTCATATATATGTATGTGTGCACGGCAGTTAGTAGCCCAATGCAATTTTGGGCGATGCAAATTAAACGGTTTGAGGCGATCGAAAGCCCCACAACAATATACATGCCGAAATTTGGTACTGTGCCTTCTGTAGTACGGAGATGTAGAGCCCATATATGTACGCTGATGATGATCTCCTTATCCCTAGTAGTACGTACTGAGATTCGATGGAAATCCATCGAATCTCAGTACGTACTACTAGGGATAAGGAGATCATCATCAGCGTACATATATGGGCTCTACATCTCCTACAGAAGGCACAGTACCAAATTTCGGCACGTATATTGTTGTGGGGCTTTCGATGACGAGTCGTGAGAGCAAAACCAGGCTGCGAGGTCCAAAAACAGACAAGAGGCAGAAAACAGGTTGAGAGAAAAGCTCGACTCACTAACAACAATATAATATGCATATCGTCACCATCTGTCTCTTCCTCTCATCAGCGGTAGCTGTGCATGCATATCTTGCATGGCTGCAGAGCCAGCAGCTAATTAATTAGAGCATCAAAAACCGTTTTGCATATTTCATTTGATAAATAAGAGAGTTTGCTAAGTTCTAAATAAATATAGTAAAGGTAAAAAGAAGCAATCTCTAATAATTTAGCATTAATCACTTAACAAAAAAAAAATCTTACAGCGAGAGGAGAGAGTAGTCGCGCGACCACACACGGGGGTGACAGATTTCGCACGAGGGACGCGATGCCAAGCATGGAGGGGCTTGGCATGTATGTGAATCTTTCCCCTCTATTTGCTAAGTTAATAAATTACAAAGTTTAATTGCTAAACCGTTTGGTAGGTGTATTTTTTAAAAAAAAATTAAATACATGAATGTAAAATCTATTTGTCAAACGGTTAGAGATGCTCTTAAGTGGACCCCAAAGTTAGGTTTCTGTTAGTTATCGGCTGCCAGCGCACACACTGACAAGTTGCAAAAATGCAGACGCTACTGACGTACACTTGCGGTGGACAACGGCACGACACGGCTAAGCCACGGTCAGTTCATGATCAACGGCACGACACGGCAAATGAATACAATTTTACTCAGTTCAACTTAAAGTGCATATTGAGAAATTTAACATTCACGAATAAATTTTACTACTAAGTTCATCTAATCAAAGTGAAATAAAATCAAAGTACACTTTTATAAATCTCGAAGTGAACTAAATTTTAATGGATAATATTATATACTTTTATGCAAGCTAAACCCCACTAGATCTTGAAATTATAGTCAATTAGCATATGTAATTATGATAGTTATCTCTTCATCGACTAATATGTATTTAGTTGCTCATATCGATGTGTCAAACCATTCATCAAAATTAATTTAAGATAGTTTTATTCATATAATTATAAATATAAATAGTCTATTTTCTTTTTAAATTATCTGAAATCTCCACAGCAACACGCGGGGTATTCTCCTAGTTTAATAAAATGATAAGTCAAGAGAAGAAATTCAAATAAGAAACTAGTCATTTTGCTTTTATCAATATTTTTGTAATTACAAAATCATTACATAAGTAGAGATTAAAGTATGTTTATGTAACATAGACAAGGATAGCCCATCAAAAAATAACATAGCATAAATACATATTTAATAATTAAATATATCAACTAATTAATCATTATTTATATAATATTTATCATCAAATTATAAATTATATAAAATAATTTACATTAGGTTCAAAATATATTAATTTACATCAGCAAATATATTAGGTTTAAAATAAATTACAATAATACTAAAATTGATTAAATCTTTATGTACCAATTAATAATATTAAAATATTATTAAAATTTTGTTATAGATATACTATTAAATAGTTTCAATGCATCTAAGTAATATTAAAATAAATAATTACTCCCTCCATCCCAAATATTAATATTTATGGGACATAATTAGTATCATCGTAAAGATCTTTGAATCTAGTTTTTTAGCAAAAATATTTAAAGATACAAATGTTACATGTATTTTCTATAAACCTAGTCAAACTAATGACACGGAAATCCAAAATGATAATTATTTTAGGATAGATGGATTAGTCTTTAGTCATAGAGAGAAAGCTTTTAAATAGATTCATTATACCTTGGTCGTCACGAATATAGATAAATCTCGGATGTTCTATAGTTTTGTCTAATTCAGATCTAGAATCAAATAGAGAAAATATTGGAAAATGAATTCCGATACATTAATTTAGTATCCATATTAAAAATAGATACAAATGGAATATTCATATAGCAAGTTTTAGCTAATACGAATGTTGAATAATTTGGATATTCATTTTTATTTCCTATCTCCTATCTTTTTTTCGATAACACGACTTTATGGGTATTTTATTAAGTAGAAGAAGCATGTCATATCCATAGATAAGTAGGAACCTTGCTGACAGCCGAGAAATGAAAATAAAAACCAGCCCCAGGGCACTAGCTAAAGGCTACATTGAAAATGTCCTACGGGCCTGCCTGCTGCTAACAGCACCGAGATGACCGTGAACCCTGCGACGACCCAATCTACAAGGTAACGGCCCAGCTCCGTCTTTTGTAACTAGAGCCGTCACGTTCGGTGAGCCCAGCCCAATCGAGGTCTCCGGGACGGCAGGACCTAACCATGCGAAACACAAGGAAGATTTTTTTGCCTAGTAGCATCAGAAGGCAAATGCAAAGGCACTGCAACTAGATTTTGTTGGGGAGTGGCGTTGCAGGTGTATTTATATTACATATATATTAGCAAGAACACTTAGAATGACCAGAGTGAAAAGTTGGCAAACATGGCAGCGACCAGTCAGATGGGGTTCATAGAGTACTGGTGTGTAACAGCAGTAGTGCTAGTACCAACTACTCCCTTGTCCCAGAAAAAAAATATCCCAGAAAAAATGTAAATCTCGTTTTTCAAAAAGTCAAAAGATCTTTAAATTTAATTAAATTTATATAAAATATTATATACAGTTACATCTCTAATCAAATTTATTATACAAATATATTGCATGACTAATCTGATGATACTTCTTATACATTATAAATATTAGTATTTTTTAAATTATCCTGGGTCAAAATTAAGAATATTTGACTCTTTTACATAGCATCCATATATGTACAGTGTGCAGCCGAGAACCTGAAATACATGGACTGTCTCAATCTGACCAACTCGACATACATAAAGTATTAAATATAGATAAAAAACTTGATATGCTTGTCTTGTTTAATTTCTCCTAAAAGCCAAAGACTTTTCAAGATACCCCATCATATCAAATCTTATGTCACATGCATAGAGCATTAAATATAGATAAAAAATAACCAATTGCACAATTTGTCTGTAATTTGCGAGACAAATCTTTTGAGCTTAGTTAATCTATGGTTGGACAATAATTATCAAATACAAACAAAAGTGCTACAATATCTAAAAAAAAAATTTAAGAGGGAACTAAACAAGGCCTAGTTACATCCAAAATCTAAAAAAATTAAGATTCTCCGTTACATCAAATCTTACGACACATGTATAGAGCATTAAATATAGATTAAAAAATAATTAATTGTACAATTTGTCTATAATTTGCGAGACGAATCTTTTGAGCCTAGTTAGTCCATAGTTAGACAATAATTACCAAATACAAACGAAAATGCTACAGCACTCCAAAACTTTTCACCTATGAAACCAAACAAGGCCTAAATTACTCCTATATCCTAGTGTTAACTGGCACTGCACATTTCTGATGTACCTTTCAAGTAAATCTCAGGTCCCATGTGCCTGCACTTGCCGGCTCACTAAAGAAGATGGTAAAATATTTCGTTTAGAAAAAGAAACACCACAAGAGTTTCCCGACAGACAGTATTTATTTCCCTTAACATTGAAGAAGAACAGAGCGGTATGTACGCTGGTCAGTGGATGAGGTGTCAGTCATCCGATCGCATAAGAACACCCAAATGGGGGCAAAATCTTATGGCAAGGAGCATGGACACAACAATACAAAGAATGGGCACGGGGGCAACGCCAAGGAACAGCTCTCTCAGTGTTGAAAACTGCTTGTTCCCGTCAAAGAAAATCCCATGTCAACAAGAGATTAGAAGTTGTATTTGCACCTGTCAGCGCCACTGTTTGGCCATCTCCTCGTCGAGGATTTGGGCAGCCTGCTGCCTGGAGAAGTCGTCCAGGTTGTTGTTGCTCACCAGTAGACTCCGTAGGGCTAGGAGCTCATTGCGGTTGGCTCGCTGGAACAGCTCCCTCAGCGCATGCAGTGGACCCTGAGCCTGAAGTGGCCCCATCTGCCGACTATCACGATCTTCAGTGACAATATGGGACCTGGATCTCCAGTACTCTGTGCAGATGTGATCTCTGTCCCGAGCCTCGATTGCCTGAAGAATTTCAAGGAATGAATCAGGGGCACAAATGTCAGTCACCAGTGGCTTGAGAAATTAAAAAGGATAGAACAAGCTGCACAACTACACGCTTAACAAGCCTAGCATGTGCCACTGTGCCAGCAGCAACAGCAAGTGTGAAGCATCATACAATTATGCAACCCTGAAACATGTTTCACTTCTCATGACGTTGGTATGTTTAAGAGTGCAGTCAAGAGAATGCTTTCATCACCTGAACTATTGCCGGTGACAGCAACCCAAACATTTCAAAACCATCAACTGATCCTGGTGGCTGTAGTGCAGGAAGATTAGTTCTTCCCATACTGAGTCGCCTCCGTATTTCCATATTCAGCCTCTCACGAACCATGCTCCAGCACTTGGTAGGAGATACATTGATAAAAAGTTCACCCAGACAGTTTTCCAGAGTCACCTGTAATGCATCAAGCAACATATATCAAGATAATGAAGAACAGATGTATAGATGGTACAAAAGGCTGAAACTTACCATAAACAGAGGTCCCTGTGGTCCGGCGTCTAATATTTCAGATATGTAGTATGCCATTTGTGTTGGATCCACGATGCTGAAGTATTTTACTCTGCTCCTGAACCCTGTGTTTACAAAGGTAAAACATGCTAAGGAAAGTAGAAAAATATAATCAAACTGCTGACAAAAATCAAATATATCAGTAAAGACACTCAGATAAGTAGTAAACCAACAATTAACAGCAGCAAAACATTCACCTACAATGCATACTACTCATATAACATAAAAATTGTTCAAGGATGCAAAGCTACAAAATCTAGCTCCTTGTAACAAAATCTCTTCTAATTAAAAACAAAGCTGGAAGATGCACAGAGGCATGCCAATTGTCAGGGAAAGACAAACCTTTTGGGAAGATTGCTTGGCTTGAGGACCACAACCTCCCAGATAGCACAACACCAATTTCCAAAGGTTCAACTAAGCTCTTGAATCGATGCATGACGTTGGCTATCTGAGGGCCCTTGTGTGCACCTCCATTCCTATTACGATTTTCTAGAGCAGGTTGCACCACTAAAACTGGTTGCCCCCTAGCTTCTGAACCACATAAAGATTCAGATTTTCTTTGAAGGCATCCATCACTTGGTTGCTGGTTACCAAAATTTGGAAGCCCAAGATGGGCACCGCATGAACTTGAACCCCCATATGTATTTTTCACAAGTGAAGAATTTATGAGAGGCTTTGAACCAAAGACACCAGCTGATGCTTCCTTAGATACACTTTGTGCTCTTAAAACAGTTCTCACGAATGGCTGACTTGATGAAGCACAAGCCCTAGTCTCTGGTGTTACATGCATTTGGTCCTTGTAGGAGTGACACTGAGTTGCATTAGTGTTAGATGCCATCAACCTATGTGAATTATTTGAGCTCTCCATACTAGGATTCATGTTGTTTCCTTGATCAACCATTATTGGTGGTATGTTATGATGCACACCAACTGAAGATATACAGTTTCCAGACCGAGAAGATTCTCTACTCCCTTCAAATACTGCCAAGCCATATGCAGTTTTCATAGATTCACCTGAAGTACTTAAGGACCTTGTTGCAAAATTGGAAGAAAATGACTGACCAGAAGGAACTGGAAAGTTTAGTGAGCCTTTGTGGCCTTCAGGACTGACACTGTTGTTTAGCGTACACAATACCTCATTCCTCATTTGTGTCTCCTTTTGTAGTGAAACATTTCCAGATTTTATTGGCTCGGAAAAAGGACCAGAAGTATCCGTTTCCAAACTAGATGTGTTCAGCATCTTATTTCCATTGTTGTTCTGTTCTTTGCAAACCACCGAAGGTGCCAATGATACTGTTGAAGCCTGAGACATGTAGGACCTTCTGGGGCCTTCAGTTACTCTGTGAAGAGTCTTCGAATCTTGGTCTTTTTCTCGTTTGACACATGAGCTCAGACTTAATCCAAGATGAGAGACACCCCATCTGTGAATTGCACTTAACTTACCACCTAAAGCATCAGCTAACAGATTTAGCTCATTGACATCATAACGGAATAGGAAAAATCTTTTGTCCCAGTCACATGAACAAAGCTGCTTTGCATGTGCAAGGCAAGTATATTTCTCTGGGCAACATGGACAGCCAGAAGCAGAAAGATGCAGATCATAATAGCACAATGCACACTCCCTTTCGGTAGAATCAAATTCAGCATCCATTTTTCTAGATTGAGAAGGAGAGCATATATTTTGTCTTTGCACCAACTCCAAATTGATTCTTGCCTGAGCAGGAAATTACATAAGATTTCACTGATTTTTAAATAAAAAACATTATTTATATATAGTGCAATAGGCATCTACCTTAAGCGATTTGCATATGGTGCTATCAAGTCCACACATGCTCTTCCACCTCAAGTTATCAGCAGTATTTCTCTTGAGGAACAGGATATCCCACTGAGCTCTTATTGCTTCTCTTGCAGCCCCAAGCAACAGCTTATCATGGGAAACAGTAATTTTACGAGCTTGCTTACGATAAAGCTCAACCGCATCCTGTCCAATTGGTAACCAATCTATCGGTGCCACATTAACAGCTTCTGCACAATTGAAGCCACAATTGAAACCGGCATGGTATGCCCGAGGGAATGTTAGGACAAACTCTCCCTCATGCTGAACACATCGGTAGACTGGTACTCCTTCAGATTTAAGCAATGATGGTGAAAATTGAGTAACCTGCGAAGAAGTTACCATCTTATAAATGCACCTCCATATCATATATATCAAAAGGAAGGCAACTCGTGCAAACATCACATGCCACAGCAGAGCAAATCCCATATAGCCACCATCACACCATTATGCTAAATATTCATCATACATATAAATAAAAAATATAATGTTTCTGGATATTCAGATGACCATATATGTACCTTGTACATGTACATGTACAGTTAAGCTGTTACTGTTTATCGCACATGCAAGTGTTTAGTTTTAATACAGGAACACTTCATGAATATATCAAAAGCTGCGATACTTCAAGAGGTGATTCGGTTGCTGGCAAAAAAATTCTAATATAGAAAAGAAGACAGGTGTGAGAGAACAGGACTTTCTTAACATTACTCAGCACCAAATCTGTTTACTATTTATAGTGATGTTACAGCATACTATAAATGGACCACGTGAGGGAGGGAAAGACGTGGGAGGACACGTTGTCGTAAGACACAATGAAAAAATTAGCCCCTATTCTATGTTCTTTTAACTATTAACTAATGTCTAATGATGCATGAATACCTGAAGCCCTAGTTTAAAATAACTAGTCAAGAGAGAAACACTTACCAGGTTATGAAGCAAATCAGGTTGTTCCTCAAACAAGTCAGGTAGATGTTTCCTCATTGCAGCCTCCAAATTCACAGCATCCTTTCCTGGAACTCCATACCACATCTTTGGAGCACCCCAATGCATGTAGTTCAGTGAGTACAAATGGTGGTCTTCAACATGCTGTCAGCAGAGACATGGCAGTGTAAATCTCAGAACATGAATATTAAATTTGGATAATGACAACAATTTTAATCTTAATTGTAAGAGAAGTAGACATTCCAATGAGCATCTTACCCAGCAGAATGATGAAAAGCACATTCCGACATACACCCAAGGTACCAAAACACCAGAGATGTCACCACCCTCGAAAGATAGAACTGAACCTTGTAGTCTAGGCAAGTTGTTTAGATTCCAACCAGACTCTGCGTACTTATGCTCAACATCAGATTTTACTTCAGGAGAAAACTTTGGGAATCCACTACCAAAAGTTCCAGTCTCCAAATCAGCACCATATACTACCTGTATGAGAATGGATTTTCTGATAAGTTAGAAGGTAGCAGGACTAATTGTCAAAAAAAATATTGGAACTTTGAATATGCTATAAGTATGTAGTACACCTAAAAATATATTATGCCCAAGTGCAAAGACTATGTTCACGCAATCAGGAATCATATACAGAACAACAGAGCTGCACTGGAAAGCTAAAACCAGAAACTCTCTAGCAAGTGTAGATCTAAAATGACATAAATTGCCCTTTCTAAAGTTTGGAGAGAGCTATGAATTGCAAACGACATATTTACTCGAAGATAGTAGATGTCTGGTACCTCTATCTCTTCGGTTGGCTTTTCAACTATGCGCCAATACTCGCCTTCAATGTCTTCGACTGATGGCACTGAGTCCCCAGACACTTCTTTCTTAAAATACTGTTCATTGAAGTCATCTGCATACTTCTTAAATGTCTGAAGTGTGAACTCAGGTCCAGGTTCAAATCCAAACCTCTCTTGGTTTTGCTGCATCCCAGTTTGACTGTGATTAAGGTTATTGTTATCTTCCAGCTCTAAAAGTTTTCTCCGCTTCTTCATCATCCCACCTCTTCTGCTCTTCTTGGATGATTTACGGTTTTGGAGCTTGTCGACCTTCTGTACCCGAGTAGAAAATTTTGAGCATTCCCATATGTTCTTCTCTTTAAGAAGGCAAGGAGGTTTCCAAGAAGGTGGTGGGACAATACGACAAATTCCATATGGCTCTGCCCTAGGACATATACTCTCAATGTATTTTAAGGTGTCCTTGAATTCCTAACCCACAAGATGGTACCATGAGATTAGTGTATGTAAAAATAAACTAAGTACTATCATACTACTGCATAGTGTGATAAATATAAGATACCTCTTCGGACGGATAGAAAACAGGAGCTTCCTCAAGAACAGGCCTCCTTGCACCAGATGGATTCCATCTTGCAATAACCTGCATGATGTGATGTGCATAAGCTGACAAAAAAAAAACATCTTCCTGCAAGTGACGCAGAAATTTACCATAGTTACACAACCTTTTGGCAATCAGCACATTCTGCACATCCCCGAAGTACTCCTTTCGGTAACTGTCGTCTGTGTCTCACTGATCCCACTCCCTGTCAAGAAAACATAAGAATGTCGCCGCAGGTCATTAAAATCATGACAAATTCAGGTAATTGCACAAGAAATAAGGATAAATACACAAGTGAAACCTTTTCTGCAGATTCAACATCAGATTCGTCGTCCCAGATAAGGTCGAACTGGCTATAGTCTATTGGAGGCCTGTTACGAAGTGACCTCCTGCAACTATGGGTCCCAGAAGTACTAGCAGGAGTACCACTCCGACTATTTGCTGAACCGTGCTCCACAATATCGACATCTTTCTCCTTGCACTGCACTGCTTGAGCAGAACTAGAATGAGCATCACCTGATTTGACATTGTCCCGGATGCCCTGTAACGCGAGGGCAACGAAAGGTCCGAATCCAGGTGGAATTGAGGGTTCAGGATCCCCGCCGAGTGTGGCCACAATGCACTCTGTTCCCATCATTACTACATCAAAGGAGACACTTTGATCAGCAAACCAAAAGATACAGTGTGAAACTAAGATGGTTATGACAGGCAAAAGAGGTAAACGTATACAAATGCCTACTGATAACCTACAAAGGAAACTAATAAACCTCAGTATAGGTACATAAGCAAATTACAGTAGGGAACATTATCACATTCAGATTGTTCCAAACCAAATCATTGAAAGGGTACAGCTCAATTGCATTTGCCACACAGTCATACTTACACTGAGTCACTCATCTTCAACACAAAAGCCACTACAGCACAGCAGGCTACAGCCTACAGAAACTAGGATGTAGAGAAATCATATGAAAGCACGAGACGTCCATTGCTCCTTGCTCTGCAAGACCGCAACTGGCAACGCGGGGGCACAAATCCCAGCGCAAGCGCACCCAACACGGCCATTTCTGCACCCTGCGTGGATAAAATGCCCCCCTCTGATGCAGGATTGCAGGAAATCGCTGGGGTGGCAACTGAGCAAGGCCACCCCTGAAAACACGCAGGAAGGGAAAGGGAACAGCCAGCCACGAACAATAATCGCACGGGGCCATGCCAACCACGACCTCCACGGGCCCCGCACCCTGTCGTGGGGCTCCCCCAACTCCATGCCGTACACGCCTCCATGGGAGGGAGGGAAGGGAGAGGGAGCACCGAGCAGAAGCGGCCGCGGAAACGGAGAAGGCGAGGCGGCACTGCGGCAGGGACGAAGGGGAAAGAACGAGAAGGGAAAACGTGGATGGATGGGCCGAATGGCCTGCGAATAGCAGGCCCACAAAGGACCCTGTCTCTCTTCACATTAGCCGGCCCAGTCAGCCCATGAGGCAAAAGGCCCAATGGGAGGGCGACGTGGCGCCAGCTGATTGGAGCGCTGGGTCTCCCTCGCACACATCGCTATCCAGGAACACGGACACGGATTGCCAGCACGGACACGGATCCTCATCGATTTTTTGACGAACGATTTGCATTTCCTCATCGCATATCTCTTTGGATTGGGATTGTACACACACTAGCTGCGGTTGCGAATGAATAGCGGAGGGGCATGGAAATTGGAAACGAATCTCTGTCCTCTCGACGCAAATCAGAAGAGACCACGAAGGGAAAAATGCAGCCCTCTGTTTTTTTTTAATCAATCAAAACGAATCAACAGGGCCTTTTGTTTTAGTCCCAAAGTAAGTTGGGCAATCAAAATGCAGAAAAATCGATCAGATCAAACAGCACGCAGGTAGATCTGACTCGAATGTCACCAAACAAGCAAATTCAAGAGCAGTCTGAGCCAAACGCCCGATCGGAATCGGATGTTCATATTTTTTCTGAGTGAAAAAAAAATGCAAGAAGATGCAGCATGCTGTCAAACAGAAACAAGGCAGCCAACATGGCACGACGAAAAGGAAAGAGATAGAATCCGCACCCCACACTGCGAAATTCACGAAACAAAAAGAAAATCCAATCCAACGAATAAAACCAAATCCACGAAGAAAACAAGGCAGACACATACGGGACGGATCTGACTGAATCCTCTGGAGAGCCCTGCAGCCTGGTTGGATCGAAGTTGAAGCAGGGTACTTTGCTTTTCCCAATTTTTTCCAGCGCTAATCCCTAGTTCCCTACTATGAACAGCTACACGCAATCGAGCCGCAACAGATCTGTACAGCCATCCAGCGACGAATTTTAGAACGCCGATCTACGAATCTGCATCACATGTCGCTCTAACCTTCAGATCGGCTGCAACTGCAAATAAACTATCGTCTTCCTATCCTCCAATCCAAAGATAAAAACATATACATATATACAAACAGCAAGCGTATACACGGAAAAATAATAGGGAACAAGAGCAGCAGCAGCAGCAAGAATCAAGAACAACAAGATCCCCCACCCAGTCCAAACGGCTGGGGGAAGGAGGAGCAAGGAAGAGAGGAGATTTACCGGCAATTTTTGCACGGACAGATCCGTCAGCTGAGCTGATGTGAGAAGGCTAGGGGCCAGTTCAATCGTTCATATCAGAATCGTCATCGTCCTCATCGCCCTATCCCCAGCCGTGCTTTATTTTTTTTGCCAGATCCAAGAACTTGCGGCAATGAAAAAAATTGTGAGATTTACCCACACGTTCTGTTTTTGTTCTTTCTTTTGCAGAAATCGATTTGCTCCTCCCCTGCCGCTGTTGGTGCTGCCGCCCTGAGACCCTGACCCGAAAAGATTTTGATGCCCCCAGCACCAACCTCCTCCTCCTCTTCCTGATCTTCTAGGCCAGGTCACACAGGTCAGGGTAGCAGCAAGCAACGCAGGCAGGGGTTGTTGTTATTATTCTTGTGATGATGAACAGATAGATAGATAGATAGATAGATAGATAGATAAGCAGCTCCAATCCACTAGAGAAGAAGAGAGGGGATACTGTAGTACCAACCAAATACAGGGGGCTCTGCATAAATAGTGGGGTGCTGCTGGGTTTCTTCCTTTCAGCTTTGCAGAAAAGAGGGAGAGACGGAGGAGGAAATCCTGTGGGTGGGTGGTAACTGGTATTCTACGGAGTAACCAAGAAAAGTTCTAACCAGCTGCAAAACAAAACACAGCACACAGCAAGCATCAGAGAGGCAGAGAGGAAGGGAGGAGGTGCTGCAAGGTGTGAAAAGGTGGATGGCAAAGGGTGTTGCTGAAATTGTGCAAGAACAGTGGGCAAGCAAACAAAGGCTGCCTTGCCCTGTGCCTTGTGCTATGGTTGCTTTTGCCTTAAACCATGGGCTGATGGGCAGCGGCACCTTTGTCCTTTGCTTGCAGTATTATAGTTAGGGCTAGTAATGGTAGTGCCAGGAGTACTACAACTACAGCTACTGTGAGTACACTAATAATTAATTGATTGATTAATGCTTTGTGGGGAAATTAGCTTGGGGGAGGTTGGGAGTTGGGACCAGCAGAGTAGAGGGTGGATGGCATGGAAGGCAGAGCGCAGAAAATGAGGTGCCCACCTCATCTTTCTTGACCATTTTCTGGCCCCTTTATGAAGTGCAAAAAAACAGCAGACGTGGAAGAGTCAAAAACGAGGACGTGCAGGTGCGGCATGTGAGCTTCTTCAATATTGTGCAGGAACTTCGGAATTACCCCTATTTGCAGAGGGGAAAAATATCAGTGGGAATACAATTACTAGCTTTTTTTTTGCCTATGATATGGCAACTTATTTTTTGACTTTTAAACTTCTTATTTGACCATTTATCTTATTTAAAATTTAATATAAATATTGTTTATTTTATTATGATTTATTTTATCATTAGATATTTTTTAATGTATTTTATTATTTGCATTAACATTTTAAATAAGGCCTTGTTTAGATGCAAAATTTTTTGAAGTTTGATATTGTAGAATTTTCGTTTATATTTAACAAA